>NC_045448.1:17606719-17868650 GCF_002776525.5 Piliocolobus tephrosceles
GGCTCACTGCAAGCTCCGCCTCCCGGGTTCACGCCATTCTCCTGCCTCAGCCTTCGAGTAGCTGGGACTACAGGCGCCCAGCTAATTTTTTGTATTTTTAGTAGAGACGGGGTTTCACCGTGTTAGCCAGGATGGTCTCGATCTCCTGACCTCGTGATCTGCCCACCTCAGCCTCCCAAAGTGCTGGGATTACAGGCGTGAGCCACCGCGCCCGGCCTTTGCTGTCTATTATTAAGACAATTTGGCATTTTTATGATTATAGTCTAGCATAGAAAATAAAAAATTATTCAATATTTGAGCATTCAGACCAGTAGAAATAAAGTGGCTATATATTGTGTGTATAATATAAATACAAAGTGTTTCTAGCTCAGAAGAATTTGCTTAAAGTAGAAATAAGTACAAGTCGCTAAGTATTTTCGTTTACGTTGATACTTCTTAGAATTCCTACCGCACTTACTTTTGCTGCTAGTCAGCACTTAATTAAGGATGTGTGATAGAATAAAAATTACCAACCTGCGAGTGTTCAGACTTTTCCTCTGCTAAGGAGAATCTGTAATTGGCAGTCAAATGTTCCACCCGCCTACCAGTCTGTTTCCTAAAAGTTTTTCTTCACGCTGAACATCTGTGGCAGAGAATGAAGAGTGGAGGCAGGAATAGGAACAGAGTGTAAAGGGGATGCAGGAGGAGATTTTTCTAGGGGCTCTTTGCAAATGAGAAGCATTAGAGAGAGAAGAGTATGAAAAAGTTGTGGAGAAGAGAATACAGTTTGGGAGTTAGGACATAAACACAGAGTGGAATTATTTTAAAAATGCCTTTGGAGGTTGACCTCCATGTAGCATTCTTCATGGACTGAACCTTGTGGCTCACAGCTTTAATAGGGTTACAGATGAAAAGCATCACAGAATATTTTATGTGATTTTTTTGTCTGTCCAGCCAAATAATCTCATCTTCTTTTGCATCACATCCCAATAGATTCTTGCTCAGTGCCCCCTTTACTATCAACCATCAGAACAATTTCTGTGAAACAAATGTGATCATGCTACTTCCTTGTTTAAAACCCAGTGGAATGATAGGGACCATGTCTGACACACATGCACAGGCTAATGGGTCTGGGCCATTTGCCCATCTTAATTATTAGATGACACCTCCCCACTCCCCATCCAAAGTGATCTTTCGTAATGCAGTAAAGGACGCTGACTCTCACTTGAGGAGTTAAGGGAAAGATTTCTCAGTAGAAGGTGGAGAACAGGGATGTTCTCCTGGGTGCTTTGATAATCTCTGCCTTCAGTCCACATGGAATGCCACCTAAAGTGGCCAAAGCAGCAGCCATGTTCCATGTGAAATCCAGCCAGTTGCTGGAGGAATTTGTGACACACTAAGGAGCCTGCGGTGCATGTGGCCCACCTTGATGGGGAGCCTGGTTTCATCACTGTCTTTGTTTAGAATTTGCAGCACAGGAGAATATTTGATTTCATTATTGTTTTTAAATTCTGTACCACAAAGGACTCCCATATTGCCAGCACCAGGGGCAGACTGCTCCCCTGTGACAAACTGCTCCCCTGCATCCCCTTAGTTTACCAGGGGATGATACAGCGGCCACTCCCTCCCACTTGTTCTCCTAGAGATTGAAGAACAATTGTATTCCATGCTTGATTTGACTGACATGGAGATGCCTGATGACCATTTGAGTGGCAGCCTCCCAGATCTGTAGAAATCGCAATACAGAGGCCACAGAGACTGATGAGTCTTTGAGACCAGGCACTGTAGATCCACATACGGTAAGAACAGTAGAGTGATTCCATATCTTGGGCTCTGGAGATAGAGTACTGGGTCCGGAAAAACAGGACACCCATGACAGAAAAATGCAAGCAATGAACTGTTCGTCAGCCACAGTTGGGACTTTAACTTTGCCTGGTATGTGTAGTATTCACATTCTGAACTTTGGATTGTGTTTCTAAGTACTTGTAGTCGTTAAATACTATTTCCTTTTTTAAAAGATAAATATCAATCCTTTCAAGAGGCTCAGTCAAACAGCCTAGGCCCTGAATTTATTTTATTTTAAAGGTGCTTTATATAGTAATTTTTCAAGTGCAGTTGTTTTCATTATTCTGGTAAATTTCAGTTAAAAGTAAACTTTTCCAACTTGCTTAAAAGGAGCAGATATTTGAGACGGTGACTGTTTCCCACAAACTCTTAAAGAATGAGAGTTGAGTCCCATGGTACAGAAAGGAGGGAACTGGTCAAATGCTGAAACAAATATGATTAGCAGCTGGGCAGAAGTGAGAAAGGATTGCACAAGCTTGGCAGGGAGGCCGGGGCTTCTGATAGATCCCTTCCCGGGCCCATAATCGGCAAACTTTCTCATTGCCTGCAAGGTGACGTTCATACTCCTAAACATGGCAGCACGTGGAATTCTACCCACCTCTTCTTCCACTTCATCTTTCTATGTTTTTCCTTTGCATGGACCCTATCTGTGTGCTCCAGGGAGCTCTAACTGGCCAGTGCCTGAATGTGACATGTTCTTTTATGCCTCTGTGTCTTTGCCCACACTGTTTCCCTCCCTGAGAAACTTGACTTTCTTCTTCTTTCATTTTTCTATACTCATCTGTGAGAGGTAGTGAAATGTCATCTCCCCCATGGAGATGTTACTGATTCCATTTCCAGTTACATCTCAAATATTCGTAACACAGTTCTGGAGTCAGAATGCCAAGTGTGGATCCTGTCTCCACCACTTAATGCTGTAAACTTGGGCAAGTCACTTAATCTCTCTGTGCTTTAATTCCCTCAGTTGCATAATAGAGATAATAATATTGCAAATAATTATTTACTATGACAATAAAGTAATCAAGAAAGTTTCCTTTAAGCACACAATAACTCAATAAGTGTTAATTTTTATTATTTTTGCTATCATTTATTACTACCACTACCATTACCATCATATATACCTCCCTAGTGCTTTTATTTATACAGATTTCATTCACACAGTTATTATTATTTGTGTGAACCTGACTCTCTCATGTAACTTTAATTCCAAAGGCTTAGTACATTATTTGGTATGAACGGGTGTCCAGTAAATATTTTTGAAATTCAATTATTGGTGTCTATGCCTTTTATCCTTATTAGATCCTAAGATCATTAAAGTGTGCCTTCTGCTTTTTAGCAATAATCAGGGATGCTAGCCAGTGCCCCTGCACATAATCAGTATTCAAATAATTCCCAAAGAAGCCAATGTATTAATGAAGTGTGTGCAGAAATGACTATTTAATGTTGCTTTTCAGAGAGCAGAGCAGACTGCAGGTGTCATGAGAGATCTCATCCCGGTGTGCCATGTGGGCTTAGCCATACGGGCTGAAGGCAAACATTGTGGTCCAAGTCTTTGTTTCCTAAGCCTCTGTTGAAATAAAAAGTCAGACAAGATGTAGTGTTAAAGATGAGGATCTGTCCTCTAAGCCTGAAGCCGAAGTGTGAAAGTGGTTAGGGAAAGAATAGGGATTTGTGTGTGGGGTGGCTGACTGGACTAGCTTAACTCTGGTGAACTTTGTAGCTAGAGAGTAGATTCCATGCCCCATAGCTTTAATAGCCTGATTTCCACAAAACTGGGAGTCTTTTAATTAAAATTTCTCTGCTTCTACAAAACTATCTAATGGGCATTATTTGGTTGGATGTTTCATTATGTCACATTCATTAGGTTACAAGAGCTTAAAGTCATAATTCTCTTCAAAGAGGGGTCAGGCTGAATGAAACACTTTGATCCACCTTCTGAGAACAGGACTTGAGTATTTCCATGTAAGTGTTAAAAGTGGGTTGTTTCATACCCCAAGAGCGTGATGTGTTTTTGATCCATCTCGCATCATGTTCTATTAATACCATTCTGAACTTTGGATTGATTATTTAATAGCTCTTACTATTAAATGCTATTCCTTTAAAGGGACACTTGTTAAGATGTTCAAGCCCTGAATTTATGTTTTGTTTAAAGAGTGCCATATAAAGTTGAGATCAAGAGATTTTGAGGAAATAGTTTAAGTTAAAAAATGGGAAAGTTACTTTAGTTTAATAGTAACCTTTAAAGATTTTCCCAGAGAACTGAAGCACACAGAAAAAAAATGTAGGGTCATTAGAAATGGAATGCAAGACTCTTTACTTTTCAAGTTTAAGCTGCTAGAAATGAAAAATGTAAATAGATAAATGAGGGAGAGATTTTGAAAGTTCTTTATCAAGCAGTTGAGTTGTTGCCTGAAATGGCAAAGAAAGTGGAGTGAAGTCCTCTTGAGACCAAGCATGGCTTCCTGAAGTCCCTCCTCAAGACGTTTCCCTTGTCATTCTCCACTTTTGTGCCTGTCGCTGACTCTCATAGCTCCCATTCTCCCAAACTCCTTCTTTCCTTCATTCAATCAATACCCATCTTTCATTCTGGATCTAGTCTATTGAGGAATAAAGACTTGCCTAAAAGTGAGAACACAGCCATTTATTCACTAAAGAAGTGTATTTTGAGAACCTGCAGCATTATGTCTGGTACTGTGATAAATGCGGGAAATTCAGGGATGATGTGGCTTAGGCACAACTGACTGCTCATATGGAAGTTTCCTTTTCGTCCTGGGCACATAGCTACACCATATTTCTTAGCTCACCTGCAGTCGGATGAGACCATGTGACTAGGTTCTGACTGATGGATTTGAGCAGTTGTAATAAGGGCCATTTTCAGGTCTGACTGCTTGCGTGACCTTAACTTTTCTTCCTCGTTCATCATGGCCAGCTGAAAGCAGTAGATCCAGGAAAGGAGTTTCAGGCCTTAGGAGTTGAGCACCATCATTAAATCAAACAGCTGGGTTCCTGAATTATCACATGACAGTGAGCCATCTGGGATAACTATCTTCTGAGATACTTCTGGATGGGACTTTGTGTGATGAGGAGGTGAACTTTAATTTTGTTAAGCTACTGAGATTTCAGGATTTATTTGTTACTGCAGCAACTATATTATGTACTCTGGCTAATAGAGATGAATAGGATACAGATCCTATCTTTAAGGAGTTACTGTTTTGGGAGGGAGAAACATTTAAATAAATGATTATAAAACAATATGATCAATATAGCAAATGAAATGTATAATATGCAGTGGAAGTAGAGCAGGTGGTAAGAAAGGGATGCTGATGGTGACAGGCTTCCTGGAGGAAATGCATCATTTTGAGTTTCTTGCAAATGTGGGCTTGGCTAGGGGAAAAAGGTTGTGGGTAGGGAGAAGGAGAGGGCAATAAGAAGGTTGGTGTGGCTGGAACAGAAGGGATAAGGTTGATGAAGGGGACAGAACGGGGTGGAGAGGGAAGCAGGTGGCAGATCACAGAGGCTCTTACATGCCATGCTGGGGACCTGGACTTTTTGAGATGGGTCCTGTTCCACATGCTGATCTGTGATGATGTAAGAAGCTTGTGCCAGAATATAAATCAACACTCTGTGTCTTTCCTCGAGTAAATCTTGAGATTAAAAAAAAAAAGTCTACTGAACTTAAACAGCAAGATAAGTGATGTAGTTTTTCATTCTAGCAGAAGCTTCTTATCTGGTTATGTGTGGAAAGCTATCCACTTGTCTGAGGCCCACACTTTGAGTAGCATTTTTAGACAATTTATTCTGCTTACTGTGGATGATGGGTATGGGGGGTATATATTCAGAAGCAGGGAGACCACCTAAGACAGATGCAGAAGTAATTCCAAAGAAAGACAATGAAGACCTAAAGTAGAGCAAGGGTAGTGTTGGTGCACAAAAGGGAATGGATTTTGGAAATACTTAGTACAGGAGCAGGGCATGGAAAGAGAGAGAGAATTAAAAACTGAGTCCTAAGTTTCTTGACTGAGTGTTTGGATGATTGGTGGTGCCTTTTACTGAAGAAGAGCCTAGAAGAGGACCAGTACATGGACTTGCGGGTAGTCTAATGAATTAACTTTCAGTGCTGTTGAACATGAAGGGGCTGAGGGAGCTCCGGGTAGATGGTTGAGCAGCTAGTCAGAGCTGACTGTCTAGAGCTTGGGGGAAGAGCTCTGGGATGGAGATCCAAATTTGCAAGTTATTATCATAGGAGTTATAGAAAACAGGAGTGTAACCATATAGGAGTATGAAAGACAGTGGCCTAGGATAAAACCCTTTGGCACACCAGAATTAAGGGGACAAAGATGTCACTAGATAGACCTGGCATTCCAATAAAGTGAGAGGTCCTGAGAGCCCTGAGAGCAAAGAGGCAAAGAGTTTTTAGAAATACTCAGCCAATGAATGCAGCAGGGAGGTCTAGCAAAATATCAAAGAAAACACCTCCACTGGAATTATAAATTAGGATGTCTTTGACGAAATCTGGGGCAGAGGAGTGGAAGGGGCAACTGCAGCACTGTAGTGAAATTCTAAGAGATTCTTAAACCCTCAAGTAATCTAAGCAAGTCCCTATTTCTACCTCTGTAAGATAAGGAGTCAGACTAGATAAGCTCTCAGGTGCTTTCAGCTCTAAGATTCTATAATAATAAATACTATTTTGAGTACCTAATGTATAGTAGGCACATAATTTTTATTAAAATTCTGTAAGGTATTGGTATGCCATTTTTCTGGAGGCTGAAACCATGCTGCGGTTCATATAGCCAACGAATTTCTGAGCTGAGAATTAATAACTAGATTTGTCTGAAACAAAACCCATGTTCTTTTCACTATCCTGCATTGTACAATGATTTTAAGGAGTGATAAGGTACAAGGTAGAATGTGAATTGAATTTGATAGTAGATCATTTAGAAGAGCCATCCTTGCTATATTTTCACAGACAATCCTTTAATAAAAGGTAGAATGTTCCTTTTGAGGAACATAAACCAAATTCAATGTGAGGTCTTTGAAAACTACTTAGATATTAGGTATATAAAAAAGACCAGGATGATCAGCAAGTGACAGGGAAATGGGAAACTTTTACATAGACAGAAAAAAAATCAATAGTGCATAATAGTTTACAGAGGTGATGCATTTTATAGTTAAGCATCTCTGAAGATGAGCTTAGTAGTTGATAGATATAGAAACTCTTGGAGACATAATTCTCATTCAGTGCAGATAAGCTGATATCTGAAGATAATTATCTGATATAATAAGAGAAGAACTCATGCTTCCTCAAGGTGTCTTCCTTTGAGCATGTGTTAAGAACGATTGTTTCCAAAGTTGGCCAGCTTATCAGAGGAATTTTCTACGTCTTACCCAGAGATAAAAAGGGAGAAATATTTTGAGTATATAATACCTTTGAAGAACCAGTGATGTTATTACACTTTGAATAACTAGATAAATAGGCACAGCCAAAGTTTTTGGAAACTCTCTGACTTGAGTATTCAGACTTTTCTATATATTATTTCTAGTGCAGATTCTCTCTGTTCGGTGGTCTTGCAGGTTCTTCCTATGCTCTCACATAAGTCCTATAAGAGATAGTCTAAGCTTTAAAGTGTTTTAGAGCTCATCAAACCCAAATTTTTAATTTTATAGTCCTAGAGGCCACTCAGCCCCATCCCCAGCTTATGCCTGTCCTAGGGTCTCAGAGCAGCCCAGTCCCAAGGTAGAAGTAAAGTGAGGGGCTCAGGAGTTCTGTTCTCAGGCAAGCTGGCTTCAGTGCTGCTCTGACATCACTCTGTTTCTTGCTGGGTTCTTGCTTCACCTTGATTCAGTGACAAGAGCTATTTTGTGACAACCCTAGGCCTAAGTCTCTGCCTTGACTTCTTGCTTGTTATCTCTGTTAGTCAGGCTAATCTAGGATTTAGTGCAGTAACAAACCAACCCTCAAGTATCAGTGGCTTAATACATAAAGTTTATTTCTCACTCATGAGTCTGGCACCAGTGTAGGATAATTTTCTTTCAAGCAGTAATTTAAAGAGCTCAAGTTTCGTGCATCCTGTAGCCACACCATGTGGGCTTTCAGGTTACCTAGCAGAGGGAGAGTGAGCCGGAGGGTGAGCTTCATCTCTTAAATGCTTTCACTTGGAAATGACACACGTCATTTCTGCTCACTGCCCACTGGCTAGAACTAGTTTACATGGTCTTTGCTAACTGCAAGGGGTTTTGGAAATTTAAGAAAGCACATAGATTTTGTTAAGCAATAAATGTCTCTGGTATACTATGTAACTGTTTAGACTGCACGTTTATGTCCCTTTCACATTCATATGTTTAAGGCCTAAACCCTAGTGGGATGATATTAGGAGATGGAGTCTTTGTGATGTAATTAGGTTATAAGGGTGGAGTCCTTATAATAGTATTAGTGCTCTTATAAGAAGAGACAGGAGAAAGGTTGCTGCTTCTCTCTCTGCCATGTGAGGACTCAGCAAAAAGATGGCCATCTGCAAACCAGAAAGAGGGCCCTTACCAGAACTGACCATGCTGGCACCTGATCTTGGACTTCCCAGCCTCTAGAACTGTGAGAAATACATTTCTGTTGTTTAATCCACCCATTTTTGTTATAGCAGCCCAAACTTACTAATACAACAACATAGGGCTTTGTAATTGGTCCTTGCTCTGTTTTAATTTGGTGATTGGAGCTCTTACTTGACAACACCCTGCTGAGTCCTGACTTAATTTTCTGCTTTGTATTCCACATGGGGTTTACAGTTTTGACTCACCTCTTTCAGGGATGGGGTCTTAGTTCATTTCTTTTACTATTAAGGAATATCTGAGGCTGGGTAATTCATAAAGAATAGAGGTTTATTTGACTCATGGCTCTGCAGGCTGTCATGGCATAAGCACCTGTTTCTGGTGAGGGCCCCAGGAAGCTTCCACTCATGGGGGAAGGCAAAGGGAAGCAGGCATTACTTGCTCTTTTCAACAACCATTTCTTATGGGAACTAATAGAGTGAGAACTCATTAACTACTGCAAGGATGGCACCAAGCTATTCATGAGGGATCCTCATGACCCAAACACTTCCCACCAAGCTCTATCTCCAACACTGGGGATCAAACTTCACCATGAGTCTTGGTAGGACCAAACAAACTATATTCAGACCACAGCAGATGAGTATCAGACTTCAGCCTACAGACAGCCTTCTCCAACTGCTGCGCTGCCAATGAGTGCTATTTAGAGCCCCTTCACGCACTATGCGTACATGAAGGTTATGCCAACACCAACTGGTGGCTTACAACAGCAGGAATTCTCAAAAGGTGGTGAGGGAAGTAGCCATAGCCCTTTAATTGGGATAGGAGGTATAGTTTGAAAAAGCCCAGATGACTGCGATAGAGCCTCTTCCCCACAGTCCCCCCTGGGAACTGTTCCCAACCCAACTCTGTCTGACTCACATGTTCCTTCAGGACAGCAAGAGGAGGGGTTTTGAGGCTATTTCTATTCTATTTTGAGTAGGTAAACAGGTGCTTCCAGAAAGGCTGTCTGTGCTTTTGATTCCGAAAATAGGCATCTCAGTAGTATCAGATAGCAAAAAGTGGGCGAGGCAGAGATTTTGGAAAGAAACCACTGTAGCTGTTTGTTTTGTCCCCTGACCCTACCCATGGCACCACCCAGTCCTATAAACAGATGGCTCCTCCTCTGGAGCAGCCAGGATCCAGCTTCTCAGGGGCCACTCGAGCCACCACACACTGCATTCCTTCTTCCTTCTGCAACAGAATGGGATCAGGCCAATGAGAGATTATCCAGGTTTTCCTCCTTTTTTTTCCCTTTCCTAAAAAAAAACTTGTAATAAGCTGACTTTATACAGTGGAATGTTCTTTGTGGCTTAAGAAGAAATAAACAGTAGTCTTGGTGGCTCTTAGGAATATATGTGGTGGGGCTTTAGACTCTTGAGAACGTTGCCAGTTCCAGTGACTGCTCTGAGATTAGGTCACATGAGTTGTCTCGCTGAGTAACAAAAGGTGGGATTCACATGACTGGGCTGACCCTAGTTGGCTGATTATTCAGTTCAGACAGAGCTAAAGAAAACCAGTTGCCCACTGGCCTTTCAACTCTGGTTCTTTCCTGTTATTTCCTCAGCCATTTATAGTCTAGTGTCTGGAGAGAGCTGGTCCAAAGTTTGGCAGGACTTGAAGCAGATAAATTATTTGCAGACCAGCAAGGGCCTTACAGCTTTACTAGGAAAGGAAAAAATGGAAGCTTGGATTGAGGTGTGCTGATGTCTCCTTTTACTGGCTCAGAGTGTTTTCATTTTTAACCCCCATTGAGGCCAAGCACAATTTCAGAATCACATTCTGTACCTTCGCTGGGTAAATACTCTGTTACACACTTGGTGGGCAGAATCTAAGAATTCCCTGCAGGCAAATGAATATGAACTGGGCACAGTAGGAGATATTGCAGTGCTGTGAGTGTAGTGCACCATGATGTCCTTCTCAGGGCTATGCCAATACCTGCCAGGTTGTGAGAAGTTCACAGTCGTGTTCCTGTTCATCTTGCATGTGCTTAGAATTGACCTTCCTAAAGCTCAGTTCCAGATTCTTTTTTTTTTCTTTCAACTTTTAGAATCAGAGAGTACATGTACAGATTTGTTACATGGGTATATTGAGTGATGTGAGGTTTGGAGTATGATTGAATCAGTTACCCAGGTGGTGAGCATACTACCCAATAGATTTACTAGTTTCTGTGCTTGTATGGGGTCACCTACTAAAAGAGGGCTTTGTTTTCACTTTTAAATGTAAACCAGGTAATTTAGGTTACATATGATAGGAAAAAAGAGGCAAGAAAAAAAAAAAAAACCCTGTAAGTTATTTCCTATGTCTTCTCCACCACACATCTAATAAGTTATCAGTTCCTCCTGATTATGCCTTTCACACATCCCTCTAATATATCATATGCTTAATTAGGTTAAGGTTAAGGGTAGGTTAAGGCTCCACTATGTCCCAGCTGGAATATTTCAATAGCATCCTGACTGGTCTTGCTACCTCCAATCCTAATTTACCTTTGTTGTTGTTGTTTTTTATCCTTCTAGTGGAATGACATTTCAGAATACAAAAATGACCATGTCACGGCCCTGTGTAAAAGTTTTCAATGACTTTTGATCACCTGTGGAATAAATTCCAACCCCTTGTCTTAGTACATAAAGCTTTTCACAATGTGCCTGCTGCTTTTCTTCTCCATTCTCCTGCCTCTCCGCACTCCCGACATGCACCGTGCTCCAGGTCTGTGTGGAGACCAGGCTGTCTCATGCTCTTCTGTCTCTCTGCTCCTCCCCACATATTTCTACCCACAATGACTCTCACCTCTGCATCGTGTAAACTCTAATTAATCTTTCAGCTTTAGACAATACCGCCCCTAGGGAAACTTTGTAGATCCCCTCATGTGGGTTGGAGACCTACTGTGAGGGCCCAAATTTGGTGTGTTTGCGTATATGTGTATAGCTGTGTGTATGTATCCAAAAACTCCTTTATTCATTCTGTAGCTTCCTTAGGACCCAGTCTTATTTCTTCTCCTAGTAGATGTCCAATACATATTTGCTGGCCATTAATAATGGAAAAGTATGGTAGAGCAGAAGGTGCCCAGGGTTGGTGATGTCTCAGGAAATATACAGATCTCCCATTCAGAAGCTCCCACCAGGACCTACCTGGGGGTGATAAGAATAAATGAGTTCTCTTTTAGTTCCACTTAACAGATACATATGAATCACCTCAAGGTTGGATATTAAAATACACTATGAAGATCGGGCACAGTGGCTCATGCCTGTAATCCCAGCACTTTGGGGGGCCGAGGTCGGGGGATCACTTGAGGTCAGGAGTTCAAAACCAGCCTGGCCAACGTGGTTTGGATCTGTGTCCCCACCCAATCTCATGCTGGCCAACATGGTGAAACCCCGTCTCTACTAAAAATACAATAATTAGCCAGGCGTGGTGGTGGGCACCTGTAGTCCCAGCTACTTGGTAGGCTGAGACAGGAAATCTCTTAAGCCTGGAAGGCAGAGGTTGCAGTGAGCCAAGATGGCACCACTGCACTCCAACCTAGGTGACAGAGCAAGACTTTATCTCAAAAAAAAAAAAAAAATACACACACACACACACACACACACACACACTATTAAACACTGATCCCTGAGGAAGAAATGCAAATTCATGCTCAACTAATCCCTACTGGTGAAATATTAAGCTTGGGCAAGTTTCCCATAATTTAATGAATAAGCTGTAAAAGAGGACACCACACTCTTCCGTCTGCTGCCCCAGGCTTGTGGTCACAACCGGGAGGCAGCCCGATTTCATCAGTGGTTAAATGAATATGAGTGTATGCCCAGTCAGCAGAGGGAAGATCACTGAAGGTCAGGGACAGAATGAAAGGGAAGGGCATCACTTTCAGCCCAGTGAAGAGATTTTCAGCTGACAGGCATTCCTGAGTGAAACTGTCCATATTATAAGGGTTTTTTACTGCTTTCTACACATCTGCTCCATGTTGCATGGCATATAAAAGGCATGAGGCACACAGGGGAATTAGACACAAGGAGCCACAAGAAAAGAGATGGTCACTTTAAAAAGTCCCTAACACTTATATACAACTTTATAGTTTTCCTTTAAACAAGTTAGCTTTTATCATTATAAAATTATATGAAAAATGCTAATAACAATAAATAATTGTATCCATATTTCTACACACAAAGATAATTGCTAAAATTGTGTTAAAATTTTTCCCTTTCATCTGTGCCTCTATACATTTCATAGTTGAGAACATACCATATGTTTTCCCCCACTTGCCTTTATATCACAAGCATTATATGTTAATATATAGTTGTTTTACAGTTTTTATTACACTTTTAAATTAAGATATAATTTACATACAGTAATTTCTACACTAAATTCACTCCTTTTCAGCATACAAAAGTTTGTGAGATTCATGAATATGAGTTTGACGAATGTGTACAGTCAAGTAACCACTGCCACAGTCAAGATATAGAACAATTTCGTCTTCCTCTCAAATTCCCCTGTGGCCCTCTGTATTCAACCACCCTTAAATCCCAGATTCTGGAAACTGCTGATCTGTTGTCCGCTTCTAAAGTTTTGTTTTTGCAAGAATTTCATGTTAATGGAATTATACAGTGATGTGGTTTGGATCTGTGTCCCCACCCAATCTCATGTTGACTTTTAATCCCCAGTGTTGCATGTGGAACCTGGTAGGAGGTGATTGGATCATGGGAGAGGATTTCTCATGAATGGTTTAGCACCATCCCCCTTGGTGCTATCCTCATGATACTGAGTGAGTTCTCCTGAGATCCGGTTGTTTAAGAGTGTGTGGTATCTCCCTCTGTCTCTCTCTTGCTCCTGCTCTGGCCGTGTGAATTGCCTGCTCTCACTTCACTTTCTGTCATAATTGTAAGTTTCCTGAGGTCTCCCTAGAAGCTGAGCAGATGCCAGCATCATGATTCCTGTACAGCCTGCAGAACCGTGAGCCAATTAAACCTCTTTTATTTAATATTTACCCAGTCTCAGGTAATTCTTTATAGCAGTGTGAGAATGGATTAATACATACAGTATGCAGACTTTTGGTTCTGCCTTCTTACATTCAACATATTGCATTTATGATTCATACATGTTGTTCTGTGTATAACCAGTTTATTCATTCTTATTGCTAAGTAGTATCCCATTGTATAAATGAACTATATTTATTCCCTAGGTGAGGTACATTTGATTTGGGTTTTGTATAAATCTGATCATATTTAGACAATTACAAAAAAGCTACTGTAAACATTTACATACACATTTTCATATGAACATGTGGTTCATTTCACTCAGGTAAGTGCCTAAGAGTGGATTGCTATATTGTATGGTAAATGTGAATTTAACTTTATACAAACTTTTCTACCTAGTACGCAAATCTTAGTTTCTAATACCTCATTCTCCAATAAAAGGAACCAGAGATTTTTGGAGAAATGGCTGATTCAAGGACTAGGACAGGAAATATATAAAATGAACTTGGAGCATCTTGCAGTATCAAAAATGAAATAAAAACAAAAAAGCCCATTGATGGGGACATATCAAAGAGACACAAGGGCCACTGAAAGACCTCCTAATGACCAAAGCTGGAACAATTTGAGAAACAAAGTAAAGAAAGTAGTATTGAATTGTAAACCAAAGTACAAAAGAGCTACCCATGTGTCCATACTGATATAAATACATGATTGAATAAATTAACGAATGGGGGAGAAGAGACGACAAATCTCCCATGCATAGGAATTCCAAATAAATTATTTAAGTATTTCACCACAAAAAAGGGGGAGCATAATTCCCCACTCCTTCAGTATAGGTTAAACGTAGTGACTTCCTTCTAAGGTGTACAGTATGGAAATGGGTGGGAAGTGGAAAGAAGAGTAAGTTTAAAGGTGAGAAATCTGACAAACACTACCACAGCCAGGTGATCAAAGTTAACATCAACAGCCAAAAATCATGTTGATTATATGCACTCTTGATATGATGTGTTGAAAGTGGCACTTTTACCTCTTTGGTTTTCCCTGCAAAAACCCATAACCAAATCATCTCCAACAAAGAGGCAAACTGCAATAGAGATATATCCTACAAAATAGGTAATCTGTACTCATCAAAGCTGTCAAGGTCATCAGAAACAAGGAAAGCCTGAGAAAACTGACATAGCCAAGAGGAGCTTAAGGAGACATGCTGGCTTTACATTACGTGGTATCCTAGATGGGATCTTGGAACAGAAAAGGTCAGTAGGTACAAAATAAGAAAATCTGAATAAGCTATAGACTTTAGTTGATAATAACCTATCAGTGTTGGCTGGTTAATTGTAGCAACTGTACCTTGCTAATGTAACATATTAATAATAGGGGAAATTACCTGCAGGAATAGATAGAACTCTCTACTATCTGCTCAGTTTCTCTATAAACCTAAATCCATTCTAAAAAATAAAATTTATCAATTAAAAAATCCTGAAAAATTGCTTTCCAAAATGGTTATATCACTTTGCATCCACACCATCAATGTATGAATGTTTTGTTTGCTCTATATCCTCGGTAGCATTTGGTACGGTAAGTTTATTTTAGTTTAGTTTTATTAATAGCAATACTATATCGTCTCAGTAAAGTTTCTGCTCATCTTTTGCTCACTACTGGTTTTCTATTTGGGTTGCTGGTTTTCTTGTTTTAGAAGTTTGGCAGAATGTGAAAAATGTATTTTGAATATATGAGATATTTTATCTTATATACAGCTTGAAACTTTTTCTCACAATCGGTGGTTTACTTTTTCATTCTCTTAACAGTCTTTTGAAGAGTATAAATTCTTAATTTTTATGAAGTCTAGTTTATCAATTTTTCTTTTATGGATTGTGCTTTTGATGGTGTATCTAAGAACTCTTTACTTAATCCAAAGTCAAAAAGATTTTCTCCTAGAAGTTTTATAATTTTAGGTTTTACATTTAGGTATATGATTCATATTGAGTTAATTTTTGTATAGGTTTTGTAAGGTAGAAAGAGAGGATACACACACACACACACACACACACACACACACATACACACACATACACATATTTATGAGACACTTAATGCCAGCCTGTGAAAGCAGTGGGGTGGAGAGGGTGGAGGCTGGGGGCTGTACTCTGCAAAACCACAGACATAGCTGCCCAAAACTGTGGGAGACCACCTCTTGTATCAGCATGACCCAGATGTGAAACATGGAGTCAAAGGAGGCCATTTCGGGGCTTTAAGATTTGATGACTGCCCCTACTGGATACATATACACATATATGTATGTCCTATATTCCTACCTCATATATATATATGTGTGTGTGTGTAAGTTTTATGTGGATGCTTGCCTGATATGGTTTGGCTCTGAGTCTCCACCGAAATCTCATCCTGAATTGTAATTCCCACCTGTCAAGGAAGGGGCCTGTAATTGCCACATGTCAAGGGAAGGAGGTGATTGGATCATGGGGGTGGTTCCCCCATGCTGTTCTCATGATAGTGACTGAATTATCACGAGATCTGATGGTTTTATAAGTGTTTGACAGTTCTTCCTTTACATGCTCTCTCGTGCCTGCTTCCCCTTCCTCCATGATTGCGTGTTTCCTGACGCCTCCCCAGCCATGTAGAACTCTTGACCATGTGGTAGAAAAGAAAAAACCCATTTTCTGGGGAGAAATTCAAGCTGGCTGCATAAATTTGCATAAGCAATAAGGAGCCAAATATTAATAGCCAAGATAACGGGGGAAACGTCTTCAGGGCATGTCAGAGATCTTCATAGCAGCCACTCCCGTTATAGGTCCTGAGGCCTAGGAGGAAAAAATGGTTTAATGGACCAGGCTCAGGGCTCCCCTGCTCTGTTCAGCCTTGGGACTTGGTGCCCTGTGTCCTAGCTGCTCCAGCTCCAGCCATGGCTAAAAGGGGCCAAGTTACAGCATGGGCCATTGCTTCAGAGAGTGCAAGCCCCAAACCTTGGCAGCTTCCATGTGGTATTGGGCCTGTGGGTACACAGAAGTCAAGAATTGAGGTTTGGAAACCTTTGTCTATATTTCAGAGGATGTATGGAAACACCTAGCTGTCCAGACAGATGTCTACTGCAGGGGCGAAACCCTCATGGAGAAACTCTGCTAGGGCAGTGAAAAGGGGAAATGTGGGGTCGAAGCTCCCACACAGAGTCCCCACTGGGGCAGTGCCTAGTGGAGCAGTGAGAAAAAGGCCACAATCCTCCAGACCCCAGATTGGCAGATCCACTGACAGCTTGCACCATGTGCCTGGAAAAACTGCAGACACTTAATGCTAGCCCATGAAAGCAGCCAGGGAGAAGGTGTTGGGGGTGCTGTACCCTGCAAAACCACAGAGATGCAGCTGCCTAAGACCATGGGAGCCTACCTCTTGCATAAGCATGACACAGATGTGAGACATGGAGTCAAAGGAGATCATTTCAGAACTTTAAGATTTAATGACTGCCCCCACTGGATCTTGGACTTGCATAGGGCCTGTAGCTCCTTTGTTTTGGCCAATTTCTCCCATTTGAAATGGGAACATGTATCCAATGCCTGTACACCCATTGTGTCTTGGAAGTAACTAACTAGCTTTTGATTTTACAGGCTTATAGGCAGAAAGCACTTGCCTTGACTCAGATGAGACTTTGGACTTGGCCTTTTGAGATAAAGGACTTTTGACTTTGGGGGACTGTTGGAAAAGCATGATTGGTTTTAAAATGTAAAAAAGACATGAGATTTGGGAGGGGCCGGGGCAGAATGATATGATTTGTCTGTGTCCCCACCCAAATCTCATCTTGAATTGTAATTCTCATGGATTGAGGTAGGGACCTGTAATCCTCACATGTCTAGGGAGGAAGGTGATTGGATCATGGGGGTGGTTTCCCCCATGCTATTCTCGTGATAGACAGTGAGTTCTCACGAGATCTGATGGTTTTAAAAAGTGGCAGTGTTTTCCTTTGCTCTCACTTCCCTCTCTCCTGCTGCCTTGTGAAGAAGGTGCCTGCTTCCCCTTCTGCCATGATTGTAAGTATTCTGAGGCCTCCCAAGCCATGAGTAACTGTGAGTCAATTAAACCTCTTTTGTTTATAAATTACCCAGTCTCAGGTAGTATCTTCATAACAGTGTGAGAATGGACTAATAAAATGCCTTTTATCAGATTGAAGTTCCTTTCTATTCGTAATTTCCTGAGAATTTTTATTATGAATGAATATTGAATTTAGTCAAAGGCTTTTTCTGCATCTGTTGAGATGATGATATGCTTTTCCCTCTTTAGTCTATTCCTATGGCGAATTATATTGATTGGTTTTTGAAAGCTGAGTCAGTTGAATACCTGACATGTATCCTACTTGATAATGACATACTATCCTTTTTGTATATATTAGTTTCAATTTGCTAAAGTTTGTTGAGGATCTTTGTGTATATGTTTATGTGGGATATTTTTCTGAAGTCCTGTTTTCTTGTAATGTCTTTGTATGGTTTTGGTATCAGGTTAATGCTTGCCTCATAGCGATAGAGGCAGGAGGCAGAGAACTCTCCTAGGCACATAAGGGAGGGTCCCTAGAGAATCTCCAACCCACCCCACAAATGCTTACACCAGATGTTTTGTGCAGAACTTGCACAGGGGGTTTGCCTGAACATTCCTACAGCAGACTAAGGGCACACATGTGCACTGTGGGGAGGGAGTGGAGCCACCAGGAATTTGCACCTCATACAGATAGGGAACCCAGCCCCATCAGCCTTTATGTAACAGCCCTGGTATTTAGCTGTGAAGGGGGCAACTGGGAACCTGCTTTCAGGACCCCACTCTTGGCTGAGAACTTTCCTTTTGCTTAATAAATTTTACTCCACTCACCCTTCAATGTCTGCATCCTGAATTTTTCCTGATTTTGAGACAAGAACCTGATCTAGCTGAGCTAAGGAGTAAAAAAATCCTGCATCATCTTGGTGGCCCATACGGGCACCTGAAGAAGGATGAGTAAAATGCAGAGCCCCAAAACCTCTTTTACTTTCATTTCACAGCCTTCTTATCCTCAGATTTTTCTGAAGGTAGAGGAAAAACTGAATCTCTGATTAGCCAATTAAGAATGAATGATGCACATCTACAGAGGAGGGTCCTCTCCATACCGATTGCTCTCAGGAGTTGGGAATGTCGACTTTCTTCTAGTCTAGTCTTTTCTATGGCATTTTTCTTCTTTCTTTTGGGATGGTCATGGCACCTATCTCCTCTTTTACAACGTTAGGAAGGCTGATGCAAACTGTTACTGGGTAGAATGAGTCCTTGCCCCAGCCATCGGATGTGCAATTTAGAACAATGTAATTTCCATCTGTTCTTAGAAGCATGTCCCCTACTCCCACTTCAATGGCCACAGGCTGGCCACAGGCTGGCGCAGGGGATGGACGGGTGAGCAGCAGCTCCCTGCCCCATCCCCTCCCGGCTAGGGTGCATGGCTCTATGTCTGCCACATGTGCATGCTACATGCAATGGCCACATGGGGTGGGAATGAGCCATGACCACTGCCCAGGCCCAGGCCTCAGGGCAGTCTCAGGGACTAAGGGCCCCATGTGGCCAGCTGGCCAAGCCAGGAGGGACGAAACAGCAATTAAAAGTTTATTTCCCAGTTGGAGGAATCCATTTGCATAAGAAGTTTATTCCCTAGGCATCTTCCCCCCTCCCCCGGCACTTAAGCTGTTGGTGTTAACTTCTTTGAGAGACTTTTTTTTTTTTCCCCACTTTTGAAAGGCATTTTATTAGGCCAGGACTCCCTTGTTCAAGGAGGACCCAGCTCCACAGCTTCACCTTAGCATGACTAATTCCTGTGGATTAGGCTCTTTCCTGTTTCATGGATGGAGGTCATGCTAGCATCCAAGAGATAGACAAGGTCTGGGGAACTCAAAGGTTACTGACAACAGGGGGACAAGCTATGCAAGGGTAAGAGTGGATAATTCCCACCCCGGAGGTCCCCTGTTAACATGGGTGAAAGTCACATTGACAGCCAGAGGTGGCACCCTGTTCGCCGTTGCCAGAACTTGGGGGTATAAGGATGGAAAAAGGAGAGAGGGATGCCTCTTCTTTCTCTCCCTCACATACCCCAGGTATTTACTAGGAAGGAAAAGGAACTAGAAATGCCTGTTCCCCTCTTTCTAGACGGGCAAACAATCATCTTCTATCTCTGCTTCTCTTGAACGCCTCCTGAATCACTGGGACGCCTTTGAAAAAATGCCTTATTTTTCCTTTTTCGTCCTCTGTCCTCATACCACAGGATATATAGTGGTGTTCTCATACCACAGGGTACTCCCCTCGGATGCGTTCCCCAAACTGGAACAAGTTAACTTCCCCAAACCTTAAACTGCTGGGCTTAAAATTGAGTTTCGTGGAAGAGAACCCAGAAGCCTGACATGCAGGCAAAAGGGTAAAAGTTTTTACCAGTCAGACTTCTGGCCTCCCTCTCCCTTTGCAAACTGGTTGAATGAATGATAAAATCACTGTTTATATCCTCTATAAAGTGTTCATTAATGGAAAAAAGATGTGTGAGGCTAGTCTTAAGGTGTAGCCAATCTGGTGTGCTTTGTATCTTTGTGTATGGTTCTGTCATAAAGCCTACATTAGGATAGAACGCAGACCTAGGACTCTATAAGCCCAGTGTTCAAAGCCAGCCTGGCAAACTGGCCAGTAACAAACTTTGTTGCAAGTCTCCATCTTGTTTTATGTCTTTGGGAGCATGACCTGTAACCACGTGGCAACCTGTAACCACCATCTGGTTTTGGTCTCTGCCATTTTATAATGGTGGCCTGGGTTCAATCTTGGCATAGAGAACGAGTACTTTCTGGGTAATATCTGTGTGACTTTTACCATTTGCTGATTCTCTTTCACTCCGTGAACAACTTCCAGCTTCCTTTATTAAATATTCCTTTCTCTGAGCCACCTTTAAAGATCCTAGATTTTGTAAAAACTGCTTATCACCTCTTTGAAAATACCTTATATACTTGCAGTTAAGCCATAACTATAGTTGAGGCTTCTTGTTTTCACCTGTGAGGTTACTTTGGTAAAGTTCAAAGGCCAGAAATATTGGCCACTTGGCATAGCTAAAGTCAAGTAATAAGGGATTTGAAAAGATTTTCTTAAGGAGCACTCAGCTTAATTAAAAATGGATAGCTAAGCTATAGGTATTTTTAAAAGGCCTTTACGTTTTTCTCTTCTTGGATCTTGTTTTTCTGTAAAAAGAAAGAACTTTTCTTGTTTTTTTCTCAATTAACCGAATTGTTTTTCTCCATTTTGTCTTGCCACTCTTAGTGCATGCATGGGAGGCCCTAAGATAACTTCTGATAGCCTGAAACTTCGAGAAAAAGCAGAGAAGGAGCCACAAACCCCATTTTGGTAAAAAACAAAAACAAAAAACAAAAAACAAAAAACCCTCTGTTTTCCTCAAGGAACTCCAGGAATTAAAAGTGGATAGATCCCTCTCAGAATCTGTTTCTGTCTTCCAGCCGTATCTGCTTATTAGGCTCTGTTAGACCACATACTTTCCTAGCCCTGTTTCTTGGAAGGCTCCACCCTCAGGCCAATAATCCAATTAGGGGATTGGCAAATGAAAAATCTTACAACTATGAGGTCTTCTTCTGTCTGTCTGTGTAATCATCATATATGTGTTATGTGTGGATGGTTATATAAAAAAGAGCTCTAATTGATTGGCCTGAAGAAAAATAAGTGCTTATATCAAATTTTTTTTGAAGGAAAAATAAAAGCTGTAATGCCTTTTAGTTAATGTGACTTTAATCTTTAAGGAATAAAAACAGTTTTGAAGATAGTTGGTAAAATACAAATGTCTTCAAAATGTAAATATGTGGTCTAAATTATGTGGGTCAGATACTAGGTTTGCTAAATGTTTTAAGGTTATAAACTGCTTCTTTGGCTTTGAGAACTGTTTGAATTACCTGCTTCACAACTGGTAAAGCCTGGGGACATATGGAATTAACCACACCCTTAACTATGCTGGAAGGAGTCACACCTTGCCTGTGCGTAGCACAAAATTAAAATAACTTAACAGGTTTTACACTAAAATTAAAAATTGCTAAGAGTTGCCATTATAACATGTACTTGAGACTACTGGAAATAGATTTATATGCAAGGTGTGTAAGGAAAGTAAAATGCATTTTTGGTAAAAGAGTATTAGAAGTCATGGGAATGTAAATTTCTCCAAACGATTAAAAGATTGTTTTGAATTAGATAAGATAAAGCTAGAGGTTTAAACAAATGGTGGAAGGTTTGTAAAAATAATCTTGTAGAAGAAACTCTGTGTGAACATATTAACAAAAATTTATAAAGGGTTATAAAAGGTTTATAAGAATCTTACTTCATGGTCAAATGATTAAGATTGGATAGAAATATCTATAAGGTTTCATTTAAAAAAATTGGGGTTGACCCCATCAAAACATGTGCAAAAGATATGAACAGACACTTCTCAAAAGAAGACATTTATGTGGCCAATGAACATAAAAAAAAAAAACTCAACGTCAAGGATCATTAGAGAAATGCAAATCAAAAACACACTGAGATACCATCTCTTGCCAGTCAGAATAGCGATTATTAAAAAGTAAAGAAATAGTAGATGTTGGTGAGGTTGTGGAAAAATAGGAATCCTTTTACACTGTAGGTGGGAATGTAAATTAGTTCAACCATTGTGGAAAACAATATGGTGATTCCTCAAGGATCTAGAACCAGAAATACCATTTGACCCAGCAATTTCATTACGGGGTATATACCCAAAGAAGTATAAATCATTTTGTTATAAAGACACATGCACACATATACTGCAGCACTATTTCTAATAGCAAAGACATGGCCAACCCAAATGCCCATCAATGATAGACTGGATATAGAAAATGTGGCACATATACACCACGGAATACTATGCAGCCATAAAAAGGAATGAGATCATGTCCTTTGCAGGGACATGGACGAAGCTGGAAGCCATCATCCTTAGCAAATTAACACAGGAACAGAAAACCAAATACTGCATGTTCTCACTCATAAGTGGGAGTTGAACAATGAGAACACATGGACACAGGGAGGGGAACATCACACACCGGGGCCTGTGGGGGGTGGAGGTGAGGGGAGGGAACTTAGAGGACAGGTCAATAGGTGTAGCAAACCACCATGGCACATGTATATCTATGTAACAAACCTGCACATTCTATATATGTATCTTGGAACTTAAAGTAAAATAAAAATTAATAAAAATAAAAAAATTATTGATCCATAAAAAATTGAGGTTGACATTAGTAGACTAATGCAAGTGTAAAATTTGGCTTTTTCTCCCTTGAACAATATTTTCATGTAATAGTAAACAATAACGAAAAGTTTTTGCCTTTTAAAAAATTTTTGAGTCACCATTTTGGCTAAAATAAATTACTTATGGTAATTTGGAATTTTATTTCATAATATCAATGCTTTGAACCCCTAATATATTTAATAGGCTTCCCCAAATCAAACTTCAGCTTCAAAAATTGTCTTTTTTGACCCCTACCTTGTGGATGCTACAGAGAGGTAAACAGGATTATTTGACGTATTTAGTTATGTAGCATTGTCAAAGTGATGTTCAATCTCTTTAGGTTATATTTTAGTAAATAATATTAATATATGTTCCAAAATTATATGGGATGTCTAAAATTCTAATATCTGAGTATATGCTATCAATCATAATTAAGGTTTTTATGTTAAACTGTTGTAAACCACAGAAATAAGCAAATTTTTTTGTCAATTGTGTTTGACTGTAACTACAACTACCCTGGATATTTTGTCATTCACAGACAATTGTTGTCTTGCTTTGACCCTTTTCCAAAGATGGTTTATAATCAGCTATAGGACTTTGACGTTGCTCTCAATGTAGGTTTCTGATAACTTTGGAGATTTTGACATTGGCATAAAGGAAGAACATATAAGACTCACAAAGAACTGAAATGTTCATGAATATTAAGCAGAACAACAGTTAACAGAATGGACTGAACTGACAGAAAACTGAAGTAATCTTTTTAACCTTTTTGCTTAAAGGGTTGCTGATCCTTGTTTTGTTTTTCAGTCCAGGAAACTTTTATTTTGAGCTACTTCCAGTCTTTAATAATTGAGTAAGGTATATTCCTGTGAATGAAATTTGGAATATATTTGTTTTTCTCTGCCTGGCTTCTCCAGAATTTGGAAACCATTTGTGAGTATTCTTGACTTATGGCAATATAATTATTTGCATCAGTGCAATAAGAATTCATTTTCTGCTGCAACAGGACACAATTGGAGAAACTGATTGTTGTACTTAGGCTTTGAATGGAAGGGTGTGCTTCCCTTTAAGGAATCAAGCTTGACTTGCAGAGCCAATAAGAGCCCTTCGGGAAAACTGGCCTCATACCTTGTCTACACAGTCCTTGCACAGGGTTCCTCACCTTCTGTGAGTAAAAAATGTCACTTGCTAACAGACCCAGGAGCCCCATATTCTTGGGACCTCAAGAAGAGAGGAATTTACACAACTCATAGGTATTTGAGGGTACAAACCCCCTGCTGGGCTCAGCTTTAAAAGGTCTTACCTGAGATTCTTTGTGGAACAGAGTTCCATCAAAGCCAACTGAAAAGCCAATGTGACAAATAATTATTCTTGCTGCACTTTATACAAATAATCAAGCCAAGAGACTAAAGTTTATTTTGCAAACAACTCAGTCCTATCATGATTTGTTTTGACAAAAATGAGGACTGGAGAGAGAAAAATTATATTTCAAAACATCATACATTTGTCATTAAATTCTAATCTCGTTCATTGTTTTAAAATTTTTGCCTACATTTTAGACTAACCCTGCTTATTCCTGTGAACTTACCAGTGATCTCTGCCTGCATCTCAGAAGAAACAAAAGGGTTGGGTATTGTAAAAATCTGGATCAATATTTTAATTCTGAGCAATTATCCTGCAAATCCTGCTGGGTGATGGGAGTAAATAGGGTGCCCATAACCTGGAGGTTTCTTTGTTTGGGAAAATAAGACCAAGGGAGCTAACCAAAGCCAAGCCCCAAGCAGACTTCCAGTCTGGGAGTCATTTAACTTATTGTTTATTAGATTCTAATCACACTGAAATATCCAAACTCATTTCCAGGCTTTCTAAGTAGAAGAGACTTAGAGAAGAACTCACTTTTTTTCCCCCAGAAAAGAGAATAAGTGAAACTACTTCTGCACATTCCAGTTAATGGATTAACATAATGAATGTTGGTAGGTCAAATAATGTAGCTGTGTAAACATTTGTTTAAGCTGCAGCCAACAAAGAAGTTTAATCTCCTTGAAGGAAACTTCATTTTTAGTCCCTTCGGAAACATCTATTTACTAATAATCAAATTGATATACACAGTATTTCTCAATGTACATCCCAGGGTACTTGTTTATCACAGCGTGCTGTATTTTGCTGTGGGCATTTATAAATCATAAAATTGCTTTAAAAAAAAATAGAAATCCCTTCACATTCTTCATAGTTATTCAAAGCAGACATAGCTTTTTAACATAGAAATAATTGCATGTGATTTTTTAATTTAAAGAATGAAATTGTGTCCTTTTTGGTGCCACATCAGTTAAAGGAAGGTGATATGATTGTCTTTTTGTGTGCTGCAAGGAGAAGGAATCAGTTAAGCTTTGAAGACTGGGAAAAAAGAAAGAGTTGAAGATGGGTGAAGTATGACTGGAGAGTACTGGCTAGAATTCAATGACTCAGACTTCATTCGTTCAATAAGAAAATATTTACTGAGTACCTACTATGTGTAAGCCACTGTTTCAGAAGCTGACTGCTGAGTGACGATGGAAGATTTTCACAAAACAGATTGTGGTGAGGTAGAAAGAGCTCTGAACAAAAAAAATGATTGATTTTAGTTCTATAAATGCCTTTGGTAACTTCTTGTCCTCGCTGGTCTCTATCCTGTATGTATGTAAAATGGGAGTGGTGGGATTGAACCGCATGATCTTAAATTCCTGTATGTCTCTTCTACCAAACTACCACCAGGTGACTAAAAAATGAAACTTTGCATAGGCAATTTCGATGTGGGAAGAGTTCAATATGTTAAGGTTCAATAGACGAACAGGGCGAGAAAGCTATGTGGCTGGCATAATAGAGAAGGAGTGTTCATGATTCTTTTTGAAGGGGCTGTGGTAAACTGGGTGGCAGATAAGTGGAGGAGTTCTGAGAAAATTGCAGCTGAGAACTGGATCTATTTTTCTATGTCTCCATACTATCATAGAGATGGGCTCTAGTCAAATTGAAGCCAGGCTCAATGTTAGCAGCATGGTGTACCAGAACAAAAAAATGTTTTAGATAGTCCTGGGTTGGATTTTTTTCTGTCCAACTCAATTATTAGCTCCTTGTGGTCTCCCTTTCTTACTTCCTATCTGGATGCTGTTGGAAAGTGTCTAACCCTTTTAGATTAAGGTTGATGAATAGATTATATGAGTTAATATGTATGACACTTAATACATGATACTGAGTAAATTCTTGAATGTCAATTTTTTTTTTCATTGTACTACTATAAAAGTACAATGATCTGGGATCTTCCATTAGAGAGCCAAATTGTGAATATTTGTTTAACTAAAGAATTATTCTCTCATAAAGATAATGATGACTCTTATGTTCACCACCTTGGACTGGAGTGTATGTTCTCTTTGACAACTCTTTCACAAGAATAGGCTTCTAAGTGTTAGCTCCCTATGCCCAATTACCCCTTTTGACAATGCATTACCCACCTGCTGTTGGAGTTTTCTTTCTAAAGCGCAGTTCTGATCATGCTACTCCTCTGCTCAAAATTCTACATTGGCTCCCTGTTGCTTACACAACAAAATTCCACCCCTGTGCTTGCATTCTAAGCTCACCGGGATTCAGATTCACCATGCATTTCCAGCCTTATCTCACATCATATCACTGCATGCACATTACCCTCTATTTCAGGGGTTCTCAAATCTAAGTGTGCTTCAGAGTCACCTGGATGTCTTGTTAAAACACATGTTTCTGGGCCTTATGCCCAGCATTTCTGATTCTGTGAGCCTAAGTGGGAACCTTGAAATTTTGCATTTCTAACAAGTTCCCAGTTGACACTGATGTTGCTTATCTAGGGACTACACTTTTAGGAGTCATTGTTGGCCGGCCTTGTTGGCCAGGCGCAGTGGCTCACACCTATAATCCCAGCACTTTGGGAGGCTGAGTCTGGGCGGGGGGGGATCACCTGAGATCAGGAGTTCAAGACCAGCCTGGCCAACATGGTGAAAACCTGTCTCTACTAAAAATACAAAAAAATTAGCTGCGTGTGGTGGTACTCACCTGTAATCCCAGCTACTTAGGAGGCTGAGTCAGGTGAATTGCTTGAACTAGGGAGGCGGAGGCTGCAGTGAGCCCAGATTGTGCCTCTGCACTCCAGACTAGGCAACAGAGTGAGACTGCATCTCAAAAAAAAAAAAAAAAAAGAGAGAGAGAGAGAGAGAGAACCATTGCTCTAACAACACCAAATGCTGGTTCTTTTGGAATATATCTAGTGTCTACTTTTTCATCTTAGCATTTTTCTGGTACTCTTTCCTCTTTCCTTGGGCACCTTCTATTGGGAGAATTCCTCTCATTTTTCAAACTAATTTTACTTTCTTTGGAAGCTCATACTAATCATCAGTCAGTATTAAAGGGGGAGCACTGACTCCTGTTTCCTTTCACAACATGCTGCTTGTACTCTGCTTTAGTATTTGTATCATTTTGCATTGTACTAGAGTTAATTGTGTTTGTCCTCTTGCTCACATTCAGTTGTCAAGCCCATGAAAGAAGGGACTATATTTCATTAATCTTCGATCTTCAAACGAATTGAATTTCATCATGGTGCCTAAAAGCCAGCCCCAGTAATTACACATCTGTTTTCTTAAAAATGTATCTGATTATCACAGCCTGCAGAAAAGACAACAATCTTATGGGGAGCAGCCACCCTGCCTTTTGAGATAGAAGGATATGCACCATTTAAGTGCCTGAACAAATGGATTCCATGAGCAACATGATAGAGAAATTTATTAAGGTTAGAAAGAAACCAGCCTGAAATGTTGGGGTGGTAGGTTTCAGAGTTGCCTATATAATAAAGATGCTGAAACCCATTGCAGTAAGTCAAACTGTCACAGGGAACACTTTCTAAAGCCAACTCAAATCTAATGAGGTGTTTGAATTATTGTTAAAAGGAAGAATGCCAGAAGCGGTTTGTTCTTCTGTGGATTGTGCTTTCCTATACCAAATGTACAGGAAAGAACTAGGGGAATTAGTAATGAAGCCAGAGTAAATGCACAGTCTGGAGAAATTTTTGTTCAATCTAAATTTCAGAGAATGTAACATAATCAATCTCCTTAAATACTCTGTCAGTTTCCAAAGAGCACAGAGTGAACCCAATTCTCCCATATGACACCCTGCTCTCTGTTAGTGGGAAAGGTGCTTGTTAGCCTCCCTCCCACTCCAGCTTCTCTGCCCCTGCTTTCCTCTTGAATACCAGGTCCTCTTCCCTTCTTATGCTTCACACTATACTTGCGGCATTTCATCTGACCTGACTTCCTCTGTCATCTTTTTGCTGATGACCACATCTTTCCTTGGGCTCCTTCTATTGGAGGAGGATCCAATAGAAGGATCCAGCCTAGATCCTCCTCCTGAGCCTCAGATCCCTGGAGTCAACAATTTTCTCTTAATTCTCCTTGGCTGTTCCATAGTCATCTCAGATTCAGTATCTCCCCAAATTAACTCATCATTTTCCTGGTACTTTGGTTATTTGTAGGGTGTCTACCTCAGAGAACAAGGAGTTGGTACAACCATTTTAGAAAGCTTTTCAATCATTTCTACTAAAGCTGAATGAATGCACAGGACATGACCCCAAAATAGCCAACAGAATTGCTTACATATATTCACCAGAAGAGATGTACAAAATGTTTATACCACACTATTTGTTGTATCTCCCAACTGGAAATGATGTAAGGGGTCTCTTGACTATAGAATGGGTACATCATTGTGGCTTATTCATACAATAAAATGCCATTCATCATTAATCATGAACAAATCATGAGTGAACACCATGAGTGAACCATACAAACATAAAGTTAAAAAAAAGCCAGAAGCCAGATACAGAATATAGACTGAGTACTTCCATTTGCATAAAGTTCAAAAGCAGGCAGAATGAAGCTGTGCTGTGAAAAGTCAGGAGAGAGAATACCGTTGGGGAAATGTGATGGGAAGGAACCCTGAGACCTTCCGGGATACTGGTAATGTTCTTTTTCTCAATCTGGATGCTGATTTACGTGATGGCGTTTAGTTTGGGAAAATTCCTTGCACGGCACACTAGGGAGTTGTGGACTTTTCTCAATATATATGTCAATAAAAGTTACAAAGAAAAGTAAAGAACTTGGATCACTGCTCTCTGCCTCTCTTCAGCCACTGAGAGTTCAGCCTTCAGTCCTGGTTCTGTCATTTTCCTATGCTGGGTAACTTTCTTATGTGGCTATGAGGGCCCTTGGTGACCCTCATCCCCAGCAGAATGAGAAGACATATGTGTGAGGGCACACTCTGTAAGGTTTAGTCAGAGTGATGTTTCTAACCATCTGGTTAGCTGTCCAGGCCGCCATGACTTTCTATGCCCAAGGTGGGTCCCCATGAACACTGGCCTCAGTCTAGAACTCAGCCTGAAAAAAGACTGCAGGTTGAAACTCTGTAGTATGAGGCGCTTGTGGACATAGATTCCCTATGTAGGAGGCTAAACAGGTGTTTGGTATGTTAATTAATTTATAGTCTCCAAATAAATGGAATTTAAAAGCTGCTATTGGCTAGAAACCCAGATTTGTATCACAGGTGGGATAGAGTCCATTATCAGCTGAGTTGCAGCATTGGTGTTTTAGTCAGCAGATAAACTCCGGGATCTCTGTGGCTTAAAAGATAAAACCTGAAATCTCGGTGTATTAACTCAGTAGAAATTTATTTCTAGCTTTTGTTAAGTCTAACAGCAGCAGCATTGGGGAGATGGGGCTGGGGAGAGAAGAATACACACCATGCTGTCGTTCAGGTTTGCAGAAGCTCTGGTGTCTTCAACATGTGACTTTCAAGGACACTTTGGACACGGACATGCAGCTGGCACAGAGGAAAATAAGAGTGGAAGACTGTGCAGTAAGTTTTCACAGTCAGGTCTGGCAACAGCATCTCTCATGTCTTTCCAGTTTTTATTGGCTAGAATCTGGTCATATCACTACATCTAACAGCAAGGGAGTCTAGGAAGTATGGCCCAGCTGTGGGCATGGAAGAAAGGAAAACAAATTTGATGACTCGCTAGCCAGTGTCTGCCACATTTAGATTTACCTACAAGCAGAGAAAGGTGGATGTCAAAAGCAAATGTGATACTCTGTTGGCTGGAATATATCACAGATGTGGCACTAGGAAGTAGTGGTGAGCTGAGGGGAGACATCCAAAATAAAACTGAGCTCTTACTGTAACCAGAGATAATTTTTTGTTCTTTTCATGCTACAAGCTGAAATTGGAACACTGAGAAAATGTGTGAGCATTCCATGGTAAGTAAACAGAAGAGGGAGACTGACTTTCCTAATTAGTGTCCTCCCACCTCAACTTGTTTCTTCTACATTCTCTCACATTCACATAGTCACCTAAGCCTGACATTGAGAGAAGTTCTTCCATCTTCATATTTATCCAGATATTTACTATGACCAGTCAAGTTCATGCCCTACATTGTATTCACTCCATTGCATCAATCCATTTCTACTGATGCTCTTCCATTTCTGGAAATCTAGTTCTCAAGTGGGTTACTGCCATATGTCTGTCAGATCTTCCCACTTACCATCTCTCTCCTTTGATCTAGTCTCTATACATTGTCAAAATCATCTTAAAGTAACATGGTTCAAGCATTCCAGTGACTCCCCATTTCTGTAAAATTAAATATAAACTCCTTTGTTTGACATATACAGCATTTCTCAATCTAGACTCAAAATTGACTGTTCACCCTTATCTCTGGAAATTGAACAACCCTACCAATTCTGTATTCCAGACCACCCTAACTGCTTGTCATTCTCTGTACAATCTCAAGTCCATTTCACAGGCTTCCAAGCATGCCTTTTCTGGGCTCTACCTGGTGAGTTCCTAATCATTAATAAAACCTGACTCAAATGTCACCTCTTTCTTGAGACTTCCAAAGCTCCTTCAGGGAGAGTTAATTCCAGTAAGACTTATCTTGGTTATCTAGCACTCATCACATTGCATTGTATTTTCTTGTTATCCACCTCCCCTGCTAGGCTGTCCTGGAAGGCAATGTAGTGTGGGGAAAAAAAGCCAGAATTTAGAAGTCAGGTTAAACCTAGATTTGATTTTCACCTTTCACATGACACCTATGTAGCTGTAAGTTATGTAAACTCTCTAAACTGTGGGATCCTCTTCTGTGAAATGCGGATGGTAATGTTTCATATGATATTCATACAATATCTTATACAGGACCAGAAACCACATGTCTAATTTATTTGTTATTGCCCCGTATTCCCCTCCTCTTTCTTGTATTTTGTCTTATATAAAAGACTATCTTTTAGTAAAGGCATACAATAAAGTTTTGTTTAATGAATAAACTAGAAAGTTAGCATCTTAGGACTATCCAGTGCTTACCTCCATCACAGCTCTCCCTTACTGCCACCCTTTTGCAAGTGGTGAAAGGCTCTCAAGGTAGTTATCCACAATGATTTCATCTAGAAAATGTTGGTTTATGCTTTTCTTTTGACAATGGCAAGTTTTCATCAAGGATGGTTAAAATCAGAAGTCTGTTTGCTTTTTTTTCTTTTCAACAAAATGACATTATTTTTCTTTTCTATTTTTATTTTAGGTTTGGGGATATATGTGCAGGTTTGTTACATAGGTAAATTGTGTGTCACAGAGGCTTGGTGTGAAAATGATCCCATTACCTAAGTAGTGAGCATAGCACCTGAGAAGTAGCCTTCCAACCCACAAACCGCCCTCCCACCCTCCCTCCTCAAGCGGTCCCCAGTGTCTATTGTGTTTATCTTTCTGTCCATGTGTATTCGATATTTAGCTGTTACTTATAAGTGAGAACGTGCAGCATTTGGTTTTCTGTTCCTATATTAGTTCACTTAAAATGAGGGCTTCCAGCTGTATCCCTGTTGCTGCAAAGGGCATGATTTCATTCTTTTTTATGGCTGCATAGTATTCCATGGTGTATGTGTGTACCAGTCCACCACTGATGAACATTTTTATTTATCTGGTCCACTGTTGATGAGCATCTTGTTTGATTCTGTCTTTTCTATTGTGAATAGTGCTGTGAGGAACATATAAATGCATGTGACTTTTCAGTATAACAATTTATTTTCCTTTGAGTATGTACCCACTAGTGGGATTCCTGGGTCAAATGGTAGCTTTGTTTTAAGTTCTTTAAGAAATATCCACACTACTTTCCACAGCAGCTGAACTAATTTACATTCGCACTAGCAGTGTATGAGTGTTACATTTTCTCTACAGCCTCACCAATATCTGTCGTTTTTTGACTTTTAAATAACAGCCGTACTAACTTTTATGAAATAGTGTCTCGTGGTTTTGATTTGCATTTTTCTAATGATTTGTGATGATGAACTTTTTTTCATATATTTGTTGGCTGCACATATGTCTTCTTTTGAGAAGAGTCTGTTCATATCTGTTGCCCAGTTTCTTAAATGGGTTTTTTTCTTGTTAATTTGTTTAAGTGACTTATAGATTCTCGATATTAGATCTTTTTCAGATGCATAGCTTGTATTTTCTCTCATTCTGTAGATTGTCTGTCCACTCTACTGAAAGTTGCTTTTGCTATGCAGAAGCTCTTTAGTTTAGTTAGGTCCCATGTGTCCAATGGTTATTTTTGTTGCAGTTGCTTTTGAGGACTTAGTCATAAATTCCTTGCCAAGGCTGATGTCCACAATGGTATTTCCTAGGTTTTCTTCTAGGGTTTTTAGTTTTAGGTTTTACATTTACGTCTTTAATCCATCTTAAGTTAATTTTTGTATATGGTGAAAGAAATGAGTCCAGTTTCAATCTTCTGCATATGGAGGCTTACTGTGGCTTCATACCGCATTAGAATTTGATTTGGAAATCAAACTATAGAAACAAGAGATCGTAAGCCATTTTATACTATTGACCTAAATTCCAGTCTAACGGTCCCTTTGCAAAGTTGTATAAAGCCCCCTTATATGCTAGTTGTAGGAAATATACTTATTAAACCAGACTCCCAAGTTATAACCTGTGAAAACTGCAGATTGTTTACTTGCATTGATTCCACTTTTAATTGGCAGCACCATATTCTGCTAGTGAGAGCAAGAGAAGGCGTGTGGATCCCTGTGTCCATGGACTGACCGTGGGAGGCCTCGCCATCCGTCCATATTTTGACTGAAGTATTAAAAGACATTTAAAATAGATCTGTAAGATTCGTTTTTACTTTAATTGCAGTGATTATGGGATTAATTGCAGTCACAGCTACTGCTGCCGTGGCAGGAGTTGCATTGAGCTCTTCTGTTCAGACAGTAAACTGTTAACAATTGGCAAAAGAATTCTACAAGATTGTGGAATTCACAATCTGGTATTGATCAAAAATTGGCAAATCAAATTAATGATCTTAGACAAACTGCCATTTGGATGGGAGATAGGCTCATGAGCTTAGAACACTATTTCCAGTTATAGTATGACTGGAATATGTCAGATTTTTGTATTACACCCTGAGTTTATAATGAGTCTGAGCATCACTGGGACATGGTTAGATGCCATCTAAAGGGAAGAGAAGATAATCTCACTTTAAACATTTCCAAATTAAAAGAACAAATTTTCAAAGTATCAAAAGCCCATTTAAACTTGGTACCAGAAACTGAGGCAATAGCAGGAGCTGCTGATGGTCTCACAAATCTTAACTCTGTCACTTGGGTTAAGACTGTCGAAAGTACTACTATTGTAAATTTCATATTAATCCTTGTGTGCCTGTTCTGTCTGTTGTTAGTCTGCAGGTGTACCCAGCAGCTCTGAAGAGACAGCAACCATTGAGAATGGGCCATGATGACGATGGCAATTTTGTCAAAAAGAAGAGGGGGAAATGAGGGGTAAAAAGAGAGATCAGACTGTTACTGTCTATGTAGAAAGAAGTAGACATAAGAGACTCCATTTTGTTCTGTACTAAGAGAAATTCTTCTGCCTTGAGATGCTGTTAATCTGTAACCCTAGCCCCAACCCTGTGCTCGCAGAGACATGTGCTGTGTTGACTCAACGTTTAATGGATTTAGGGCTATGCAGGATGTACTTTGTTAAAAAAGTGCTTGAAGGCAGTATGCTTGTTAAAAGTCATCGCCATTCTCTAATCTCAAGTACCCAGGGACACAATACACTGTGGAAGGCCACGGGGACCTCTGCCTAGGAAAGCCAGGTACTGTCCAAGGTTTCTTCCCATGTGATAGCCTGAGATATGGCCTCTTGAGAAGGGAAAGACCTGACTGTCACCCAGCCTGACACCCGTAAAGAGTCTGTGCTGAGGAGGATTAGTGAAAGAGGAAGGCCTCTTTGCAGTTGAGATAAGAGGAAGGCATCTGTCTCCTGTTCATCCCTGGGCAATGGAATGTCTCAGTGTAAAACGCGATTGTATGTTCTATTTACTGAGATGGGAGAAAACCACCTTAAGGCTAGAGGTGAGACATGCTGGCGGCAATACTGCTCTTTAATGCACTGAGATGTTTATGTATGTGCACATCAAAGCACAGCACCTTTTCTTAACCTTGTTTATGACACAGAGATATTTGTTCACATATTTTCCTGCTGACCCTCACCCCACTATTACCCTATTGTCCTGCCACATCCCCCTCTCCAAGATGGTAGAAATAATGATTAATAAATACTGAGGGAACTCAGAGACCAGTGCTGGCGTGGGTCCTCCCTATGCTGAGTGCCGGTCCCCTGGGCCCACTTTTCTTTCTCTATACTTTGTCTCTGTGTCTTATTTCTTTTCTCAGTCTCTCGTTCCACCTGATGAAAAACACCTACCAGTGTGGAGGGGCTGGCCCCCTTCAAGGTTTTACATTTAAGTCTTTAATCCATCTTAAGTTAATTTTTGTATATGGTGAAAGAAATGAGTTCAGTTTCAATATTCTGCATATGGCTAGCCAGTTATCCCAGCATAATTTATTGAATAGGGAGTCTTTCCCCATTATTTATCATTGACTTGTTGAAGATCAGGTGGTTGTAGGTGTGTGGCTTTATTTCTGGGCTCTCTATTCTGTTTCATTTGTCTGTGTGTCAGTTTTTGTACCAGTACCATGCTTGTTTGGTTACTGTAGCCTTATAACATAATTTTGAAGTTGGGTAATGTGATGCATCTGGCTATGTCCTTTTTGCTTAGGATTACTTTGACTATTTTGACTCTTTTTTTGGTTCCATATGAATTTTAGAATCTTTTTTCTAATTCTGTAAAAAATGACATTAGTAGTTTGATAGGAATAGCACTGAATCTTTAAATTGCTTTGGATAGTATGGCCATTTTAACAATATTGATTCTTCCTATTCATGAGCATACAATGTTTTTCCATTTGCTTGTGTCATCTCTGATTTCTTTTAGCAATGCCTTGCAATTTTCATTGCAAAGATCTTTCACCTTCTTAGTAAGTTGTATTCCTAGGTATTTTATTATTTTTGTGGCTAATGTAAATAGAATAGCATTCTTGATTTGGATCCCAGTTTGGATATTATTGGTTTATAGAAATGCTACCAATTTTTGTACATTGATTCTGTATCCCAAAACTTTAGTTAAGTCATTTATCTGTTCTAGGAAACTTCTGGCAGAGTCTATGGAGTTTTCTAGCTATAGAATCATATTGTCTGTGAAAAGAGATGGTCTGACTTCCTCTTTTTCTATTTGGATGCCTTTTACTTCTTTCTCTTGCCTGATTGCTCTGGCTGGGGTTTTTAGTACTATGTTGAATAGGCCTGGTGAGTGTGGGTGTTCTTGTCTTGTCCCAGTTCTCAAGGGAAATGCTTCTAGCTTTTACTTATTCAGTAGGATACTGACTGTGAGTTTGTAATAAATGGCTCTTAATATTTTGAGGTATTTTCTTTTGATTCTGAATTTTCTGAGGGTTTTCAATATACAGAGATGTTGATTTTTTTCTAAAGTTTTTTTAATGTCTATTAAGCTGATCATGTGGTTTTGCTTTTAATTCTGTTTATGTGGTGAATCATATTTCTTGGTTTGTGTATGTCAAACCAGCCTTGCATCCCAGAAATAAGGCCTACTTGATCATAGTGAATTAATGTTTTGATATGTGCTTCTGGATTTGGTTTGCAAGTATTTTGTTGAGGATTTTCAATTTTTTGTATCTAAGTTCATCAGGGATATTGACCTTATGTTTTCTTTTGTTATTGTTGTGTCTCTGCCATGTTTCAACATCAGAATGATGCTGCCTTCACAGAATGAGTTAGGAAGGAGTCCCTCCTCCTTGATTTTTTTGGAATAATTTCAGTAGGATTGGTACTAGCTCTTCTTTACATTTGGTAGAATTCAGCTGTGAATCTTCTGGTCCAGGGCTTTTTTTTTTTTTTTTTTTTATCGGTAGGCTTTTTATCACTGATTCAATTTTGAAACTCATTATTGATCTGCTCAGGATTTCAATTTTCTCAATCTTGGGAGGCTGTGTGTTTCCAGGAATTTATTCATTTCTTCCAGATTTTCTAGTTTATGTGCATAGAGGTGTTTATAATAGTATCTGAGAACTCTGTCTTTTTTTTAATTTGTTAGGGATTGGTTGTAATGTCATGATTGTCATTTCTTATTGTGCTTGTTTGGATCATCTCTCTTTTTAAATTTATTAATCTAGACAGCAGTCTAGATTAATAGCAGTCTATCAATCTTGTCTAATCTTTTAAAGAGCCAACTCTTGGTTTTGTTGATCCTTTGTATGAATATTTGCATCTCACTTTCATTCAGTTCAGCTTTGATTTTGGTTATCTCTTTTCTTCTACTAGCTTTGGGGTTGGTTCACTCTTGTTTTCCTAGGTGTAACGTTAAGTTGTTAATTGGAGATCTTTCTACTTTGATGTACGTGTTTAGCAGTATAAACTTTACTCTTAACACTGCTTTACCTGTATCCTAACAATTCTTACATGTTTTACCTTTGTTTTCATTAGTTTAAAAGAAGTTTTTGATTTCTTCCTTAATTTTGTTCTTTACCCAAAAGTCATTCAGGAGCAGGTAGTTTAACTTCCATGTAATTTTAACATTTTGATAGATCTTCTTGATATTGATTTCTATTTTTCTTGTGCTGTGGTCTGAGAGTGTGCTTCGTATGATTTTGATTTTTTAAAATTTGTTGAGACTTGATTTATGGTTGAACATGTGGTCAGTCTTAGAGTATGTGCCATATGCAGATAAGAAGAATGTATGTTTTGTTGTCGTTGAGTGTAGTGTTCTGTAGATCTCTATTAGGTCCAGTTGTTCTAGTGTTGAGGTTAATTTCACAACACTTGGTTAGTTTTCTTTTTCTTTTTTTTTTTTTTTTTTTTTTTTGAGATGAGGTCTCGCTCTGTTCCCCAGGCTGGAGTGCAGTAGTGTGATCTCTGCTCACTGCAAGCTCCGCCTCCCGGGTTCATGCCATTCTTCTGCCTCAGCCTCCCAAGTAGCTGGGACTACAGGCGTCCACCACCACGCCCAGCTAATTTTTTGTATTTTCAGTAGAGACGGGGTTTCACCATGTTTGCCAGGATGATCTCGATCTCCTGACCTCGTGATGCGCCTGCCTCGGCTTCCCAAAGTGACTTTGTTAGTTTTCTGACTCAGTGATATGTCTAATGCTGTCAGTGGAGTGTTAAAGTCCCCTACCATTATTGTGTGGTTGTCTAAATCTCTTCATAGATCTGTAAGAACTTGTTTTATGAATCTGGGTGCTCCAATGTTGGGTGCATATTTCTTTAGGATAGCTAAGTCTTCTTGTTGAAGCTTAAATCATTATGTAATGTCCTTCTTTGTCTTTTTTGATCATTGTTTGTTTAAAGTCTATTTTGTCTGATGTAAGAATAGCAACTGCAGCTCTTTTTTTTTGGTTTTGTTTCTGTTTGCCTGATAGATCTCTCTCCATTTCTTTACTTTGAACCTATGTGTGTTAATCACTTGTGAGATAGGTCTCTTGAAGACAGTAGACAGCTGGGTCTGATTCTTTATCCAACTTGCTACTCTATTTCTTTTAAGTGAGGTATTTAGCCCATTTACATTCAGGGTCAATATTCATATGTAGGGACTCGATCCTGTAATCATGCTGTAGCTGGTCGTTATGTAAACTTGATTGTATAGTTGCTTTACAGTGTCAAAGGGCTATGTACTTAAGTGTGTTTCTCTGGTGACAGGTATTGTTCTTTCATTTCCATGTTTAGCACTCACTTTAAGACCTGCTTAACGCAGGCCCCGTGTAAGAAATTCCCTTAGCATTTGCTTCTCTGAAAAGAATTTCATTTCTTCTTCACTTATAAAGCTTAGTTTGTCAGGATATGAAATTCTTGGTTGTAATTTCTTTTCTTTAAGGCTGTGGAAGATGGGTCCACAATCTCTTCTGGTTTTTAGAATTTCAACTGAAAGGTCCACAGTTAGCCTTATGGAGTTCCCTTTGTAAGCGACCTTCCTCTTTTCACTAGCTGCCTGTAACATTTTTTCTTTCACATTGGCCTTGGAGAATCTGACACCTATGTGTCTAGGGGATGGTTGTCTTGCATAGAAACTTCTAGGATTCTCTGAATTTCTTGAAGTTGCATGTTGACATTGCTAGTGAAATTGGGAAAATTTTAGTGGATTGTATGCTCAAATATGTTTTCTAAGTTGCCTGATCTCTCTCCTCTTGCAGGAATGTCAATGAGTTGTAGGTTTGGTCTCTTTACAAAATCCAATATTTCTCAGAGATTTTGCTTATTTTTATTTATTTATTTATTTATTTATTTGAGATGGAGTTTTGCTCTTTTTGCCCAGGCTGGAGTACAATGGCACAATCTTGGCTCACTGCAACCTCTGCCTCCCGGGTTCAAGTGATTCTCCTGCCTCAGCCTCCCGAGTAGCTGGGATTACAGGCATGCGCCACCATGAGTGGCTAATTTTGTATTTTTAGTAGAGATGGGGTTTCTCCATGTTGGTCAAGTGGTCTTGAACTCCTGACCTCAGGTGATCCACCCACCTCGGCCTCCCAAAGTGCTGGGATTACAGGAGTGAGCCACCGTGCCCGGCGATTTTGCTTATTTTTTAAAAGTCTTTTTTCTTTACTTTTGTATGCCTATTGCTTCAAAGGAACAGAATTCAAGCTCTGAGATACTTTCCTCAGCCTATTTTGTTGTTAATGATTCCAATTGTATTTTGAAATCACCTAGTGAATTTTTCATTTTCAGAAGTTCATTTTAGTCTTATCTTAAGATGGTATGTCTTCTTCAGATAGTTTTACTATTTCCTTGAATTGGATTTTAACTTTCTCTTGTGTTGCAATAAGCTTTCTTGATATCCAGATTCTGAATTCTATGCCTGACATTTCAGCCATTTAAATCTGGCTAAGAACTATAGATGGGGAGCTAGTGTGATCTTTAAAGGTAGGAAGACACTCTGGCTTTTAGAGTTGCCAGAATTCTTGAGCTGGTTCTTTCTCATCCACGAGGGCTGATTTTTTTAATCCTTTTTAGTTGCTGTCCTTTGGATGGGGTTTTTTGTTTCTATGTTCCATATTGCCCTTGAAGATTTGAATGTGGTACAAATTGGGTATAGTTGAATGGCTTTGTTTCTGGATACTTTCATATGGCTAAGTCTCAGTACTCCACTTCTGGGCTATGTCCTCTAACCCTGGGTGGCTGGGACTGGGCCCATAGCTTTGTCCTCTTGTCTCTCAAGATTGAGCCCTGGTTGGGCTGGAGGAGCCAAGGTACTCCTAGACCACTTACAACAGTACTCTGTTGGTGGTGGAGGGGCAGTGGGCATGCTAAGGATGGGAAGTGCTCCAGCAGGGGTGCAATGGGCAAACACTTTCCTAAGGGGGCAATGGCAGGGTCTCAAGCAAATATGCTCTGGCAGAAGGTGGTTAGCAAAAGTGCTCTGGCAGAGTCAGCAGGGGATCCACAGGCAGGAAGTGCTCTGGTATGGGCAGCTTGGTTACTGTGGGTAGGGAACACTCTGATAGTGTATTAGTCCATTTTCATACTGCTATGAAGAAATACCGGAAACTGATTAATTTTTAAAGAAAAAGAGGTTTAATCGACTCAGAGTTCCACATGGTTGGGAAGGCCTCACAGTCATGGCAGAAGATGAAGGAGGGGCAAAGATATGTCTCACATGGCAGCAGGCAAGAAACCATGCACAGGAGAACTGCTTTTTATAAAACCATCAGATCTCATGAGACTTCTTCACTATCACGAGAACAGCATGGGAAAAACCCATCCCCATGATTCAGTTACCTCCCACCAGGTCCCTCCCATGACACATGGGGATTATGGGAGCTACAATTCAAGATGAGATTTGGGTAGAGACACAACCAAGCCATATTATTCCACCCTGGTCCCTCCCAAATCTCATATCCTCACATTTCAAAACAAATCCTGTTTTCTCAACAGTCCCCCAAAATCTTAACTCGTTTCTGCATTAACTGAAAAGTCCACAGTCCAAAGTCTTATCTGAGACAAGGCAAGTCCCTTTCACCTATGAGCCTGTAAAATTAAAAGCAAGTTAGTTACTTCCAAGGTACAATGTGGGTACAGGCATTGGGTAAAAACACCTATTCCTAATGGGAAAAATTGACAAAAATGAAGAAGCTACAGGTCCCATGCAAGTCTAAAATCCAGCAGAGCAGTCAAATCTTAAAGCTCTAAAATGATTGCCTTTGACTCCATATCTCACATCTAGGTCATGCTGATGCAAGAGATGGACTCCCATGGTTTTGGGAAGCTCTGGCTCTGTGACTTTGCAGGGTATAACCCCCCTCCTGGCAGCTTTCATTGGCTGAAATTGAGTGTCTGCAGCTATTTTAGGGGCATGGTGCAAGATGTCAGGAAATCTACCATTCTGGTGTCTGGAACTTGGTGGCCCTCTTCTCACAGCTCCACTAAGGCAGTGCCCTAGGGAGGACTCTGTGTAGGGGTCCCAACCCTACATTTCCTTGCTGCATTGCCCTAGCAGAGGTTTGCTGTGAGGGCCCCACCCCTGGAGCAAACTTCTGCTTGGACATGCAGGCATTTCCATATGTACTTTGAAATCTATGTGGAGGTTTCCAAACCTCAATTCTTGACTTCTGTGGAACTGCAGGCTCAACACCATGTGGAAGCTACCAAGGCCTGGGGCTTGCACCCTTTGGAGTCATGGCCCAAGCTGTATCTTGGTCCCTTTTAGCCATGGCTGGAGTGGCTGGGAGGCAGGGCACCAAGTCCCTAGGCTGCACACAGCAGGGGATGCTGGATTAGCTGAGGAAACAATTTGCCCTCCTTGGCCTCCAGGCCTGTGATGGGAGGGGCTGCTGTGAAGATCTCTGACATGGCCTGGAGACATTTTTTCCATTGTCTTGGTGATTAACCAAGACTTGTTACCTATGCAAATTCTGCAGCAGGCTTGAATTTCTCCCCAGAAAATGGGTTTTTCTTTTTTATTGCATCATCAGGCTGCAGATTTTTCAAATCTTTATGGTCTCCTTTCTTTTGAATGCTTTGCTGCTTAGAAATTTCTTCTACCAGATACCCTAAATCATCTCTCTCAAGTTAAAAGTTTCACAGATCTCTAGGGCAGGAGCAAAATGCCACCAGTCTCTTTGCTAAAGCATAACAAGAATCACCTTTGCTTCAGTTCCCAATGAGTCCCTAATCTCCTTCTGAGACCACATCAGCCTGCCTTTCATTGTCCATATCACTATCAGCATTTTGGTTAAAGCCGTTCAATAAGTCTCTAGGAAGTTCCAAACTTCCCCACATTTTTCTGTCGTCTGAGCTCTCCAAGTCTCTAAGAAGTTCCTAACTTTTCCACATTTTGTTATCTTCTTCTGAACTCTCCAAATGTTTCCAACCTCTGCTTATTACCCAGTTTCAAAGCCGCTTCCACATTTTCAGGTATCTTAATAGCAGTACTCCACTCTACTGATACCAATTTACTGTATTAGTCCATTTTCATGAGCTATGAAGAAACACCCAATACTGGGTAATTTATAAAGTAGAAGAGATTTAACGGACTCAGTTCCACATGGCTGGGGAGGCCTCACAATCATGGTGGAAGGCAAAAGAGGAGCAAAGGCCTGTCTTACATAGTGGCAGGCAGGCGAGTACATGCAGGGGAACTGCTTTTTATAAAACCATCAGATCTCATGAGACTTATTCACTATCATGAAAACAGCATGGGAAAAACTCACCCTCATATTTCAGTTACCTCCCACTGGGTCCCTCCCATGACACATGGGGATTATGGGAACTACAATTCAACATGAAATTTGGGTGGGGACACAGCCAAACCATATCAGGCAGGGTGGCAGAGCACCACAGGTGAATGTGCTCTGGTGGGGCAGTGGTGGGATGGTGAGGAAACTCACTCCAGCAGGAGACTATCAGCAAAAACACTCTAGTGGGATGATGGGGGCCTCAAGTAAAAGCTCTATGGTGGTCTTTGCTGGCAAAAACCACTCAGGTAGGTTACCCAAGGCTGTGCTGCATGTTAGCACAGCCAGATATGGACTCCGGGAGGGGCTGATGAACAGCGGGGCATGCAGATCGAACTCATCCCAGTACCATGGGAAATGCAGCCCTGCTTTCTCCAGGTCTGGCAGATTAAACAGATCAGAGTCATTTGGAGGAGTATGGAGAACCTTGGGGATGGGTGCCTATGGCTATGCTCGTCTGCAGCCATCCCCACACAGACCACCTAGGCTTTATGCAGATTCAGGTTGTCTCTGACTACTCTCCAGGCAGTTCGCTCTGCCCACTAAGATGTCCATGGGGTTTTGGGGCTTCCTGCAGCTATGATCCCAGAGGTCAGTGGCAAGAGTGGGCTGCTACATATTTATTTCACTACTCCCATTTTTCCTAGGAGTCATTTAGGGCCTAGAGCATGTCCTAGCACTTGACAACTCTGTGCAGGTGTCCTAGCTTCCTCTTGGTTAAGCCCTAGCATCTGGATTATCTCTTTAACCATTTTCAGTGTGTTCTCTCAGATGATCTGTTTGGAGTATGGCAGTCTACTTGATATTCTGGCTTGTCCTGGTGGGGGAAGTTCTTGGCTACGTCTAATTGACCATCTTGCCTCCCTCCCTATTTTCCTGATTATTTTAATTTTACAGGTCTTAAGACCAAGAACTATATATTCTCTTTGTTACTTTTATTTCAAAGTTGTGTTATCTATTTTGGTTGTTTCATATAAATTATTTAATCAAATCATCAATTGCTCCAAAAAAACCTGCAGAATTTTGATAGGGATTGCATTGAACATGTATCCCAGTTTACAGAGACTGCATATCTTAACAATATTGAGTCTTTTAATTGATAAGCATTATTCATTTATTTCAGTCTTCTTTTGTTTTTTCTCAGCAATATATTGTAGTTTTCAGTAAAAAGTGCTTGTATATTTTTAGTTTTAGTTCAAGTTTTTGAAGTTTTTAAAACCTGTTGAAAATTGTATTTTTTAGTTTTGATTTCCAGTTGTTTATTGCTAGTGTTTAGGCTTTTTAACCTGTAATTTTTCTAAATTTATTATTAATTTTGTTGATAGATATGTTATTTTATGTTTTATTTTTGTGATTTAATAAAAATATATTGTCAAGGATTTTCCTTTTTATCTAACTTACTGAATTTATTTGCATAAGATTATTTATGTTTCTTTATTACTTTTTAAAAACTTCTATTTTGAAATAAATTTATATTTACAAAGGAGTTGCAAAGACAGTACAGAGAGTTCCAGTGTATTCTTCACCCAACTTCCCCTCATGTAAACATTTTATGACCATAGTACATTTCTCAAAATTAGGAAACTAACATTGATATGATACTATTAATTAAAGACAATTCAGATGTCACCTGGTGATATCTGACATCTGTCACCAGATGTCATCTGATATTTCAGATGACATTCAGTTTTTGTACTAATGTCTTTTTTTTTTTTTTTTTTTTTTTCTGTTCTGGGAATCAATGTAGAATACTACCTACATTTAATTGTTTTGCTTTTTAATCCTCTCTAATTTGTCATGCTTTCTCAGTCTTTCCTTGTTTTTCATGTCTTTGATAGTTTTGATATTTTTTATTGATTTATGTTTAATTGACAAATAGTAATTGTGTATATTTATGGGGTACATTGTAATGTTTTGATCTACATATACATTGTAGGAAGATTCAATCAATCTAATTAACATACCTGTCACTTCACTAAGTTTTTTGTGGTGAGGACATTAAAAATCTATTAACAATTTTGAAATATACAATACATTATTATTAACTATGGTCAAAATACAGTGAAATAAAATATCAAAACTTACTTCTCTGATTTAACTGAAAGTTAGTACCCTTTGATCAACATTTCCCCTTTCTCCACTCCTTCCCTTCCCCTCCAGCCTCTGGTAACAACCTTCCTTCCTCTTTCTTTCTTTCTTTCTTTCTTTCTTTCTTTCTTTCTTTCTTTCTCTTCTTTCTTTTTCTTTTCTTTCTTTCTCTTCTTTTTCTTTCTTTTTCTTCTCTCTTTTTCTTTTCTTTCTTTCTCTTTCTTTCTTTCTCTCTCTTTCTCCTTCCTTCCTTCCTTCCTTCCTTCCTTCCTTCCTTCCTTCCTTCCTTCCTTCCTTCCTTTCCTTTCTCTCTTTCTTTCTTTCCTTTTTATTTTGTTGTTTACTGACCTGCTTTAAGATAGATGGTGAGGAGAAGGTCAGAGAGACCTTCCTGCACAGGCTGTTTTTCAAATACCTTCAGGTTAAAATAATATGCCAAGTTTCAATGTTTTGGATAGTATGTTTTGAACCCCATCAGGTACTTATATAGAGTGTCTAAGTTATTATATTAATGTAATAGGAATAGGCTATTCAGATGAGGTAGGACATCTGTTTCTGTCTAGTTTCACCATGATCAGATGTGTGAGGGGTAGGTCGCCATTCCAGGCTACAACTCCCAACCAGGTTTCCAGGACCCCCCTTCACCTCATGTACAGGGCTGGTGAATGGAGAGGTTGCCTCCATGAGTGGGTCAGATGGGGGTGCTAAGCAATGTGTTGAGGCAGAGATGACTGTCATTCTGGCAGACAATTCAAGTCAACAAACAGGCTGCTCACTGGACCATAGAGAGAAGGGCAACTGGACACTGATTTGGTGCTTGTGCCTGTGGTGGCTGGAGACCTCCTGTCTTTACTCTGCTCCTTTCTAGATGGTTGTGGTGTCTTTTATTTGGTCTAAGGGCAGGAAAGACTTGCTCTGCAAGTTTATGTCTGAGCCCCTGTGCCCTGTTATGCTTAGAAGTGGGCATTGAAGGCTAACTGGGTTAAAGGAGAAAACCCTCAGAGATTGAAGGATCGTGGACTCAGGAATGGGGAAGACCATAAAGGAATGCTTCGAATTACCATCTTACTGCATTAAATTAATGTTGATCTCTGTGCCATACTTTTATTTCCCGTGTCTGTGTTTCTGTAAGGGTTATCTCTAACCCAAGAGCACAAACCATTATTATTATTATTATTATTGTTATTTTTTAAATTTCTTCTTTTTTTAAATTTTACTTTAAGTTCTGGGATATATTTGCAGAACGTGCAGGTTTGTTACAGATATACATGTGCCATGGTGGTTTGCTGCACCTATCAACCTGTCATCTAGGTTTTAAGCCTCTCATGCATTAGGTGTTTGTCCTAATGCCCTCCCTTCCCTTGCCCCCCCATCCCCTGACAGGCCCTGGTGTGTGATGTTCCCCTTCCTGTTTCCATGTGTTCTCATTGTTCAACTCCCACTTATGACTGAGAACATTTGGTGTTTGGTTTTCTGTTCCTGTGTTAGTTTGCTGAGAATGATGGCTTCCAGCTTCATCCATGTCCCTGCAAAGGACATGAACTCATTCTTTTTTATGGCTGCATAGTATCCCACATGTATATGTGCCACATTTTCTTTATCCATTCTATCATTTATGGGCATTTGGGTTGGTTCCAAGTCTTTGCTATTGTAAATTGTGCTGCAATAAACCTACGTGTGCATGTGTCTTTATAGTAGAATTGGTAACCACCTTTCTGTTTGGATTCTATGAGATCATCCTTTTTAGATTCCACATATAAGTGAGATTATACAAGCACATAAAGGTAACAAGATTTTTATCCCATGTTTTTCTTGATGTTTATTAGTTTTGGGTTCTAGTTTTGTTCTTAGATCCATGTTTGAATTAATTTTTGCATATAGTGTGGGGTATGGATCTAAAACCTTTATTTGCGTATATATGGAAAGCCAATATTTTCAACACCCATTTTTTGAAAAGTGTACCCTTTCTTCACTTAGTTGCCTTTGGGTCTTCGTCAGAAATCAGTTGTCTATATATGTGTGGGTTAACTACTGAAGCCCACTCTGTTCTACTGATCTGCTTGTCTATCTTTAAGTCAATGAATTACTCTTGATCACTATAGGTTTATAATAAGTCATGAAATTAGCTACTCTTAGCCTTCCTATTGTGTTGTTTTTCAAACATTTTGACTATTCTGTGTCTTTTGAATTCCATATGAATTTTAGAATCAGCTTGTCACTTTCTATGGAAAATCCTCCTTGAATTTTAGTTGGAACTTAATTAAGTTTATAGGTTAGTTGGGGAGAATTAACAATTTTAATATACTGTTTTTCTGCTTCAAAATCTCCTTCAACTGATTTTACTACAGCCACTTCAGCCTTCATTTGATTAGTATTTGTAGGGTATATTTTTTAACATTTCATTTTTTAAATATTTTAGTCTTCATTATTTGTTTTTTAAATGGATACATTTGTACATATCTGTGAGGTGCATATGATATTTTATTAGATTCATAGACAATGTAATGATTATGTCTGTGTATTTGTGGTGTTCATTACTTTGAGTATTTACCATTTTTATGTGTTGGGAACATTTCAAGTCCTCTCTTCTTGCCATTTGAAGTATGCAATATATTGTTGTTAATTATAGCCACCTTACTCTGCCATCAAACATTAGAACTTATTCCTTCTATCTAATTGTGTGTACCCATTAACCAGCCTCTTTTTATCACCCCCTTTCCTCACCCACACACCCTTCTCAATCTTTGGTATCCATCATTCTACTCTGTACTTCCATAAGATTACCTTTTTTAGCTTTTATATACAAGTGAGGACTTGTGATATTTGCTTTCTGTGCCTAGCTTTTTTCACTTAATAGAATGACTTCCAGTTCCATCCTTGTTTCTGTAAATGACATAATTTCATTCCTTTTTATGGCTGAATAGCATTTCATAATGTACATATACCACATTTTCTTTATTAATTCATTTGTTGATGAACACTTTGGTTGAATCTATGTCTTCTTTATTGTGAATAGTGCTGCAATAAACATAAAAGTGCAGGTATCACTTTGATATACTGATTTCCTTTTTTTTTTTTTGAGTAAATATTCACTGGGGGATGGCTGGATTACATGGTAGTTCTATTTTTAGGTTTTGAGAAATCTCCATACTGTTTTCCATAGTGTTGTACTAACTTTTTTTTTTTTTGAGACAGAGTCTCACTCTGTCCCCTAGGCTGGAGTGCAGTGATATGATCATGGCTCACTGTTGCCTTGACCTACCTGTACTTAAACATTCCTGCTGCCTCAGCTTCCCAAGCAGCTGGGGCTACAGGTGCATGTCACCACACCTGGCTTTTTTTTTTTTTTTTTTGTAGAGACAGGGTTTCACTATGTTGCTCAGGCTGACCTCAAACTCCTGGGCTTGAGCAATCTGCCTGCCTTGGCCTCCCATAGTGCCGGGATTACAGAAGTGAATCACTGGGACCAGTCTATTGTCTTTTTAATAATAGCTTTTCTGGCTGGGGTAAGGTGATATCTCACTGTAGTTTTGATTTGCATTTCCATGATGATTGATTAGTGATTTTTTTTCATATACCTGTTGGCCATTTGTATGTCTTCTTTTGAGAAATGTCTACTCATATCCTTTGCCTACTTTATAGTGAGATTACTATTGTTATTTTTTTACTCTTAAGTTATTTGAGTTCCTTGTATAGTCTGAATACTAGTCACTTGTTGGATAATTAATTGCCTACGTTTTCTCCCATTTAACAGGTTGTCTCTTTATTCTGTTGATTGTTTCCTTTGCTGTGCAGACGCTTTTAACTTTAATACAGTTCCATTTGTCTATTTTTGTTTTTCTTGCCTGTGCTTTTGAGATCTTAGCCATAAAATCTTTGCCAAGACCAATGTCCTAAAGTGTTTCCCCAGAAGGAAAAAAGTGATGAAGTTCAGAGCAGAACTAAACAAAATAAAGACTAAAAAAGTTTACAAAGAAAAACAAAACAAAAAGTTTTTTAAAATAAGATAAACAAAATTGAAAACTGTTAGCTACACTAACCAAGAAAAAAAGAGAAGACCCAAATAAACAAAATCAGAAATGAGAAAGAAGATATTACAACAGATATGACAGAAATACAAAAGATCATCAGAGACTGTTATGAAATTATCCCTCCGCAGATGATATAATATTATATCTAGAAAAACCTAAAGATTCTACTGTTAAAATGATTGTACTGGCTGGGCGTGATGGCTCACACCTGTAATCCCAGCACTTTGGGAGTTTGAGGCATGTGGATCACGAGGTCAGGAGTTCAAGACCAGCCTGGCCAAGATGGTGAAACCTCATCTCTACTGAAAATACAAAAATTAGCTGAGCTTGGTGGCAGGCATCTGTAATCCCGGCCACTCGGGAGACAGAGGCAGGGAATTGCTTGAACCCAGGAGGCAGAGGTTGCAATAAGCTGAGATTGTGCCACTGCACTCCAGTCTGGGTGACAGAGCAAGACCCTGTCTCAAAAAAAAAAAAAAAAAGTACCACCCAAAACAATATATAGATTCAGTGCAATCCCTATCAAAATACAAGTATCATTTTTCAGAAAAATAGAAAAATATTCTAAAATTTACTTGGAAACCCAAAAGCACCCTAATAGCCCAAACAATCATGAACAAAAAGAATAAAACAGGAAGCATTACACTACTTGGCTTCAAAATATATTACAAGGCTATAGTAAACCAAACAGCATGGTATTGGTATGAAAATAGACACATAAAACAAAGGAATATAATGGAGAACCCAGAAATAAATCCATATATTTACAACCAACTGATTTTTGACAAAGGCACTAGGAACTTGCACTGAGGGAAAGGACACACTCTTCAATAAATGGTGCTGGGTAAATTGGATGTTCTTATGCAGGAGAATGAAACTTGGTCTTTATATTTTACCATATATAAAATCAACTAAATTTGGATTAAATATTTAAATGTGAGTCATTGTATTTAGAATGTGTTTCTTGTTAGCAGCATATACTTAGGTCTTGTCTTTTTTATTTAATCTGCCAATTAATTAAGGGCATGTAGCACATATAGATGAAAGGTAATTATTGATATTGGAGTTAAATTTATCATCAGTCTATCTGTTTTTTAAAACATCTGTTCCCTCTGTTACTTGTTTACCTTTCCTGTTTGCCTATCTTTGGGATAATTTAACATACACTATGATTCCATTTTAATTTTCCTTGTTGTGTTATTTGCTATAGTTTGTCCCTTCCTTTCCTCTTTTCCTTCCCTCTTTTTTCTTTTTCTTGTCTTTCTTTGTTCCTCCCTCCTTCCCTGCCTTCCTTTCTTCATTTTTTCCTTCCTTCCTTTCTTTTTTTTCCTTTCTTTCTTTTCCTTTTCTCTCCCTCCCCTCACCACCTCTCTCTCTCTTTTTCTTTCTTTTCTTTTATCTGGGACTCATATATCTTGTACCGTTTTCAGATGTCATACCTTTTTGGGTATAGCACAAGATCCTTACAAAGATGTATTTTCATCCCTTCCTCCTGATTGTTGTGTTATTGTTGTTACTCATTTTAATTTTAGATAAATCTCACTCTACATTGTTATTACTTCTAATATTCAGTTATCTTTAAAAGAGTTACAGAAATTACAAAAAATTTTGCGTGTACTCACTTTTGAGCATTTCTAGTACTCTTCATTTCTTTGTGTGGGTGTAGATTTCTATTTGGTATTATTTTTCTTCTTTCTTTACTTCAGATTTGCTAGTGATGAACTCTTAACTATTTGTATTTCTAAAAACAGCTCTAGTTTGCTTTCGTTTTAAAAATGTACTTGTACTTGATATAGAATTAGTGGTTGATAGTTTTTTTCTTTTAGTATTTTAGAGTTGGTTCGCTATCTTCTATTTTACATTGTTCCTAATGAGAAGTCTGCTGTCAATTTTATTTTTCTTTCTCTGTACCTAGGGTGTCTTTTGCCTTTGGCAGCTTCCAAGACTTATCACACATTCTAAGTAATTTGATATGTATATGCCTTTGTGTAGTTATTTTTCATATTTCTTTTGCTTAGTATTCATTGAGCTTCCTGAGTCTATGACTTTATAGTTTTCATGAATTTTGGAAAAAATTTTGGCTATTTTTATTTATCCACTCTTACTACTCTAGAGGACTCCGATTACAAGTATATTCAGCTACTTAAAATTGTCTCATAGCTCACTGATGACCTGTTCTTTTTTTGTTTTGAATGTTTTCTCTCTGATTTATTTGGATAATTTCTATGGCTATGTCTTCAACTTCGATCATCCTTTCTTCTACAGAGTCTATTCTGCTGTTAACTCTGGTCAATGTATTTTTCATTTCAGCTATTTTATTTTTCATCTCTTGATGTTTGTGTCTTAAAAACATTCTCTTATGTCTCTACTTGCTCATTTTTGCTCTACATGCTAATGTTTCCTCTACTTTCTACAAATATGGAATACATTTATAATAACCTTTTTAGAGTTAATCACACAAATATTTATTAGTACAATAATACTGTCACCTTCTTAATTTAGAGATGAAGAATTGGGATCTGGATTATAAGTTCTACTCCAAGGTATCCAGAGTCCCCAGCTTTTCTATCTCTCTTCTACATTCTCCAACTCTGTGCCCTGTGCTTCTAATGCATATTTAGCAGTGACTGTGTTACTATACTCATATCTTAACACTTCCAGAGTTGGGTTAGAAATTGAATGCATGCTTAAAATTTATTTATGAGTATAAGTATAAATGACCATAACATTTGAATAGCCACATTACAGATGTGAAATTGGTCTGCAGTTTATATGATTGAATCTTATTCATCTTGCCATTTTCACATTTGTGTATTTACTCAAAAATATATGGTTGATTTAACTGGGTTTGGCCCATAGTCCTAAAAGATTCAATTCCTAATGCTATAATCATGAATGTTGAACTCCTGAAAGATAAAAGTCCCTAATTTCTAAAATCTAAAAATCATAATCTTGAAAAATCAATATCCCAAAAATATAATTCTGAAAAAAGGTAATTTAAAAAATACTTTGAAAAACATTTATTTACACTTTTAAAGAGGATTTATTTGACAAACATATAAAACATGGCAGAATACTTCATAGGACACTTTATACAAACAAACAGATAATAATTACACATTTTTGCAAGGATAAACACTCCAGTATACTAACAAGAGTTACATAGATATAACAGTTTTGAGCAGATGAACCACATTCATAAAGAAATGGGTCAAAATGGGAAAGGTATAGGCACATATCACTTTCATCATTAATTGTGTGCACCCATCTTTGTACCTGCAGTGATCTGAAATACTATAAAGGACAACCTAAATGTTTTGATGAGACTGATAAAAAACTGCAATGGGCCACTATCACATATTCAGTTGCCTGAAGATCTGAGACCTGGAGAAATTTTATCTTTCACACATGTAGATATGCAGAAAAGATATCTCTTCATTTATTGAGGAAGTTTCAACATTTATATATATATGTATAATGCTTGCACCCAAAGTCAGTATTGTGGTAATGCATTTTTATGGAGTCAAATTTGCAAAGAATGCATAAAACAAATTAGAATTCTCTAAAAGTCTTAAATTTATCTGTACCTCCAGTATTGGAAATGATATAAAGATAAAATACATGGCATAGCAAATTGTAAAAAATAATGCTGACAATTTAAAATAGTGGGAAAATAAAACTAAAAGAAAAACCTGAAAGAAAATTTGACATATGAATAAAAGATGTATTACAGGGATAGATCATGGACAACTGCATGGAGATAGTCCATAAGAGCTGGCCAACTTTCATGATCATTAACTATATTTTGATGTCTTGCATAGTGATGAATAGCTGTTTTTTTGTTTGTTTGTTTGTTTGTTTTAGGGCACAGCTTTCCTCAGGGAATATGTTCACTTCATTTTCTATGTGGTACTGATCTTTTTGAAATTCTGCTATGATTTAATATATTGTGACATGAACATTCCCTATCAAAATTTTTCATCTTCTCTGCCTTGCTTTCATGTTGTTTTACATATGCAAAAATCTATTTCACATGCACTAAAATACAAACTCTAAATTTGGAGGAAACAATACTGGTGATGGAACAGCAACACCATTGAGTGTCTTCTTACCTTACCATGCATGTAACTATTTTTGAACTAGCCTTGGCTTCTGCAGGTAAATGTGACTTTAATTCACTAAACGCTCCTAGAATATCATCAGCTAGAAGGAATGTCAGTGCAGAAAATGACACATTTTTAAACTTGAAGTTTTTGTTATTGCTCTATTGCATGGCCAATCCACTCAACTGAATTTTCTGTCAAATGCATAGGGCTGAATGGATAAAACAAATTTTATTAGTAACACCTTGAAATTTATTTTAGAGGTCTTGATCACACTCAGTTCCAAATCTGTCATTATGGTTTGGGGATTCAATTAGACGTTATGTATTTTAGACTTTAGGGATTTTGATCTTTATGGATGACTTTTGATCTTTTGGGATTTCAACATTTGGATTATGGCATTTGGGATTGTTATTTTCAGAATTATGATTGGCAATTTTAACTAATTCTGGCTTGGCATATTAATAATGCAATGCTTTTTTCAAGCTATTTGTGATTCATCTTCCAATCTAATGTGAATTCTAGAAAGAAGGCTATTCACTTGAAAAGCCACATTGTTCAAGAACTCAAATTGGGAATGATTTTTTAAAACAACTTGAGACAAATTTCACTTACTAGAAAATTCACCGCGTTAAAGTATACAATTCAATGGTTTTTAGTATTTTTGCATGAAGGTTCCAGTTTCTCTACATCTTTGCTTGTTATTTGCCTTCCTTCCTCCCCAATTTCTTATAATCATTTTAGTGAGTGCAAAGTGGTTCCCATTGTGGTTTTGATATGCATTTCCTTAATGACTAATGATGTTGAACATCTTTTCACGTGCTTATTGGACATTTGTAAATCTCCTTTGGAGAGATGTCTATTCAAATCCTTAACTCATTTTGTAATTGGGTCATTGTTTCTACACTAGCTTTTAAAATGTTCTTGTCTACTAATTCTATTATGTATGTTATTTCAAGGTCTTTTTCAATTGATTGACTTTTCCCAACTTATGGATTGTAGTGTCTTGCTTTTTTGAATGTCTAGCAATTTTATATTGAATGTCAAACATGGTGAATTTGACCTTGTTGGTTGCTGGGCATTCATTAGTTTAAAGAATAATCTTGCATTTTGTTCTGGAATGTACTTGTTATTTGGCAACATTTAATCTTTCAAGTCCTGCTTTTACATTTCGTTAGTCTGGGCCAGGGCAGCCTCTAGTTTGGGGCCAATTTTATTCCACTACTAAGACATACACATCTAAGTATTTTACCCAGTGCTCTGGAAATACTGAGGTTTTTTCACTTTGGTGGAAAAATGAATTTTCCTAGTCCTATGTAAGCTCTCTTTCTTATGATTCTTCCTTCTGCTCTTCTAGCTCATTCTTCCTCCTATAGTTTCCTTACACACACGTTTACATCATTTCTCATTTCTGTAGTTCTCCAGAGCAATCTGTGCGGAACTTTCCCCTTTGGAGGCCTGCCCTGTGAACTCCAGCTACAAAAATCTCTCCAGACTCCCTCCTCTGTTTTGTCTTCTAGAGACAAGCTCCTCTACAGATCATTTTCCTGCACAGCAGCCTGGAAATGCTCTCCAGATCTCAAGCTTGGCAATAGTAGAGCTCCGCTCTTTTTTTGTTTTTGTTGGGCACAGCAATAGCTTTCCTGCATTGCCTGAGAACTTTTATTCTATATATTTTGTCCCCTGCTTTTTTTTACTACTTCAAATGGGAAGGAAAATTCTATCTCATTACTCAGTTTTGGCCAGGAGCAAAAGTCTGTATTGATCTTTTAGAAACGTGTCTTTTCTGACTTACTTTACTGGTTGTTTTAGATATCACAACATAGATCTTTAAGTTATCACAGTTAACCTTCAAGTAAAATTATACTTTTAAACAAATGTTTAAGAAACTTAAAACTATATATTTCTATTCACTCTTCTGCTTTTTATCCTCTCATTGTCTTACATATGTTCTGTGCATGTGCTGTGCACCAGTTATATTGTTATTTATATTTTAAACTGTTAATAGCCATCAAAAAGCTATTTCAAGAAGCTAACAAAAAAAGGCTTTTATCTTTGCTTAGGTATTTATCCTTTTTGGTTCATTATTCTTTCCCGTAGTTCTAGAATTTCATCTGGTTTAACTTTCCATCAGTTGTAGGAAACTTTTTATTTTTTAAATTGAGATTAGTTTTTCAAGACTAATTCTAAAAAACTAATAGAAGAAAAGGTGTGCTTTTTCCTAGAATTATTGTTTGTCTCAGTCTTTACTGTTCTCTTATACAAAATGTCTATGCTATGACCAAAAATTACAAGATACATATAGAAGCAAGAAAATGTGACTCACACAGACAAGAAAAGAAATAGTTAATAAAAGCAGAACCAAGCATAGCCCATATGTGTGAATAAAAATGCTTATTTAGTCTTCATTTTGGAAAGATATTTTCATTGTATATGGAATTATGTGTTGACTGCCTTCTTTCCTTTTCAACACTTCAGAATTATTATTCTATTAGTTTTGGTCTCTACTGTTTCTGATCAGAAGACAACTGTTATTCTTATTGTTATTCTTTTTGCTGCTTTAGCTCCATTTAGAATTTTCTCTTTGTCTTTGACTTTGCCTGTTTTCACACTTGTGTTAGGTACAGTTTTCTTTGTATTTGTCCTTCTTGGGGTTGAGTTTTTAATCTCTGGGTCAATGTCCTTCATCAATTTTGAAAAGTTTGCAGCTATTTTGTTTTTAAATATTTCTTCTGCACTATTCTTTTTCTTCTACTCCTAGGACTCTCATTCCATGTGTTTTGGAACTTTTCATATTGTCTCACAACTTTTCATCTTGTGCCACAGGTGCTTGCTTTTTTCGTTTTTAATAATTTTTGTCTTCGAGTTTCATTTTTATTACTTTATATTGATCTGTCTTTAAGTTCATTGGTCCTTTCCTCTGCTGTGTGCATTTTGCACTTAAGGTTTTCTCTTGGATTCTTTATTTTGATGTAGTATTTCTAATTTCTAGTGTTTTCATTTGGTTTAATAAATAGTGTATTTTTCTGCTATAACTACTTAGCTCCTAAAGCAGCACTCCCCAGCCTTTTTTGGCACCAGGGAATGGTTTCATGGAAGACAGGTTTTCCATGGATATGGGTGTTTCATGATGAAACTGTTCACTTCAGATCATCAGGCATTAGATTCTCACAAGGAACACACAACTTAGATCCCTTGCATGCACAGTTCATAACAGAGTTTGTGCTTTTATGAGAATCTAATGATGCTGTTGATCTGGCAGGATGTGGAGCTCAGGAAGTAATGTTCATCTGCCTACCACTCACCTCCTATTGTGTGCTGGTTCCTAACAGGCCACAAACCAGTACTGGTCCCTGTCTTAAGGCATGTTGTATACATTTTCCATAGGCTCCTTTAGCATTTTAATCCTAAATACCTTCAAGACCCAGTCTGATATTTCATCATCTGAGCTATCTCTGGTTCTACTTTTATTAACTGTTGCTTCTCTTGTCTGTGAGTCACATTTTCTTGCTTCTATATGTATCTTGTAATCTTTGGTCATAGCATAGACATTTTGTGTAAAAGAATAGTAAAGACTGAGGCAAACAATAATAACTTCTAGGAAAAAGCAACCCTTTTCTTCTATCAGTTTTTTTAGAATGAAGGCCAAAATTAATCTGATCAGTTATTGAACTGGGTCTGGGCTTTGTTGCAGCTTTAGTTTGTTTCACTCACTGCAGGCTTTAGTTATTTTGAGGGTTGTTTGGGATTCTCCCTTTTGCAGGATTTATGCTCTGGAACTGCCAATATTGTGGAAATCTTTTTATGAATTTCAGTAGAGTTGACAGCTTTCCAAACTGTGTGAAAACTCTCTGCTTTATAGCCTGCCTGTCAGATTTATAAGTTGCTAGAGGGTTGTCTTTGCTCTCCAGTACAGCTCCTGAATTTTCATGGCTTGGGAGTTTTTTTTTTTTTTTTTCCCCCTGTTGGCTTCCCCAAACCTTCTGTGGGCAACTTTATTGTTTGAAGCCTTGAAATGACTTATATTTTAAGATGTGTGCAAGATATCTGGCATTTTTTCTGATCTTTGGTGCCTCTGATGAATATCTTTTAGCTCTCTTGTCATGCTCCTTACCTCTGGAGATGGGCTGCTTTGTAACTTGAGGAGGTACCATATATCTCATGGGTGATCTCTCCTTACCTGTCCCAAGCTGTTGGCACACTATCTCTGAGCACTCGGTGAAGACCATTAGAAAGATTTGGCAGGTGGATTCAATCTCACTTTGTACCTGGGGTTCTTCAGAATATTAATCTGTCATGCCAGTCCATATACACTCTTATTTTTTTTTTTAATTTCAGCTGGATTCTTCCTATCCCAAACTGTAGTGTGTTTTTCTTTTCTTTTCTTGTTTTTGTTTTTAAGTCCTCTCAGAACTCTTCCAGGGATGTGAACAGCTAAGGTCTCTTCTCTCTTATAAAGCACTTGTGCTTTTCTGAAATTTAGTTGATTTGTGTTTCTTTGTGTCTTGAACTGGTATATTTGAAAAAAAAGTGATGCAGCTTATCTGGTTTGTTTTGTTTGTTAGAGTGAGAAAAAAACTTGTGACTTTCTATATCATAAACAGACACAGTAGGGTTGTGTAATTAAAAAAAATCCCTATTTACCATGCCTGACAATTTCAGCAGTTACCATAGTATAGAGAAATTCTAAGGATGATAGTTCCCATAATAACTTCCATGTGACTGAACAGAACACGTTTTCATTTCCATAAGACCATTCTACAATTTCATTTTGGTCTTCCTCTGGATCCTAACCTTAACTAGCTCTTGGGACAGATAGAGTCATGTAGTATGACACAACTCACATTTATGTGGTACTTCTATAGGGATTCAAGCATTTTTCCTGTATATCCTCCAATCCTGGAGCAGTGTGTGCCAGGGAGCAAGCATTCAACAAACATTTGTTAAATGACTATTTGATCCTTAAACTTTCCCTGAAGATAGACAGAAAGGGGAAATAACTCTCACTTATTAAATGTTGATTTTCTGTTAGGAATTGTTCTGCACAGTTTATACACATTTAACCCTTAAAATACCTCTGTCATACATTCTTATCAATGTTTTGAAGAATGGGAAACCAAGTTTTCAAGCCTGTCAGTGGGAGTTCAGCTTTATTAGAACCCAAGTCAACCTTTGGTTCTTGACCTTTTCCATGCTACCACTCTGTTTCTCATAAAATGGCTCTCCCTATAAGAGGAAATGAAAGAACACAGGGTCTCTAGAAATCCTTTCCCTTACCTAATTGAGACATCTCCTTTCAACTCTAACCAAAGTTCAATGTGTGCACCAAGGAAGAAGAGGCATGTGATAAGAATCAAATGAGATAATGTAGGGCAAGTGGTTCACAGCCTAGAAAATGCCACTTGTAGAGTCAATGAACTGCTGGTTATCCATCTTTGTTTCTGAAGTCCTACATATCAAACCTCATGAGGCTACCCTTGTAGGGGTGGAGGATGAGGGATCTTTGGTGAACAAGACAACCTCAAATAAAAGAAATCTGAATTAGTCTATTTTTAAAAGAAATTTATTTTCATTTCTTTCAAATATGCAAACTACCTAGAACAAGATGAATAGCATTGTCCTTACAGACCTTGCTTTGGTGAATAGCCAAATTAGATCCATAATTAGCACACCAATTGTGGTTAAAAATAATTAAGTGGCTTAAATGCCTGCTTCCCCTTCCTCATCTTGTTTACATTACTAATTTAATGAACTGACACTTCAAGGAATAGAAGGTGAACTTCAAACCTCTAACTTAAATTACATTTAGTGGTCACAAATTAAACTTTGAGATGTTTCCCTTATTATAATGGTATCACATGGTGTGTTTTAGTGATTACAAAGTTTTTTTCTTATATATGGGCTCCTTTTGTCTTCCCAATAACTTTGTGAGGTGAGCAGGGAAGTTTCCTTATCTCTGTTTCACAGATGAGAAAATGCAGAGTCTGAGGCATTAGGTGACTTATATAAGGCCACACAGTCAAAGATCAGTCAGTTCGTTCTATTCTGATTCTTCAGAGATTTACTCCATTTCTAATGATATGGAACCAAAGCAAAACAAATGCTAGGCATGCAAACTGGATAATTTCATTTATCCTTTTGCTCCTTCATTCATTATTTCATTTCCTTATTCATTCATTTTTAATCCCAGAGACTGCTAGTATCCCTGGAATGTAACAAATGTCTCAGTAGGGTGCTTACTCTATGAATGGAAAGGGGGGAAAATGGAATAATTTACTCTATGTAGTGGAGTAAAGGTATCTTACCTGTTCATATTGCCACCAACCCCACACTGTGCCATACATAAAATCCTCTGAAGTAGGGCAAGTAACAGGGAAACAATCTCACTTTATCAGCTGTTTCTTCTTCAGGCAAGTATGTAGCAGATGCTGGATGACAATTTTAGCAATTGGAAACTTTTAAGTGTTCAGATGGCCATTGGTGTCAAGCCCATAAACCCTCACCTTCTGCCTTGTTCTTCTAAGCCTCCTGTTCTCATATTAGCACCCTGGTCCATCGGTCCATTCTCTGTCTTCCTCACTCCCTCTTTCTCTCTCTCTGTCTCTATCTCTTAGTTTCTTTCTTTCCTCCTCTTTTTCCCTCTTTCTCTTCCTTTTTCTTCTCCTCCTCCTTTTCCATTCCCCCACACTCTCCCTCTCTTTCATTTTTTGTACAGTGTGAAATTAAAGACTGAGTAGCATGACTGAAGTTAGATATTTCCACAAAATAATGACCCAGGATTGGCTTCAATGAGTTTTAAGACATGCCATGTGTACTTCAGGCTAAAGTCCATTTTTCCACATGGAATAGCCATACTGTTAAAAACGTTTGGAGGACTGAAATTTCCAGATGATTGACATAAGTATCTACTTTATGGTTTGCATTTTTCTTCTATATTAAGGACCCAAGAAGTATCAAGTGTAACTCAATAAAACATTAGTTTCTTTTTTGCTGAATAAAATTTCAGAAAAAATACCTTCATTAAAGTTACCAGGAGGCAGCTTTGGATTCAATATAATAAATCTGCAATGGTCTCCCAGCTGCTGCTGAATGTCAGGCTCTTAGCAAGTCCATTCCTAACTGACTTCATTCCTAAGTGGCCCCTATGCTTCTAATTCCTCAACCCCACCATCCTTCCCAAATACTTTTCTAAAAAATTAGATTTTGTGAATCTTCTATTTAAAATGTCAGTCTTCTATTTAAAATGTCAATTGATTCCTTGTCAGCAATGAGGTATGGTGTGAACTCCTTCTCTTGCTCTATCTGGTCCTTTGCGACAGCACGGTCATCTGTTTAGGCCTGCCTGCAATTCCCTCCCTGACTTTGTACCTCCCCTCTTCCCTGAGACAGCTCTGCATGTTTGCAGTGTATCCTTTACCCTCTTCTTATACCTCACTTGGTGGTGGAAATGAAGGGAAGGGGATATATTTGAGGGGTATTTCCCAGGTCCCCAGTCCATGAATCCTTCATCTATTTTACCAGTCAAAATGAATCTCTGTTTCCTTGGTGTGTTCCTGCATTAGCCTTGGCACATCCTGTCTTGTATTGCAATTATTTTTTTATGTGTTTCTTTCTTTCCTGGCCTATGAGTTTATATCTTATTCCTACCCTTTCAGGGTGCAGAGCTCAGCACTTGGCATATTCTTGCTGTTCGGTAGTAGGCAGCCACTAAGTTGTTGAATTGAACTCTTCTGTGTGCTTTGAGTTGGAAAGTTCTGAGGCTAAGATCCCCTCAGTCCTCAGAGGTCAGCCCTTTGTATCTCAGGCTGAGTTCAGCAAGAATCAACTGTTTAAAATTCATTTTCTTATAAGTTAGAACTTCTGATCAAGACTTTGTTTTAGAAACATATCACAGAAATGCTGAGAATTAAAGCATTTCCTTGCATCTGTAGAAGATGGTGACCCAGTTGTTATACTACCTTTTGTTGTGGTGGCCCCAGGATCTCAGACAATGCATTCTTACCTCAGATGGGGACATAGGAATGGCAATTTCTGTCATCTGCCTGGGAAATGAGTCATTTTGGTTATTTTACTATGAAGAATTCACCACCTCCCTGGCCAATGTGGTGAAACCCCATCTCTACTAAAAATACAAAAATCAGCTGGATGTGGTGGTGCATGCCTGTAGTTCCATCTACTCAGGAGGCTTAGGCAGGAGAATTGCTTGAACCTGGGAGGTGGAGGTTGCAGTGAGCTGAGATTGCGCCACTTCACCCCAGCCTGGTGACAGAGTGAGACTCTGTCTCAAAAAATAAAAATAAAAAAATAAAAAAATAAAAAGTTAAGTGTCTCAAAAATTTAAAATCCAAAATGGAACTTAAGAGTCACAAATTTCTTTATTCTCACTTTACAGATGAAAGAAGATGTGATTCCCAAAGACAGTTCCCCCAACTTGGTTCAGAATCAAATGGGGAGTTTTATTCAGTGGGTATGCACAAGAACATAATACTTCTGTTGACAATCTTTCCAGCCACAAATTTTTGGAATTATTTGTGCCTTGGTTCTTGTTTCTAGCTCAAGACACTGTAAACTTGCTGGGTTGAATGCTATTTGGAGAGATTTACCAGCTGATCATTTCAACCCAAAATGGAGATCACAATGGAGACTTCCTAAATATTCAGTACACCCCTCCAAAGTGCACTTGCTCTATCAAGGTTATCCTAGTATTAATTATTCATGGGCAGAGCACTGACAAATTCTAATTGCGAGTAAGTGCAATTGCTGTCGATTGTATAATTTATGATTCCATTTGTTAAACTAAGACAATGGGAGTTGATGAAAGGCATTGAGTGACCCCAAATTAAAGGTAAATTGGATTCAAAGGCTTGTCTTTCTGTGAATGTAGCTTGAAGTTGTCTGCTTTCCTGAGACCCTCTCATACACTGGTGATTTATGTACCAGATAAGCTGTGTTACATTAAATCTTGTGTCTGGCTGGAGATGCTTCAGTTTGGGCTTCCTGGAGATCTGCACTCCAGCCTATGGTGAGATGGTCTCTTGCCTGAGTGAGGCTCTGCCATCTTTCTCTGAGGCTCAGGGCCTGGCCTCTGTGGCTTGGCTTCAAGAGAGCCTGACTGCATGGCTTTGTCTGCATTGCTCTGACACTTTGCTCAGGGGAGTTTGGACAAGATGGCAAAATTGGCACTGGAGTTCATTGGAAACGATTTCCTTGAAAATGAGGCAAATGCTTTTCTTTCCACGGGACAGACACTCCCACAGATCAGCAACTCACAGAGGTTAAGTGCAGTCTCTGCAATTGCTCACTGCTCTTCTTAAATATAATACAAGACAAAGGCTGTACTGAAGATGGAATCTTTTGCATAATAAATCTCAAGATAAGTCTGTTAAATAAATAAAAGGTGGTTTGAAAGGAGATTATTTATGGGGTGTGCAAGGAGGAATTTGATATTCAAGATGTACATTGTGAGAATTCATTGCAAGGCTCTGACTTCCCTTTCTTTGAAGAAATGAAGCTGTTATTAAGAAATATTTGGACTTTGAATCTTACAGATTTGTTCTCTAAAGATTAAATTTCATACATGCACAAGAGAAGAGCTCAAAAACAAAGAGCTTTGATATAACTGCATTTATACCATGTACTGTGATTAATTAATGAGAAAGTGATGGGCTCATTAACTTCTGATTATGTGTCTTGTGCTGCAGTGGGACAAACCATTGACCCAGACTGGTGGCCGTCTTGCTAACTTCAGTAAGGTGGCCTTTACCATTAAAATTCTGGAACCAATGGGTACAGGAAAATGGAAGTTTACTTTGCTTAACAAATGAAATGCTGTTTATTGGTTCACTTCAGTCAAAGGGATCAGTAGATAAGTCCTATTCTTGTGTGAAAATGGTGAAAAACTGAAGTTGGGCAGAGCTCAAAATGCAGTGAGTACAACACAGAAGGGGAACTGGAGAATTATGCAAAATTTGGAGGGTATGGATGGCATACTTGGACTTGATCCTGTAGTTAATAGCTATTTATATGGTACTTTTAGGCAGGAAAATTTTAGCATTAAATTTCTGTTTCAGAAATATCCCTCCGGATGCTTATGCAGAGAATTGATTGGAGAGAGTGAGCTTGGAGGCAGAAAAGTCATTCGGGAGGTGATGCCGCAGTCTAGGAGCGAGATGACGGTATTCAGCCTGTGGAAGTGGCGGGGGGTATGGGGGATGGAGAGGAAGAGACAGATGGAGAGGCATTTTCCGTTTCAAATTGACAGAATGGGTTGACCTGGCATTCCATGGCCATGTCTTAGAAACCTGGCATTCCATGGCCATGTCTTAGAAACTTTAAACAACATTTGTGGTCAAAATAAACCAGAACTTGGCCCTTATACAGAGGCCAGGGTGGGAATCCCAGGGGAGATAGAATATGGCTCAAGGGACAGCTACCAATGGAGTGGGCAGTCCTGATATTCTGGGACTGGGTTGTAGCCCTCTCTCACCACAGAGGAGCCCAGGAAGGGGAAATGATTCACTCAAGGTCACTTGGCAAGTTAATTACACTCTTGACTAAGCCTTCCAAGCAGAATGCGAGCCCCTTCCAAGAAGTGCAGATGCTCAGTGGTCTGGTGGCTGCCTTTTCTAGATTCCTGTTTTGAGTTTTCACAAGAGCTCTCCTTGCCTCCGTGGACTGGGCCCTTATCCTGGGCTCACTGCTCCATCTTTCAAGCAACTCTGCCTTTTCCCTGCAATTTTGGGGTGGCACAGGCATTGGGGGGGAGCTGAGGAGGTAGTGCTGCCTGGGAACGAGTGCCAGTGGATGTGTGTGCCCGTCCGTGTGTCTCTGGAATGCCAACAGCACTGGGTTGCCTCTTGCCTGAGTGTCACCTGACCATCCTGCTTTAAACCAGAGGAGAAATTCTATTAAATACAAGCCCACTCAGAGCTTGTTTGCTTCTTTATCCCAAATAATTTCAAAGTGCTTCAAGCAGTTTCATAAAAGCAAAAAGCAAGCAGCTGATTTCATTTGGCGGCACAGAGTGCTAAATTAGGTCATATTATGTTAGGTCAGCCCTAGGGCTAATTAACTGATTGTCCTCATGGTGGCCCAAGGAGTCAGCTGTGCTTGCAGCTGTGCCTAACGTAGACCTACTCTGTTAACGCATTCTGGTTTTGCTTTCTGAGGTTTCAGTTACCCATGGTCAACAGCAGTCTGAAAATATTAAGTGGAAAATTCTAGAAATAAACAATTTGTCAGTTTTAAATTGTCTCTCATTCTGAATAGCATGATGAAATCTCATGTAGTCCTGCTCTGTCCTGCCGGGGACATGAATCCTTTTTGTCCAGGGTCTCCATGCTGTCTACACTCCCCACCTGTCACTTTGTAGCCCTCTAGGGTGTCATATCAGCTGTCATAGAATGAATGCTTGTGTTCAAGTCACCTTTATTTTATTTAATAATGGCCCAATGTGCAAAAGTAGTGATGCTGGCAATCTGTCAAAGAGAAGTCATAAAGTGCTTTCTTTAAGTGACAGGTGAAAGTTCTCAACTTAAGAAAAAAATCGTATGCTGAGTTTGTGAAGAACTGCAGTAAGAACAAATCTATTTGAGAAGTTGTGATGATGGAAAAAGAAATTTGCGCATAGTATATGTAGGATCTCGTACTCTATGTGTTTTCAGATACCCACTGCGGGTCTTGACACCTATCCCCCATGAATAAGGGAGGACTACTGTACTCTCAGTCTAATGATTTGTTCACAGGGGATTTACATCACTTGATCATCTCAGAAGCCTTGTGTGACAGGTGAGATTATGAAGTGTTTCATAATGAAGGAAACTATGGCTCAAGATTAAGTCATGTGCCTCAGGGCACATTCCAGCCACTCCCTGCCCCCAGACTGCCAGGCCTCTCTGAGACTATTAAATCTTCCTTTGGCCCTCCACCAACCTGTCTCTCTGGGAACTGAGCATTCAATGCTGCTAACATGCCCTCCTCAAAACATTCCACCCCCGTGGCTTTCATGACACTGTACCACCCTCTCTGTGCAGTTCAAGGGGGACACTGGACAAGGTGATTTCCTCAAAAAGTCCTCAGAAAATCTTCACCTTCTCTGGCTTTGTTATCTCGGTGTAGGACGCTACCACCACCACCACCACCTTCCCTTCTCTTCTTCCTCATCCAACATTTCTGGAAACTGGACCAGTGTTCCTCCCAAGTCCTTCTGTATCCGGGCTTATCACTATAATGGATTAGTCAGGGTTAATAGGGGTTTGGTGCTTGGGTTCTCAACACCAAAAATAATTCTGGCTATACTGGAATGCATTTTTTTTTTATTAGTACACAAATGTATACATAGTCCATTTGTTTCCCAAATTAAAATATTTCACAGTGTTTGCAAACAGCAACAGAAAGTGAACATCAGTATTCTGTGAGGGTATATTTATGGATGGATGCATTTTTGCAAGAAACATTTTCTATGCTGTACTGTATTACCCTGCTTGAGCTGCCATAACCAAGAACCACAGACTGGGTGGCCTAACAAATAGAAATGTATTTCCTTATAGTTCTGGAGGCTTGAAGTCCAAGCTCACCGTGCTGGTGGGTTGGTTTCTCCTGGGCCACTCTCCCTGGCTTTAGATGGCCCTACCCTTCCCCTGTGTCTTCATATGCTCTTCCCTCTGTATGGGTCTGTGTCCTAGTCTCCTCTTCTGATGAGGGCAGGAGAACCCATGCTAATGTTTTCATTTTAACTTAATTACCTTCTTAAAGACCTTAAACAACTCTGCTTTTTACCTGCTGTTTTGGGGTGGCCCAGGCGATGGGGTATGCAGGTATGTTTTAAAGACCTTATCTCCAAATAGTCACATTCTGAAGTATTGGGGGTCAGGATTTTAATAAGTGGATTTTGGGAGACACAGTTCAGCTCACAACATATGTTATGTATCTTTTCCAGACAAAAGCAAACACTGTAAATATATAAATGTAGGTTAAAAGATATAAGCACAATATTTTTCTGGATTTGCTCTTCCGGGTACTATAGATTGCTTAGCATGACAACCATTTTTATACATTTTGCTTTCAAAAGTTATTATTCGCAAACTTCAGGGAAGGGGTGGAACCTAGAGACGGTGTTGATTAGGCGGGATGATGGGTTTCACCTGACACATGAAGCCAGGGCTGATGGGCTGATGTGGTAGGTGCTGCATCCAGTGGCCTCCTAGAAGAACAGGTGTGCCTGCTGCAGCAGCCTAGCCTCAGGTGGGGTTCTTCTCAGTGCCCCACTGGTTCTGGGCCCTGGGCACCTGGGCCTGCAGAGATTAAATGGGGACTGCTGGAGCTCACGTTTCCCATTGGCTGGGTCCCGTGCGTGGCTGTAGGAGACTCAGACAGGAACCCACTTGATCCTGACCCTCAGAGCTCACAATACAATGGTAGAGACTTATCTGTCTGAGAAGATAAGCGAGAAGCAAGAAATGAGTTCGAGACCATGCTAAGGGAGCTCGATGAAGGTAGGGGCCAGTTCTACCAGAGGCTGGGGAGAATACCGGAAAGAATACCAGCGGAAAGACACGTCCACTCACTCCTTAGGCTGATTCCCTTGCTTGCTCTGACACACAAGCTAGGAAAGCTAGGAAAGTTCAGAGGTCACTCCCTCTGAACCAAGCATTGACTCTATCCTTAGTGGATTTTCCTTATCACCTGTGATTAATGTGGAACTCTTTCTGTTTTGTAAATAAGCTGAAGCTGAGAGTATTTTAAATTTTCTTATGTCATGCACCTAGATAGTAGCAGGTCATCTGCTCAAAAGGTGTTTCTATTTAACTGTGAGAGGTCTTCATTAACCATAGCTTTGCACCCAGGTGTAGAACCACAATCCAGATACAAAGGGAGGATGTGTGGCAGGAACACGGGAAAAACCATTCTCTGCTCCAGTCAGAAACTCAGAAGCACTGGGGGTTTCAACTCTCTCCAGCCACTGGTGGTGACTCCTCAGGTAAACTGGAAAGTCCTGAATTCCACAAGTGGCTCAGACAATTTGCTTACTTGAGCGAGAGTGAGGCACAGTGGGCATTTGCCCGGGGGTGGCACCCTCACTCCAGGAAGGGTCAGCTTTTCCGTGTGTCAGCCGCTTCCTGGGGATCTGGATATGAACGAACCACAGGATCCTCGGAACTCAGGTAGGGGTGCTGCCTCTTTAGTTTCTATTAGAGGTCATTGGGATGAAAAGGCCAAGAGCTTTGAAGTCAGATGGATCTTTTTCCATGTCCTAGTTCAACTATTTTCTAGCTGCGTGAGCTTTGCCAGTTTCCTTGTCTTCTTTGACTCTGTTTTCTTATGTGGAAAATGTGACTCTTAGAAAGATTTTAAAGTAGCACATAAAAACCCCAATAACATTATAATGACTACTACTCGTGTTATTACCTCAGAGATGGAGGGAGTCACTTATCTCAAACCCTCAATTTTCACATGCAGAAATTGAGGCTTATAGAGATTGTGTGCCTTTTTTTTTTTTTTTTTTTTTTTTGAGACTTTCGCTCTGTAGCCCAGGCTGGAGTGCAGTGGCACGATTTCTGCCCACTGTAACCTCCTGCTTCCCGATTCTTCTGCCTCAGCCTCCTGAGTAGCTGGGACTACAGGCGTGCATCACCAGGCCCAGCTGTTTTTTTTTTATTTGTAGTAGGGACAGGATTTCACCATGTTGACCAGGATGGTCTCGATATCTTGACATAGTGGTCTGCCTGCCTTGGCCACCCAAAGTGCTGGGATTACGGACGTGAGCCACTGCGTCTGGCCAATTGTGTGCATTTTTAAAAGTCACAGGTAAGACTCAGAAGGGCTGAGACTTAGGAAAACACAGTCCTGTTTTTTTGTTTCTTTTTGTAGAATCTTGCGATCATGTACTGGGATCTCAAACCTCTACCATGGCCCTTGCTAAGAATGTCTTTTTTCCAGCACATCTAGCCCCTTTTGGTCTTCTCCTCTCTGGGCCCCACCGATCTCCCTGCTCTATTTTCTCACCACCTTCTCCATCGCTCATGCCCACCCCATTGCTTGGCCCAGGGAGGTTCCTCTAATTTTTTAAAGGGTGGTGGAGGCAGAGAGTCATGTTCCTTATCACAATGTTTCTGCCAGATTTCGCCTCGCCTGAAGGCCTCTTAGGCTTTTGGAAAGCAAAGTCGAGTCTTTTCTGGTGGCCCTGTTACATCCCTTCCTAGATGTAACTGAGTATCAAGTGGAGGAGCTGCTTCGTTAGTTTCTGTAGCACTACAGAAGCAAAGTAATCAATATTGATAATAGCTGCTATGGAGTGAGTGCTTATTGTGAAAATGCACTGCAGCTGCTCTGTCTGGCATGCTCTAACTTTAACCATCACAGTCACCAGGTGAGATGAGGTTTTCTAACCTTGCCTTACTAGGGAGGAAGCAGAGGCTCAGAGAGACTAAATGACTTGTCCTAAATTGCGAAGCTAGTATGTAGGAGAAGTGAGACCCAAACTAAGAGTACCAAAGTCTAGCTCTTTTCCTTTTCTCTTTTCTTTTCCTTTTTCTTTTCAAGACAAGGTCTCACTTGGTTACTCAGGCTGGTGTGCAGTGGCACAATCTTAGCTCAATGCAACCTCCATTTCCCAGGCTTGAGCAAACCTCCCACCTCAGCTTCCCAAGTAGCTGTGACTACAGGTGCATGCTACTAGGCCTGGCTAGAAAGTCTAGCTCTTTCTGCTGCACCAAAACAGTTTTCTTATTGATTAGATGGAGGAATTTATGAAATGGAGACAACTTTAGGCTAATGCAAAGACTTTTAGGCTTCTCTTTTTTAATTGGTTGAATCAAAATGAGTCTGAGCATGTGCAGGAAGCCTGTGTGCTTAGAAGACTGACATTGGTTCAATTCACTGAATGAACAGAACCTCATCTAGTCACATTTCCATAACATATGAGGAGCTTGGGAAGCATAGGTGTGGATGTACTCGTTGTAGTGAACTTAAAAAGCTCCAGTCTTTGAATTTAGAAAGCCACTAGAATAAAATATCTGGGGCATTCTCTAGTAGGAGATTAAAAGAGAGAGTATCAAAGGTGCTTCCAGATTTTGGTATTCCTCAGTTCTAAATCCTACAGACATGTATGATTACATTCCACTTTAATTAGAAGAATATTGATGTCTACTGACTACCTATAGCAATGTGGAGAACTTGTGGTAGGGTGAAGTGGGAGGGAGGAGAGCAGTGCTCACATCAAATGTTGAGTTGGAGTAAAGGAGCTTCATCTGTCTTGTCCAGGAAGAAGTGTGAGTTTATGTGCAATCCAAAAGACCCAGGTCTGAACAAATGGAAACAATCACAATGGGAAGGTTTGTTAGAACTCTGGGCAACCTTTGTGGGGTACAGGATTGAGAACAACTTGTGTATCTTTATTTTAATTTTTTAGTACATATAAATCATCCCCCTTCTTTTCTGGAAGTTAGAGATGTAGCCAAGAAATGAGAGCCCTGACATTCTTGTGAGCAAGAGGTGAGGAGGGTGCCCTATTCTAAACAGTAGTGATGGCAGATGGTGGGTTGGCTGGAACAATGTCCTCTTGCTGTAGAAACACTGCATTTCCAAGACCCTACTGGGCTTCCCAGTATAAGTCCTGTTTCCAGGATGCTCAGGGGACTCATCTTCAAGATTAACCTCTTACTGAAGCTCCAGGCAGATTCCTATAGAATTACCAAGGAGATTCCTCTACAACGTTTAAACTGTCCAACAAGATATTAAGGTGTAGTGAAAAAGGGTGATGGTGGCCAGAGAGAATGATGCTGCAGAGAAGGTATAACACATCCACTCCTTTCAAGGGAGGCAGCCTAAAACACTGTGAGGTGAAAAACAACTGATGCAGGAACAAGCAGATCAACTCCAGCTTTCATTAGAAGTGGAGCCAACTTGAAATCTGCAACATATATGGCTTTTATTTTAAGCTAAGTTCTATTTTCTTCTGCTTTTCCATAATGGTAAGTCCACCTCTAAATCTCAGTATACATCTTGCTAGCCATAAGACAACCATTGGAGCAAGGAAACCCATTCATAAAGTTGGTTGACTTGGTGCAGTGACAAAGAGGGGGTGTTAATAACCCCTAAGTGATAGCCCCCAAAGAATAATGCTACTTCCCCCCTCAATAATGGCCTCCAACTATGACCACACCATAATCTCTGGAACCTGGAAATACATTATCTTACTTGGCAAAATAAACATTGTAGAAGTGTTTATAGTTAAGGACCTGGATAGGTGAAGATTATCCTGTTATCCAGGTGATCCCAGGCTAATCACCAAAGCCTTAAAAGTAAAGAATATTAAGGTTTCAGAGACCCAGAGGGACAGCAGCATGAGAAAGACTCAACCTACCATTGCTGGGTTTGAAGATGGAGCCATGGATTACAGGCAGCCTTTAGAAGCTGAAAAAGGCAAGGGCACATATACAAAGGTATGTTAGTCCATTTTCATGCTGTTAATAAAGACATACCCAAGACTGGGTAATTTATGAAGAAAAGAGGTTGGCTTACAGTTCCACATGGCTGGGGAGGTCTCAGGTAACTTACAATTATAGCGAAAGGCATCTTTTCACAGGGTGGCAGGAGAGAGAATGAGTGCCCAGCCAAGGGCACTATAAAATCATCAGATCTTGTGAGAACTCAGTCACTGTCATGAGAACAGAATGGGGGAACCTGCCCCTGTGATTCAATTATCTCCACCTGGTCCCTCCCAGGGGGATTATGGGAATTACAATTCAAGATGAGATTTGGGTGGGGACACAGTCAAATCATATCAAAAGGAATGTAATATTGCTAAGATATTGACTTCATCCCACTGAGATGCATGTCAGAATTCTAAGCCACAACTGTAAGATAATAAATTTTTATTCTTTAAGCTGCCAAGTTGGTAGTAATTTGTTGCTGCAGCATTGAAAACAAAAATAGCGTGACAACATAAACTGTGTCTGATTTGTCTTTCTAGTCTAATCTTTCTATTCCTGATTCTTTGCAGAGTGATGAGTATATGAATGAGCTCAGTAATGTTTTATGAATGAAAAAAATGAAGGAAGGAAAAACAAAAAAAGCATTTGAGTGTTTGGCCAAGCATAGCTGTTATCAGATTCAATGGCACTCATTTGTTCAAACAATATTTCTTGAGGTTTCATGAGCCCAGCATGGTGCCAAATACTAGTGAGGACATATGAAGGGGCACAAGCAAAGGGTGCTCCCTTGAAGAGCTTCTGATCTAGCACATCTATGAATCAGAACAATCAGGTCTTAACCTGTGAGTGCCACAGATCTCAGAGGAGAAAGAGATCTTCAGGACTAGGATGGTTTGCAAGGTCCTTTTTGGACAATTGAGGCTTTAACTGGATCTTAAAGAATAATCAGGGTGATGATAGTGTAAGGGCATTGCAAGTAGGAGGACATAATAGACCTAGAGGATAAGAAAAAAAGGAGCATGAGGAAAACATGGTAACTTAAGTGGAGCTGAAATGTAAAATGGGAATAAAGTAAGCCATAAAGGTGGGGTAAATTCAGTTGTTTACTCAACTACCATGCCCTTACTACTAGTGCTAGGCATAAATTAGTGTTTGGGGAAAGAAATGACATTATCCCCACCCTCAAGGAACTAAGAACCTAGTGCTAACATGTAAATGCCTAGAAATTGCTCAATATCTAATACTTGTTGGTAGATGTTCAATAAATGTGTTCAATTAAACATAGTTGAAATGCATGATCAACAATATTAGTCACAGATGAGGACATAGATCATTTTTTCAGCAGCTATATTGGTTATTTATTGCTGTGTTAACAAGTTATCCCAAAATTTAGCAACTTAAAGCATTATTATCTGACAGTTTCAGTAGGGTAGGAATCTGAGCATGGCTTAGTTTGATCCCTTTGGGTCTGGGTCTTTCACAAGGCTGCAATCAGGGGGTCATCTAGGGCTGTGATTATCTCAAGGCTCGATGGGGAGGAGGAATCCACTTCCAAGGTCGTTCATGCAGTGGTTGGCAGGATTCAGTTTTTCGTGGGCTGTTGGATGAGGACCTCCATTCCTTGCTGGTTATGGGCTGGAGGTTGTCCTCAGTTCCCTTCCATGTGAACTTCTCTAGAGGGCAGTTGACAACATGGTAGCTGGATTTTCTCAAAGAGAGCCTGAGAGAAAGTAACAGAACCAGAGAGAGCCAGAGAGAAAGAGCAAGACAGAAATCATTGTATATTGTATCGTAATCTTGGAAGTGATTCACCTTCACCTTTGCTGTCTTCTATTTGTTAGGAGTGAGTCACCAGCTCTAGTCCACATTCAAAGGAAGTACTGTACAAAAGTTTGAGTACCAGGAGAAAGCAGAGGCTGTCCATCACAGTTGGGCAGCCTGCTGTACTCTCTTTTCCTTTGCATTGTAGAAGAGAGGCTTTCTCTAAAGGCATCAGGCAAAGAAAGTAGGGAAGAGCCCATCCTCATTCATCTTGAAACTACTAGTTCTACCACAGCCAACATAATTTGCATCCTGGTTCCTGCAGGAGATTTAGGGAGGTACTAACCAGAGACCATTTTCTCATGGCTTACCAAAAAATCTAGATTGGGAAAAACCTCAGAACATCTCAGACTAGGGACTTCTCAGAACATCTCAGACAAGATCCCTACCTCTCCTTCAACCAGTAATCAAGGCCAGGGGTTGAAGGAGAGGTAGGGACCTTGGGCTATAGATAACGATATAGAAAATAATATTGGCTAAAGAATAGAAGAGCTTGTTTTGAATTCACATAGTAGGTAAGATGGTAAGCACATTGCTTAAACTCTCTGAGTCTGTTTCCTCATAAATTAAATGGGCATCTACCTGTAGTATAGTCATTTAGGAGATTTGGATACACTTCCATGTCTGAGGAATCTCCATCATTCCTAATTCCCTGAGAAAATCATTATTCCAGCTTCTCTTACAGCTCTGGTATAGGCATCTGATAAAGGTTCTGCCAAACAAACAGCTGGGGAGAGGTACTGATTTAAACTGTACTAACGAGAAAAAGGACAGGAGGAGCAATGAATTTTCTAGAGATTGTAGTGGCAGAGGCTTTGACTCTTGAGGCCACCTTATTCTGGTCCAACTCAGTGTACACAGTATAGGCCATGGCATAATATGGTGTTAGATGCCTGTGCCTGGGGAGGCTGCAATGAGGTGCCTATTGGAGCATTCCTGCAGTGTGGCTTGGGTCTCATTCCCAGTTGTCAAGCTCTAGTTTGACCTTCTGGGATGCCTGGAGATTCAGATCTACATTTGTGAGATTTATATTTATCTCATAAATTACATTTTACTTCTGCTTAAACCACTTAGGATGTGTACTGTTTTAGCAACTGAGACTATTGACTGATCCACTGCCTCTCAGGGTATTATGGGGATAAATGAGATAATGCATGTAAAGCACCTGGCACAGTGCCTTTTATATAGGTGGCACTAAGGAAATGGTAGCTCTTAATGTTTATTTTATTACTATTCCTTCTTGTTAGTGTTTCTTGGGTACCTCATGAGTGAAAGTCGAATCTCAGCTGCATGCAGATAGACCAAGGATTTAAATTCTGATAACATGGTTTGGGTCTGTGTCTCTGCCAAAGTCTTGAGTCAAATTGTAATGCTCAACGTTGGAGGTGGTGTCTGGTGTGATGCGACTGGTGGTATGGGTTTCCCCTTTGGTGCTGTTCTTTTGATAGAGTTGTCATGAGATTTGGTTGTTTAAAAGTATGTGGCACCTCTCCTCTCTCTCTTTCTTCTGCCCTGGCCATGCAAGACGTGCCTGCTTTCCATTTACCTTCTTCCATGATTGCAAATTTCCTGAGGCCTCCCCAGCCATGCTTCCTATAGAGCCTGTGGAACCATGAGCCAACTGAACCTCTTTTCTTTATAAATTGCTCAGTCTCAGGTATGTATTTCTCTCTCTCTCTCTCTCTCTCTTTCTCTCAAGACGGAGTTCCACTCTTGTTGCCCAGGCTGGAGTGCAATGGCGCGATCTCGGCTCACCACAACCTCCAACTCCCGGGTTCAAGCGATTCTCCTGCCTCAGCCTCCTGAGTAGCTGGTATTATAGGCATGTGCCACCATGCCTGGCTAATTTTGTATTTTTAGTAGAGATGGGGTTTCTCCACGTTGGTCAGGCTGGTCTCAAACTCCCAACCTCATGTGATCCACCCACCTCAGCCTCCCAAAGTGTTGGGATTACAGGCGTGAGACACCATGCCCGGCATTCAGGTATTTCTTTGTAGCAATGTGAGAACGGACTAATACACCTGGGTAGTGTTGCCCCACAGGTGGTGGTGTGTAATGTCTGGAGACAGTTTTGATTGTCATAACTGGGGGTGAGGTGTAACTGGCATCTAGAGTCTAGGGATGCTCCTAAACAGCCTGCAATGCACAGGACAGCCCCCATAGCAAAGAACTATCCGGTCTATTATCTAGTCAACAATGCCGAGGTTGAGAAGCCGTGTTGTAGATGTGGGAGCAGAATGAAACCTGGCCACCACTCTCTACTCTGTCAATAACAACTTACTAGGTTTTCCCAACTAGGATGAATTCCAGCATGTGGAACCTCCAGATGCAGGAACACCAGACTGCAAATTTAATCATGCAATTTTATGTGCCCAGAAAGCACTACCAAGGTCGCGAGATCAGAACATGGAATGATCTAAGTTTTCATAAATGTATTCCCAAGGTCCTTGATCAAGCAATTAAAAAATGAATTAAGGACTATCTCAATTTCTGATTGGTTGGCTAGTATAGCTGGGAAGTTTCTTTGTTTGATTTTGATGATGCTGTTTTAATTTCTGATTTTTTCTGTGCCAGGGAATCTTAGTATTTTCTTTGCAGATTGTAAATCTCTATTATGCCCTCATACGGCAATATAGAGTCTGTCTGCAGTTATGCATTTTTATTGGTACACAGAATATTGAAACATAAAACATCAAACAGGCTATTTCTTTTAACCACAGATGTGAGTTGAATCCATTACCAATATTGTTCTTCGACTTCATAATGACTTTGGCTTATTGCAAATGGCAAATGTGTCCAAGAGAAGGAGACAGTTGTAATGTAGTGCCACTGGTGAGCTTGTGACCCTCCTTTTCTTTCTTTTCCTGAGCCTCATCTTTTCTTTCTATAAACTGAAAGTATGCATTAGATGACCTCTAAGTCTTCCATTTCTGAGATTCTTAGGGGCTGCCAAGCTCCCGGGGATTTCAGAGCCCTCCCCAGAGGAAGGTGGCCTCATGAGTTTGTTGGGGCATGGCACAAATCCATTCCCAACTTCAGGGTCATGGGCAGGAGTCAAGGTCACCTCCTATGAAGGTCTTGTGGGATATGTTGGCTGTTCATTAATTCAAGTGCTCAGTTGTGATGAGGATCTCCTGGGAAATACAAGTACAACAATATTTTTTATTTTTGTCGTTGAAAAGTATTCAATTTTGTAAAACATGACTAATTTATCCCATCTATTATTGATGTACATTTGGATTTTTCAGTTTTATGTTACTATGTTGTTGTGAACATTCTTGTACAAGTACTTGGTAAATGTGTACAATTTTTGAGTATATCTAGAGATAATAGGATATGCATAAATACAACCTTGATTTTGCTGAAAATGGTTGATCAATTTTATACTTCCTCTAACAATATATTAGTATTGTCTATTTTTAAAATTTTCATCATTTTAGTGAGTATGCAGTGGTGTTCTTATTGGAGTTTTAATTTGCATTTCCCTGATGACTGGTAATGTTGAGTATCATTTTTATACACTTGACCATTTGAATATCCTTTTGAATAAAATGCCTAGTTAAATCCTTTACAATTTAAAAATAATTGGCTTATTTGCCTTTGTCTTATTGATTTATAATAGAACTTCTTCACACATTCCAAATATGAGTTCTTGGTCAATTACATGTATTTCAAACATTTTGTACTCTTTGACTTAGTGTCTTTAATAAATGAAAGCTTATTAATTTTAAAGAAGTCCAATTTATCCATTTTTACCATTTAGGTTATTGATTTTTGTGTCCTTTTAAGGAAATCTTTGCCTAAACCATGGCCATAAAGGTATCATCCTGTGTTGTGTTTTAAAGCTTTATTGTTTTATTCTTTAAACGTCAACCCACAATCACCTGTAATTGAATTTTGGGCATGGTACGTAATAAAGGTCAAAATTTACTTTTTTCTATATGGAAAAAAGTACCATTTATTTTAAAATGCCCTCTTTTAATTGATCTTCAGTGTTGCCTTTGTAGTAACCAAAGGTCCATAAAGGTGTTGATCTATTTCTGGTCATTCTATTCTGTTGTATTAGTTTATACTAGCACTAATACAAATGTCCAGTAATAACAGAAGCATTATTGCTGTCAAATTACTTGGGAGAAAAAGCCACTTCTGCAGAACTGAATCATTTATTCCCCTCCAGTGGGATCGTAGTCTGTTGGAAAAAAGTCTGAATTAGTGGTTATGAGAATAGGGTCTGGTTCAGATCCTGCTCCTCATCCTCTCTGTGATCTGAAGCAAACCAGTTTCCCTCTTTTGGCATTAGTTCCTCATCTGTAAAAGCCAGGAGATGCTGTTAACAAACTCTCAGAACAGGTTAGTTGAGAACCCACACACATCAAAGACATGGCAAAGAGGCAGAAACGAGCCCCTAGGAACTAAAATATCTGGATATTTTTGGAAAACGTTTTCCCAACAACATGTTTAATTTCAGTGTTTTCAGTTGAGTTGAAAACAGATGACCTTCTCAGCATAGTTTGCCATATTTTAATCAAATTGTTAGCTTCTGAAAAGTGAGCTACGTTTATTCTCATGTTGAAGTGAAGGACCTTGAGCTGCGATCAAGTGATCAATGGTGTGAGCTCCTACTCTCACTCCTGTGACCCCGGCCTATCACATCTCTCCATGTTGTCAACTCTGTAACACGCTATTTTCTGATAGAGCCGCTCTGTACAGCACATGTTCTCATGCCTCTTCCTTTTTGCTCTGTTGGTGCCTGGGATCCAGTGTTTCAACAGGGTTCTTTTGTGGCACAAGAGCACGTGCATTCTAGGGTAGCATGGCATGAGAGCATGATCCTCCATAGCTGAATTTTAGGGAGCTGAATTCCAAAGGCTCTAGTAGATGATAATGACTGATAAATGAAAGATAAGAAGGCTGGTGCCTGCAGCCTTTATTAAATGAAAAATTGAGAACCAGGAAGTCCAACTGCAGTGGATGAGAGCTTCTGAGAATACATGGTAGGAAACATTTGTGTATTTCCTGGGCCTAAAGACCCATGGAAAGAAGGTTGTAGAAGAGAGATACTGGAAGCTCTGACTTCCTCCATGTACATACTGGACCTTTCTCCTTCCCCCATAGGTAGATACTGCTCCTTTAGGTCTAATGCCTGTACCATAGCTTCCTCTCCCTTACAAGACCTGCGTGACTTCACAATCCATGTGAGTGATGTGACCTGTACCTGGGCCCTACATTCCTTTACCTTCTCACTTGGGAGCCTTACCTTTCTCTTTTATATTAGCACACATTCTTCAGCATCACTTAGAACCACTTGGTGTCAGAGATCTGGTCACAGTCTCATCCTCTCAAGAAACTAATGTTTTGTTTCACAACTCCTGTTCTTCTGTTTCCCAGAGATCTCTCGTTCCTTGATCTGTCTGCTCCCTGCCAGTCAATCAGCTCCCCCTTTTCTTTCTTTCCTTATCTACCCAGCCTGTCCTGAGTAGTTGAACACTTGAATAACTCTATTACTAGGATCCACAATTTGTAGGTGTCTTAGGATTCTACTGCCCCTCTAAAGAAGCTCCTTACTCACTGTAGACTTGCTCTTTGTTTTCAACAAGTAAGACACTATGGTAACCCTCAATTTTGTGTTCCTCATCCATAAACATTTTATCCAAGTTGCCATCTATCTTTACTGTCTTTCATTCTGCCTAAAAGGATCTACTTTGTCAGTTTAGGCATTTCTTAAGAAAAAGGAAAAAAAGGCTGGTGTGGTGGCTCATGCCTGTAATCCCAGAACTTTGGAAGGCTGAGCTGGGTGGATCATGAGGTCAGGAGATCAAGACCATCCTGGCTAACACAGTGAAACCTCATCTCTACAAAAATACAAAAAAAAAAAAAAAAAAACACAAAACAACAACAACAACAACAACAAAAACAACGTGGTGGTGGGCATCTGTAGTCCCAGCTACTCGGGAGGCTGAGAGAGGAGAATGGCGTGAACCTGGGAGGCTGAGCTTGCAGTGAGCCAAGATCACTTGCCACTGCACTCCAGCCTGGGTGACTCTGTCTCAAGGAAAAAAAAAAAAAAGAGGGAAAGAGGGAGGGAAGGAAGAAAGGAAGGCAAGAAGGAAGCAAGGAAGAAAACATTATTGATTGCAAATTCTCCTGTAGCTACCACTTTGTTCTTCTCATTTAAATTCATTCAAATCTAAATTGTGCTTAGGCACTGTGCTCAGTGCTGGGAATTCAGAGTTGAATAAAATATACTTAAGTACATAAGTAGCTTATAGTTTCAGTAGAGTAACATGGAGGTAGAGATAAGCATTGCAATGAGATCAAGGCAAGAGAGGACCAGAGAAGAATGTAGGTTTAGACTTGACCATGGGACAGCTGGAGTGAAGAGCAATGTAGTGCTGTCAGAGCATCAGCGCAGTGCAGGGAAGGTTAGGGAGCAGAATTCCAAGGCTGTAGTAGGTGGTAACAACTTGTAAATGATAGTAAGGGAGGCTGGTGCCTGCAGCTTCTGTCAAAGAATTGAGAACTGGGGAATCCAATTATAATGGATGAGTGCTTCTGAAAATGTATGGTAGGGAACTTGTGTGATCCCTGGGTATGAGGACCTAGGGAAAGAGGGTTGTGGAAAAGAAATACTGGAAGCTCTGACTTCCTCCTTGTACTTAAAGACCTTTTTTTTCCAGGCTGATGAGTTAGGCTGGTCATGGCAGACCAAGAAAGGCTTTGCAAGCCAAACAAGCCTATTCCCATTTTGTCACTCCCTGAAAGACAGGGAGGTGAGTACTCATTTACAAATACCTCCTATAGACAGAGAAGAAGAAGATTGCATCAATCAGAGAATTTCTGCTCTCCCTCTTGCTATAACTTTTCTAAAAGCCTGCTTGGGTTTCTGTATTGGCTCCATAGCTGGGGAGGGAGGGCTATGTGTATGCATGGAAGTGGCACAGAGAAAGGTGAGGATGGAACATTGAGCTGATGGCCTAGTCTTACATACTGGCAACCAGAGCTGCAGCATCCCATTCAGCCTCTGGTTGGAGACAGACATGGTGTTGAAGGTCGGTTTGCCAAGGTCAAGAGTACACACTCTAGGAAACTGTCCAGGGTGGGCTGCATGCAGCTGGTCATTTAGTTTTGAGCAAAAATGCTTCCTTTTCTGCCCTCCTCTCCTCTCCCCTCCTTTCCTCTTTTCTTACCTCCTTTCTCTCCAGTCCTCTAGAAAGGCTGATCAGAGAGAGTGGCTGAGCTGAGTAGGGGCAGTCAGGCAAGGAGGGAGGCTGGGAGCCTCATGTTCTGTCCGATGACCCTCCCTGGGTCCTAAATGAGGAAGGCCTGGCAGCTCTGTGAACCAAAGCTTTGCCAAGTGAATGGGGCTTTGGGTGAATTTTAAAAGATAGCTTTTCCGGGCTTAAGGTGGGCAGCTTACTGTCTTGATTTCATCCCCCTTATCCCTTTGTCAGGCACCCTTGCAGAGGGCACAATCTGAGTGACTGCAGCAGCTCTGTCCCTGAAGGCTTTATTTCCAGTTGAGAAACCCCTATCACAGTGAACAGCTGAGAAAGCCCTCCCTGCACCCCAAGTCTAATCCCTTTATCATGGCTGGAGTGCTGACTTCCGGCCAGGCTCTGAGCATTTGTATCAAGATCTGACCCACACAACAAAGGACTAAGAATTCAGCTACATGGGTGCATTAAGTGATGACTGACATTTTTTTCTCTGCTTAGAGGGCTTTATAAAATTCCATTTGTTATTATCTCATAGGATGGAGTTGGTGGTGAAAAAGGAAATTACTTGTCAGCCTGTATAGGAAAAATTTCTACAGATGATTGTGAGGGGTACGTCCTTTTGGAAGAAAGTTCCAAGTAAGGCTGCTAATGCTTAAGGTTATAGTCTAAGTCTGTTTTGGTTTAAAATGTACAATAAATTAGAGATAATTTTATGGTGATTCCTAAGACCTGACAAAGTAGACATTTTCCTTTGTAGTATAACCAAAAGTAAACAGTCTTCTTAGGTAAGAAAAAGCCATTGAACCTGTAGGGATTAGGTCCTCCCCTTCAGACTGAGCTTTAAAAGGAAATAATCCAGCAAGAGGAGCTCAGGCTGAGGGCAGGATAGTGATGAGAGGACTAAGTCAAATATCCACCTGTGCATGTGGCCATGGGGGGCTCAAATGGACCCCTAATGGCTTCACCTGGGGAATCAGCAGCTGAAAATATGAGGAGCACAGCAGCCACCAGATCACAGCTCAGGGGGTCATAAATATCCCCTCCATCTTCCACACAGTGAGGAAGAACTGCTCAGATCACAAGGGCATCTCAGATCACAGGGTCCAGGGTGAGAGAATAAAAAGATGGGCAATTGCCATCATTTCTATGTTTTCCCTTTTTGGATGTGGCATCCAGTTGTTTTTTGGCCTTTATAAAACATTTTAAAAATGTCTTTAAGTGTTTAGTGTTGAGATTGCTTAATTCTTCTAAGCCACAATGACAGGCTGGAGGATTTGAACAAGCTGGCTCTTATATCCTCAAGCTAAAAATAGAACCATTTTGCTATCTAAATGGAGGGGTACACCAAAACCACTTTGTATCTTTTGCTCCCTGATAACTAGAAATATATAAGTTCCCCATGCAAAAGAAAGTACATCTCAATATGATGCCTTTGATTAATGGTGATGGTGGTGATAATGTGGCTTGAGGCAAACATGAAAAATAGTGCCTGTTGAGCTTTAGATTTATAAAGTACTGAGATTCCTTGTTTAAGCCTTTTGAAACTCAACAGATACTCTGCTGTATGTAAGGGCTATGTCATAGATCTCTGTCTAAGGAGCATTCATGGGGATCACTTATCTGAGCCTGGGAATGCCTGAAAAGACTGATTCTCACCACTCCCGAGAAACATTCAAAGAGACTTTTTGGGTCATGTTTCTTGTTGTGATAAAATTCTTTACTGCCATCATACACTTTTCTGCAGTGGTCATATTCTAGCTGTTTCTAAGAAGGAGGAGGCCATTTATGACACTGAGATTGTCTGAGTCTGTGCAGCATGTGATGGGCCTGCACGTAGTAGGTGGTCATTATCTTTTTATTTGTTAATGTTGTTTTTTTTTTTTGGAGTGGAAGAAAAAACTTGTTTTCAAATTGAGGCATGTGTGAGAATTTTAGGTGTAATCTATCTGAAAATTTTTATAGTAGGTTGAAACTAGTTTTGTTCACTAAAGACTTCTGAAAAAAATTATAGTAATGAGGTAGACATAAGCATACATTACATTTGTATACCTTGTTGCTTTATAACTTATACACATATTATTTAATTTTTACAACCATCCTAAAAATAGCTTTTATTAACTCTATTTTATAAATGAGGAAATCAGGGAGATGGTGGGGTTAACCTAAGCAATAGAATGAGGACCAACTTTATTCTTTCAAACTTCTTATCTTATTCTCTTTTGGCATCACTGCCGCTAGAAGAGCTTGGCTCTAGTTCACGAGGAGCCATTCTTTAGCTGAGTGGCTGGAAGCAAATCACTGCCTCTTTGGTCTTGGTTTTCGAATCTGTGGAATCCAGTCATCAGTACCTGCCTGAACAATCTGAAGTCCACAGAAGGAAGAAAAGAAGATTGAAAGTAGAAAAGGCATTAGGAACTATCTAGTCTCCCTCTTTCCTTGCCAGAAAGTTACAAAGCATAAAGTCTTCCCACGACCAGTTCTCTTCTACCTACTGTTTCTCTAAAAAAGTTATCCCTAGTCCTTTTGTGCTTTCAGCAACCCCTAACTGACCTTGACCCTTTAGAGAAATAGAATAGAACTTGGACTCGCCATTGAAAGTTTTGATAACTATGTTAGAATGTGTCGTCTTTTCCCTATGGGCTTATTTCTATATTTTGGACCTATCTCTGAACTCATTCGCCTGCTATATGGTCTCATTCTTCAGCCAAGTCCTTGGCCTTTATCCAGTCCCAAGAGTCTGCCTGGATATTTGACTCTAGACTTAACCAGTATGATCTGTTCTTTTACTATTATTATCTCACTATTCTGGTCCTGATAGACACCTGGTTTAGCTAGCCAATTTTCACCAGGACAGCCATTGGTATTTGCAAACTTTAGACTTTCTATTTAGTGTATGAGGTTAAAGAGATATATCTCTCTTCAAAACTGCGTGTGTATGTGTGTGTGTGTGTGTGTTTAATTTGAGGAAAACCCAGGAATCTCTAGCATAGTTGTTGGTTATGTTCTTTTTCAACAGCTCAGTCTGCCTATCGTCTACAGTGCTCCTAGCATTCAGATAGAACATGTGGAACAAATGCCTTCTCTTCCCAGACTCGAGGATGAGGGAGGTCACACAGAGGTCCAAAAGATGGCAAGGGAGGTCAAGTGAAGTGATCGTGAAGTTGATTTGTAAACATTCAGTAAGAATGGTTTCCTTTCTAAATAGCTATTTTGGAAAGTGTTTTCATGAAACAAGAATGTGACTATTAAATGTCATCTCACTTCACAAAACAATCTCTAGTCCACCAGCCAAACTGCTTGCAGCAAACAAGTTGACTAGGTGGCCCCATGAAAGGGTCCGGGGTTGAGTCTAGCCATTGCTATTTTCCCTTGTGTAGAAATCCAAAGGAAGCTCTGTTACTTGCAATAAACTTGTTATTTGTCTTGGAGAAAAAAGTGAAGTATCTTCAGTTGATATACTCTCAAGCAATGTTAACAGTGTGTACATGCAGCAATATGAACTGAAGATACATGGACATCTTCACCAACCTTAGAGGTCTTCGTATTTGCAAGAATCCAAGAATCTTCCAACTGTTCCAGGGGGTGGACCCAGAGAATTATATGTTATCCTGGCTATTTATCCTGCCTAGACAGGAATGTGCTGGGAATATAGAAATGTGTATTCTAGCATTGATCTTGTGAGAGTGGAGAAGTCTCTAATCGTTTTGGGACCTCACTTTCCTCATCTGTAAAATGGCAGATAAGCTGGCACAGGAGATATCTGTGCCTTCTCCATGCTCTAAACTTTTACAATTTTATGTGTTTCCTACTTTCCTTTTTCTGAAAGCATAGCTATATGCAGAGACCAATTTTGTGTCCCCACACCTCTGTCTGACAAGTGGGTTGGACATTCTTTCTCTTTCTGGGCACCCATTAAATAAACAGATGGTTGGCCTAGTCCACCTGGCCTCAGATATTTTCAGATACAAAAGTATAGCCTCTGTGGGTTTTAAAAAGGGAGCTATTAAGACTAGCTGTGCAGCTTGAGAAGGACTCAGTCAGGATGCTACAGATCATACTATAACTGGATTTGCTGAACATTTAAATTACATGATTTTGCTAACTACAGATGTCTGACATTTTGCCTCTAGGTGAACTTTATGATGTCGAGTTCAAGTGGTCCTTTCTCTTCCCGAAGGAATTATTATTTGTCCTTCAGCCAAGAGGGGCCATTGACATTCATTTTATCATCTCTTCTGTCTGCTTAGGTTGCTCCCTCCTTGTCTCCAGTGTTCTCTCAGAATGAATCAGCTCTCACCTCAGGCAGGGTCTCTGCCACTGCTGAGCATGTATAACATGGACTTGCAGACTCCTCTGGCAGAAGATTTCAAGGGCATTGCTCCTAGTCCTCATAAGCTCCCAATATCTCCCTCCCCTCCAGCCTGTTTTGCTCTTTTTCTTATTCTCTGCACACTGGGTGCACCTGCTCATCACCACTGCTTCTGCAGAGCCTCCTCCAAGCTCTCAAACTCTGTATCTCTCACTGCTTACAACCACACAGAGTTTGCAAGACTTCAAACACCTTTCCTCTGGTGTAGACATGATCATCATTGATTTCTGCACAATGAGATAGTTTTCCCATGTGGAAAAGAAAAAGCTGATCTCAGAAAGATAAGCACCCTCGGGGCACACTACTAGTGCTTTTCCCTTGGCACACCCTGGTAACAAGATTAAAGTGCACTGCTCTAGACTGAATGTTTGTGCCCTCCCCCAAATCGTGTTGAAATCTAATCCCCAATATGATAGTATTAGGAGATGGGACCTTTGGGAGGTGATTAGGTCATGAGGACAAAACTTTCACGAATGGGCTTAGCACCCTTAGAGAAGAGGCCCCAGAGAACACCCTTGTCCCTTTCACAGCAATGTGAGGACACAGCAAGAAGACCCTGTTTGTGAACCGGAAAGTGGGCCCTTGTCAGAGAGCAAATCCGCCAGTATTTTGATCTTGGACTTCCCGGCTTCTGGGACTGTGAGAAACAAAATTCTGTTGTTTTCATGCCACAGAGTCTATGGTATTCTGTTATGGTAGCCCAACCAAACTTAGACACACACAACAAAGTCATTCTTTAAATTAGAGCCACGGCAGGAAACAGAGGGCCAACTTGAAGGAGTAATTCAGAAGTCATTAATAACCAGCGCATTTCTCAGTGAGTAGGCGGTGTTAGAAATAGTAATAAGGCATGGTGAGCACTGCAGGGCTGGCAGCAGTGTGAAGCCGCGCCAAAAAAAAAAAAAAAAAAAAAAAAAAAAAAAAAAAAAAAAAAGGCTAAAGGGGACTGCAGCTCCATGAGAGCTGAAGCATGGATGGGGCCACCTGACAGGACCTCTGACTGTAGGGAGAGCAGCCACTTCCAGGCGATGGCCCAATGGGGAGGGAACAGGGTAATGAAATCCCACATCTCTCTGCTTCTGCCCCATGACAGCCTGCTGTGGCTGAACCCAACAGGAAGCTGGAAGGCAAAGGGGTCCAGAGATGCATCCCTAGAGATTGCCCTCCTAGGGCACAGAGCAGGATGCAGAGTGTGGAAATGGATCTGGGGATGGAAAAGGAGATAATTTGGTAAATTCACTGCTGTTTTTAAAATGGTGCTTCTCATTTTGTTTACTTTGACATTTGATACTTTGCTGTATCCAAGATTTCTGAAAACTCATAGTAGTAAGAAATCTAAACAGAGTCCTATTTCTCTTTCCTTTTTTTATCTTTTTTTTTTTTTGTGAATCTGAGTTTTGCTCTTTCCTATTTCAACAAAGCTTGCATTGTTTCCTGCAGTATGGCTTATTCAACAGTCTTGTATTTTAAAGAGGGGTTTATCTGAGAAAGGGAGGTCTATAGCTATTTTCAAAGTTTAAAGAAATTTCTACCTGCCAACTGGGAGTATTCTCTATTAACAGTGAATTATTATGCCTACTCTAGTGGTTGCTTGGAATTAGATTTTATAAAATGCCTTGAGCTTCCTAGAGAAATAATTCTCCTTGAATGCAAAGTCCTGTGTATGCAATGAAATAATGACACGTAGTATCTATAATTTCAGAACATATGCTTATTGTTACAAATATCTATCTTAGACATTTATATTCTAGAATTATCTCTGGCCAAAAAGATATAAAATTATTCAGCTAGGTAAGTTTCAGGACAGCCATCTAGGTGTCAGCCTTGGCTCTGATATGTCTCTCCTAACCTTTCTCCCTCTCTGTTCTTTCTCCCTCTCTCTTCTTTCTCCCTCTCTTCTTTCTCCCTCCCTCTCCATGCCTCTACTCCGCTCCTTCTTTCTTCTCCTTTCTGGATAAAAGGTGAACTTTTGGTAACAAAGACATTAGTGTATGAATTCAAGCATCCTAATATATGTGTTTTAATATTTTCTTGGATTTGTTTATAAACTTAATTTTATCTGGAGCAATTTTTTTTTTCAAATTGTTGATTTGGAAGGCTTCATACCGTCAGGTTTCATTTGATTTATAAGCTTGTTTAAATTTAGTTGTTGATTTGCTTCTGTTTTGCTTTGTTTTCTCTCAGTTGGTCCTTTTCTTTATAACTATCTTTTCTTATTTGGCAGTTTCATGTTGGCTTCTTTGTGGTCTCCAGTCCTCTGGATTCTAGTGCAAAGCTAGGTCTTACTTAGCATTGCATTCTGAGGATCTTATCTTACTGAAATATTAGGCATATTGCAAACGCAATCCCCAAGCCAGTAACTATCCACTTTAAGAGAAGCTTCTGAATCTAGGGAAGTAAGAGGTCAGAGGTAAGTGTCTCATGACCTGAAAATGGGTTGTGCCAATCTAACCTGCTACTAGCCACAGCATTTAAAAGCAGTTTTCAATTTCAAAATTAATAGAACCACAGGCATTTTAATGAAAATTATTTTAGTTTAAAAATAAATTGGGGTAATAAGTTGAAATCTTAAAGTACTTACATGGTTTAATATAAACTGGAGAAAGCTGCTATTCTATGTCCACTCATTTTTCTTCCCCAAAGACAATTGTCTACAATTGTTATTAACTAAAACATATTGCATTTCTTTTAGATTTTGGGGAGATCTTAAACTATATAGGCTTACCAAAGTCTATGCATATAAATTCATTGCTTTACCTTCTAAACTGGAGGAGTTTGATATTGGAGGTCTCTTCCAACTGCAACCTCAGTAGTTTTTATTTCTATAAGATATATATCCTGAAATTATCTGGAATTTTGAGTTAGTGAAACAGTTTCAAGTTATGATACTAAGAATATATGGCAATATATACAGCTACTGAGTCTCTTCGAGGGAAGTAATAGATATTTTTATTCTCCAGTTATAAAACATCCCAGCTGCTTGAGCATTGAATGCTACTCTATTTTCATAACCTTTTATATCTCAACAGTAGAATATATCCCAGTTGTTACTCCTGAATAATGACTAGGTTGGTGGTATTGAGGAGCTATAAACCACATTCTCATTCTCAGCCCCTGATTTAAGAACTTGTCAGACTGAAATACAGTGGGATACGTGGGTGAGAAGGGAAGCAGGAGATACGAGTGGAGACTTTCAAGACAGTGTGGCAAAAGGCATGAAATTAGAAATTCTATATTTCATTGACCTACTGCCATATGTACATTTTTCAGCTAATTCTTTGTGGTTTTGATCAATAGATTTCATTTTTACTCCCTATCTACTGCCATCCCCTTCACCATCTCACATATGTCTATTTGATTCATAGTTTTCCAATTCAGGTATAAATGGAAACATGATGTTCCTATTTCTTTGGTTACAATTTTGCTACAGAAATACATCCCATAAATTTCATTTTCCTGTGTCTTCTTTTTTGTTGTATCCAAAAATCTGTTTGTATCTGCACTCTTTTTATTTGACACGCTGGAGTGTCTTCTCCCAGTGTGTTATCAGATGGTATTTGTCAAGCTCCAGAAGCAATATGCTTTTCTTTTAAAAGTGTTACAGATGCACTTGTGGGAATGTAAAAAGAGCCCAAGGGTTTCTGAAAGGGTGCTGACATAAACAAACACTGTCAAATGAAACTGCACAGGACCATTTATATCTGCATCTAACCTCCAAACTTGGTGTTTTTTTCTCCTCCTCTTGAACCCAGGCTCTTCCATGGATCCTCTTTCTTCTTGAATTTTCTCTGTGGGGTGATGTCATTTTCAGGGTGACGTACCAATAGCCTGCCCTGGATCACACTGGTCATAGTGGGTGCTGCTACCTTCCCAGCCAGCCAGCCTGCACAGTGCCTCTGTCTTTGTCTCACCGAGCCTGGACTTCGTAGTGCAGGACAGCTTGGCCCTGTTATCCAGCCTAGATTGGGCAATTCTCCTTTGTTACCAGTTTTCTGTCCACCTTTGATTCTGCCATTAAAAGGAGGTATGGGAAGGTTTGTGCTGAATCTTTTATATTTCCTTGGAAGCATCTCTTCTAGAATTATGAGCAGTTCAGATTTCATAATCAAGTAGGCACTTTCACACATAACTCTCTGCTTCATATTCATGTCCGTCATTGATCCATTCTTCTATATTTTGTTGAGCTACTGGCATAAAATTATTTTCAACTTTTTTGGTGAAATATTGGGTCTATAATCACTGATAGCTTATTAGGCAGCAGCTGTTTATTATTACCCTTTGTGTGTGTTTTATTGACTAAACATTTGTATTTTCCAATGCCATTAATTGATTTGGTACATCTATGCTCTTGCCTTCTGGCTTTATTTGTAAATCCAAGATGTTGCATCCAGGACAAGAAGAACACAATTCTCTCTCTCCATAATCTACCACTTCTATGTTACATGGTGCTATGGTTTGAATGCACCCTCCAAAATCATGCTGAAACTTAATCCTCAATGTGGCTATATTGGGAGGTGGGGCCTTTAAGAGGCGATTGAATCATGAAGGCTCTACCCTCATGGATTAATGGATTAATAACTTAATGGGTTAATGTATTAATGGGTCATCTTGGGAGAAGACCTGATGAATTTATAAGAGGAGGAAGTGAGACCTGAGCTAGTACATGGGTACCCTCGGCCCCCTTGATGTGTGATGTCCTGTACCACCTCTGGACTCTTCAGAAAGTCTCCACCAGTAACAAGGCCCTCACCAGTCATGGCCCTTCCGTCTTGGACTTCTCAGCCTCTATAAATGTAAGAAATTAAATTCCTTTACTTTACAAATTATTCAGTTTTAGCTATTCTGTTATAAGCCATAGAAACTGATCAGAAATACACACTTTCTGTCAAATCGTCTCTGGAAGTTGAGTTGGGGCAAGTCATCCATCTCATCTGAGAAGCATTTTCCTATGAAGGGGGACATGACACATATGTTCTCTGAGACTTATAATGGTCACCTACTTGGAGCTACAGCAGATGTCAGAGATTGTGTTTGGAGATATTCTGAGGCAAGTTCTGGGGCTGCACGTCCACTGTGGGTGATGGGGTAAGAAAGCCAAGGAGACAAGGGAAAGACCTAGAAATTCCGGTCTGCTAAAGTGTCACTTGGGAAAGTCTTCTCTGACCTACCTCTGTCAGGTCACCTGCTACACTCTCATAGCACCACACAACCTTCAGAGCTTTCAGCCTCCAGCCCTTGCTCTGACATTACATTGTGTAGTATGTATTATTGGTAGGGTTAATTGTTCAATGTCTGCCTTATCCTTCTGACAAAATACTCCATGAAGGCGGAAACCATGTCCCTACCTTACCATTTTATCCCCAGCATGGTAATTGCAACATATTAGAAACTCAATGCGTACCTGTTGAATGATTAGATGAATGAATGAAAGGGGAGAAGACGAAAAGAAAAAAAGGCTCATTTTAGAGTAGATGCATTTACTACTGACTCTTTTGTCTAATGAGTTTGTTTAATGACCCTTTCTAGCAGATCCTCTTATTTCTACAGCCACCTCTCCCACTCCTTCCCCCTCCTCCTCTTCAGCCCAATAACCAGGATCAGACCTTCTTCCAGACATTCCTGCTGTCTTGCTCCAGGCTTATTCCTTCCTAAGTAAGTCAAATGAGTTCTTTTTTTTTTTTTTCTTTTTTACTTTTTAAATTTTACTTTAAGTTCTGGGATACATGTGCTGAACTTGTAGGTTTGTTGCATAGGTATACATGTGCCATGGTGGTTTGCTGCACCTATCAACTTGCTGTCTAGGTTTTAAGCCCTGCATGCATTAGGTGTTGGTCCTAATGTTCTCCCTCCCCTTTCCCCCAACCCCTCAACAGGCCCCAGAGTGTGATATTCCCCTCCCTGTGTTCATGCGTTCTCATTGTTCAACTCCCACTTATGATGAGAACATGCGGTGTTTTGTTTTCTGTTTCTGTGTTAGTTTGCTGAGGATGATGGTTTCCAGCTTCATCCCTGTCCCTGCAAAGGACATGAACAAGAGAGTCCTTTTTTAAGGAAGAAACAGTGATTGTATGTTTCTTGATTGGGTAGAGAGAATTTATCAAATGTCTCAAGCAAGAGGAATCCACTCTCCTTTTGCTTTCTTCTCAAGTAGTGCATGGTTGTGATCCTGAATAAGCCTGTGTGTTCTGTAGGTTCAATATTTCCCTCCAGTGTGCTGGCCCAATGCCTAACTTGGGGAGAGGCAGTATTAGGAGCTTCACGGTTGACACATTTCTAAGCCACAGTATCCAAAACACTTTTCTCACTAATAAGGGTAATATTTGGTCTTCATCTACCTAGTTCTTTTTCCTTTCTCTCTTAATTAGTTCTGAACTTGGGCATGAAACAGAGGTCTCATTTCTTAGGCTATGTGAAACCGCAATATCTCCTATGCATAGAAACAGTCCAGGAAAAATCAATGGAGATGTATCCTAAGGTTGAAAAATTTGAGATTCAAAGGGAAACATGAGAGTTAAGGAAGTGGGGGAATAAAGCTCTGAAACCAAGGGCCTTTCACATGGAGTCAAAGTCAGTGAGTCTTCTGAAATGCTGTGCAAAATGTTCTGTGTACAGGATGCAGAGGTTTCATCAGAATTTCAAAAAAGTTGTTTACCCTCTAGTTTAAGAAGCCCACATAGACCTTGAGTTTATCTCCTGAAAATGGGAAATGTGATCCCAACGTCTCATTTTCCTCTTGCTTTGAAATGGTCTTGCTGCTCCCCTCATCATACCCTTCACCGCCCAGTTGGAGCCACCACCCATCCCTGGAGGAAGCCTCCTCTTCCCCTCCCACCCTGCAGGGATCTCCCCCTCCTCTGGGCTCCTGGCCCCCTTACAGAGGGTCTCCATCTCCTGCTCTCCTCAACTAAAGTGTGAGCTCATGAGAGTGGGGCAAGATTATTTAATTAGTTACTATGTGTCACCCAAACTGTCTAGCATATAACAATCATTTCTGAATCACACTCAGACTTGCACTGTGATTAGGTTCTATAGCCACTCTTTTGCTTTCCCTAATATGACCCCTGTAAGGGATTCATTAGATGCATTTTTCCAAAGAAGAAAGAAGCTCAGAGAGATTAAGTTATTTTTCTCAACCAAAACTTGGGAAACAGCAGAGCCAGGATTCAAACTAATGTCTTCTGATTCCTAGTTCACAGTTTCTTTCACTCCACCAGGCAGCTTCCCCTAGAAAGTATTAACCAAAATTTACGACATTAGAATTCTTCTCCAGAGGAGAAATGTCTTTGTTCAGAAACACACATGGATGGACAAGTCTGATTTTGGATCCCTTTGGTCAAGGAGGCAGGAGGAAGGAGACCAAAAGAAAACTGGACTTTCTTGCAGAAGATACTGATGGGAATTTTCAGTTCTGTGTAACCTCCCAAAACAGTGACTATCCTTTGTAAGAGGTAGGGAGGCATTAGACATAAATATCAGTGGAAAGTCCCCCAAGGAAGGTTCGGCAGATGGGTTTTTGAAGAACAGGAAGGTTTAAGTGTTCTATATTAAGTTGATCATCTGTGTTGTTTGTATGTGATCTCCCTCTACTCCCAGCCCAGCAGTTTAAGAAAATTTCAAAACACACAGCTATCTCAAGAGTTCAACATTGAGGAAATCAGGGAAAAGTGGTGACGTTTTATTTTGGATCAGTGGGTAGGAGAGAAGAGAATGATTAGAGTGGGAAGAGCAGGGGAGGGAGCGCTATTCAAGAGCCCAGCAAAGAGGAGGTTCAGAAGGACAAGGAAATGAAAATGAGATGCCCTGGGAATGTTAGCCCCTGGGAATTTGCAGGTGTCTTGGGGTGAAGATTGAACCTCTCTAGGATGAGGACTAGAGGTTAAAGCCAATTTTGTTTAGATTCCAAAGACATTTGATTGTCAATACATTGACAGTCACCCTCTCTACATTTTCTGAATGAAGAGCTGTAGGTGGATGATAAAGGGAATATAGTGTTTTAGGAAATAAATGGAATTTTTCAGTTTCCCAAAGGCCTTGTATATTTGGAGGAGGGAGAGTAACAGACAGCTGAGGCTTTCTTGGTGATGACAGGAGAATTGTCTGCTGCGGAGGAAACGGGGCGGCATTTAAAATTCATGGACATTGTCTGCAGGGCAGGGCTATGGAAGCACCCCATGCCTCTTAGCAAACTCTAGGCTTCTGCCTCCTGTTAAAAAATGTTCCCAGTTACAAAAGCAAGGTGACAGTGCACACGTCACAATCTCTGAGACAAAACCTGATTATCTTCTCATCTGGCTGCTCATCTGAGCAGCATAAATGTAAAGGTGGCAGGGAGTGAACAGGTGAGAGCCAAAACACAATTTTGGGGTCCAGGTGATGATCAACAGAGCCCACAGTGCACTACTCTGCACGGGACCCCGTACCTGTCTTGGCCCAATAGAAACATTGAATTTAGATCCTGCAGCAGCTCACAAGGGCCCTGATAAGCAAAGACCTGCAGGTCTGTTCATTGCAGTGGGAGTGATTCCTGGTGCCTCCCTGTCCCCTCATCCTCAGAAGCTGAAGTGTGAGTCTTGGTGATTTACACCGCAAGCATCAGGCACATCTGAAGGATTTGCAGTAGACATTGAATTGTGGATCTAAGTCAAAGACTGAAACACCGTCTCCCTTCAGCAACTGATGTAACCAGACCAGTGAGTTCTCATTCCCTTTGAGACTAATCATGCTGCTGGTTCCACTGCCCTCACTGCTGCCATTGTTGTCACTACAACTATTTACCACTAATTGCTGATGACACGCCAGGTACGCTGTCTATGGGCTTTCACTTGCCAGCTCATTTAATCCTCATCAAAACTCTTATGAGATAAGCAGTGTCACTGCTTCAATTATATATGTGAGAAAGCAGATTCAGAAACTTAAGTGACTCATTTCCCATCTGAGTGGATTGTTCAGGAAAATAAAAGGAAATTGGCACACAGCTTGAGAGGAAGGGTTGGATACTGGCTTACAGTAAGGGTTTTATCATCAGCGAATCTGAGTTTGAAGCCCGGCTCTGCAATTTGCTGGCTGTGCGAGCTTGGTCAAGTTACTCAAATTCTCTGAGGCTCGGTTTCTCCGTCTGTAAAATGACGATGACAGTGCCTATTCCAGTCCTACTGCATTGCAAATGATTAAGAAGAGTCATCCAATTTTATCATTATTAAATAATGGCATTTTTTTCTCTGCTCATGAATCAAAAAGGCTTCTCATAAGCTCCTTACAGGGTAAAATAGTTTGTAAGGTAAGATTTCTTTGAAAGATTTAAAGCTTCGAGCAGAAAGGAGCTCTGGAAGGGCATTCCCTTTCCAGGTTTGGGGAAGTGGTGGTAAATGTAAAATGGTCTGGCCTCAGTCTCACTGGTTCCCTGTTTTAATCTCTGCTTTTATGATCAGTGTCGTTATTTCATAGTACAACTGAGACTGAGTGGAGTTTACAAAAGGAACATTAATAACCCCTATATCCATGATCTATGGCTGCATAAAAATACTCCAAATTTTGGCTTTAAAACAAATTATTTATTGCTACTTTAGGGTATTGTGGTCTCTCCTGGGCTCACCTCTGTGATGCCAGATGATGAATCGAATGCTGGATTGTCTAAGACGCCCTCATTCACATATGTGCTGTGAATATATGTGTTCACATATATCACAGAGGGGGTGCTGGCTCTCCCTACCAGCACAAAGACCAGCCTGGGCTCCTTGGTCCTTGTCCACATGGCCTTTCACCTTCCAGGGGGCTAGAAGCTTCCTTACAGCATGGCTAGCTCAAAGCAGAGCTCCAAGAGGACATGCCTCAATGCGCAAGCACCTATTAACCTCTGCTTGAGACAAGTTTGTTCGTGGCCCTTTGGCCAAAGCGAGTCACATGGCTGGCTCAGTATCACACAGCGGGAGAATTAGATTCCACCTTTTAATGGGGAAGTGGTAGAGAATTGTGGCCATTTTTAATCCATCATGATTACACACCAGAAGAACCATAAAGGATTAAGGGAAGGCACCTGGTGATATAAGAATAAAAAGAACTCAACTTGCAAAGGGTCAAAAAGCTTTCAGGCCTGGTCCCATCCCCCATCCTGTCAGGGTGAAGCAGCACCCACTAGCTCCTGGCAGGTACACTTGGTAGGCGTCTTCTTGTCCCCTTCCTTTGTCTCCTGGCAGGTTTCTAAGGCATCATCTTACATCCTCTCCTTTGGGAGCTGGCTACTGTACATCTCCATTCCCTAGACCCTCTTTAGCAGATCCTCTTATCTCTATAGCCACCTCTCCCATGCCTTCACCCTCCTCCTCCTCAACCCAATACCCAGAACCAAACCTTCTTCCAGGGCTGAGACATGATATAATTACTCTATTATTGCTGTGGTATAATTGTTGCTGATTGAAATTATAATACATACAATGATTACCTTTTGTCAATCAGCTTAACATTTTTGAGATTACTTTATAGCTTTATTTAATAGAGAAATATAAGTATTCCTTATGGAAGTGGCTTATATTTATTAATGTCCAACATGCCTTTTAAGTTAAATTATAAACTAGATATCTTTCCAAATCTCTCTCTTTATGTACATATTAATGTATTTGTCAGATAGTATGCATCATAAATATTCCATATCTTAAATATCTGATTAACACTCTATTTGTGTGGTTGTGCTAAAATATATTTAGCCATTCTAATGATGAATACTTAGGTTATTGCCATTTTGCTACTCAAATAAATCATGTTGCAATGAATACCTTTTCACATATTAATATACTTTTTATGATTATTTCCTTAGGGTGCATTCCTAGGGAACTCCTAAGCCAAAGGATATATACAGTTAATAAAACTAATTTTATCAGTTTGCCCATCAAATAATTTTATGAATTTATATTCACAATAATTGTGTATAAGGAAAAGATACCCCTTTCCTCCCACCTTTCACGTACTTTTCTTAAAAATCCCAAGTTACTTTTCCTTTTTTTTTTAAATCACAAGAAGTGAAGAGGGCTATAAGTTGAATAGTTCTAACCCAAGGAATAGGCAAGTCTAAATTAAACAACTAAATTGCTTGACAAGCTACAAGAATCCCTAAGCTGGGAGTCCCAGCCCAGGACTCCCTAAAGCCAGGAAGGGAGAAAAAAAAGTCTGAAAAGCTGCAGAAGGAAAAGCCCAGTCTCCTGTTCTATCCAGCACGGCAGCCTGTTCATTGCAGGTTGGTTCCCACAGAGGGGCCCCTATGGCAGACTCTGCCGACTCTGCCACTACCAAAGGATCCTCTTCAGAGGCCCGACATTTTCCAAAGCCAACTCAAACCCTGGTTGTCCTGTTAAGACAACCTGGTTTCCAGTGGGAAGCTATCGTTTGCCCTCAGACCTGATCATTGCTTCAGACTTTGGGGTTGATATAACATGTCAAGGAAAAAGTCTGTTTGTCCTTAGAGAGGCTGAATAGAAATATTCCAGGGCCTACCGTGGACACAACTTTTCCTTCAACTCAAAATTCCAGACTCACTTTCATTGGCTCATTGCTTTTTCCAACAACAGCCCCCAGTGACAGATCTCTGTAACAGAAAATAGTCAAAGGTATTTTGCCATTTGGCAACTGCTTCCAAATAGTACTTAGAAAAGGGCCTTTTATCTCTTTGTTATGCTTTAAGTGTCCTGATTCATGTTTGAAATAACTCCAGGGATTATTATGTGAAAGTCTTCCCAGGGCTTTGCCTGGGATCTTAATTCCAGGGGAATGCACACATGTGGGATGTGGGGTTTGGAGCCTTTTGGAGTGGATATTTCAGAGCTCCCACCATTTTCTTCTAGAGTGGAGTGGAAGCAGCCAGCTAGCTCAAGCCTCCCCTTTTCTCACAAGGCTTTTTCACATTCTGAATATTAAAGTGAATTCTTCCTATAATAATCTGTTACTTCCTCATACTTGAATGCAAAAATTTTATGGCTTTTCTCTTATGTTATTCATCCATGTCAGAGAAGGTGGTACCCTTAAAAATAAATCTTCTGTTCAAATTCCTCATTTGGAAAAACTGCAGCCAGGAGAGGGAATATGAGTCGCCTAAGCTCACATATATCTTGTTGGTACCAGGCCCTGGATGAAAGTCTGGGCCATTGGGCTTCAATTTTAAACAGGTTACAAACTTCACTAGAGGTCAGGTTGCTTTTAGAAGCTCTTTGGTGAATACATTTTTGAGCCTATTGCTAAATAGTCGTTAGGCACCAGTCACAGTGCCTAACATTTACAGTCATCACATCAAATCCTCACGGCAGTTCTATCAGTACTATTATCCTAATTTTACAGGTAAGGGAAATGGTTTTGGAGATGTTTTTAAGTCACCTAATATAATGTATTAGTTTTCTATGGCTGCTATAAAAAACTGCCACAAACTTAATGCTTAAACAAGATGTATTAACTTAGAGTCTTACAGCTTGTAAGCCCAAAATTGGTCTAATTGGGTTAAATCAAGGGTTGGCAGCATTGTGTGCCCTTTCTGTTGGTGCTGTGGGATAGTCTGTTTTTCATGTTTCTAGCTTCTACTGGCTGCCCACAATCCTTGGCTTGTGACCCTTTTCTCCATCTTCAAAGCCTGCAGCTGCCTGCTGCATTCTTACCTTGCATCTCTCTGACCCTTCCCTCTATTATCTCTGACCACAGCTGGGAAAGGTTCTCTTCTTTTAAGGACTCAATGTGACTAGCTGGGCTCACCCAGATAATCTCCCTATCCTCAGGGTTTATCATCTTAGTTACAGTTGCAAATTCCCTTTTGCCATGTAAGGTTAACATATCACAGGTTAGGATGGACATATTTGAGAAGGTCTTTATCCTGTCTTCTAAGTCCACCCTCTGAATTCCTAAAAATCCACATCTGTCACACATGCAAAATACATTTTTCCTATCCCAAGATGTCTAAAAGTCTCAGCCCATAACATGAAAGCAGCTAGTAGGTCAATGAAATATAGACCATTTAAACACTGGTCAACTGCACATGGTACAATTTTGCTTCAATTTGAAACAGGTTACAAACTTCACCAGAGGTCAGGTTGCTTTCAGGTAAATTTATCAAACTGCTCATGCTCCATCTGGGTTTTAATTACTAGTAAATGTCTTTTCAGGCATTGTGATTCCTGCCAATATTGGCTCTCAGCCCACGCATTCTGTTTTAGGTTTAAATATAACCATTAAACTTACAGGTTGCCAAATATTTGTTATTCTCAACATATTTAGGTACTAGGTGCAAGCAGCCTGATATATTTGTAGATAGAATGCTCTCCTGCAGTGTTTTTCTAATATTGCTTGCCATAATGACTGAGCCAACAGAACCTGAAAGAAGAGTATCATTTTCTCAATAAAGGTATTTAATAATAGTTTGCTTTAGATTAGTAGTATCCAGAGATGGGGTTGAAAATAGGGATTCACTATAGATGTGTGCAAAGGATTTTATGAAGATATAAAAATGTTCAAAAACTAGATTTTGGTGATGGTTGTATAATGGAGTAACTTTGCCAAAAATTATTGAATTGTATCTTTAAAAAAGGTGAATGTTAGTAGTATGTAAATTATATATCAATACATGCATTAAGAAATAATTTGCCAAACTGGAAGCTTTCCCTTTGAAAACAAGCGCATGACAAGGATGCCATCTCTCATCACTCCAATTCCACATAGTGTTGGAAGTTCTGCCCAGGGTAATCAGGCAAGAGAAAGAAATAAAGGATATTTAATTAAGAAAAGAGGAAGTCAAATTGTCCCTGTTTGCAGATGACATGATTGCATATTTAGAAAACCCCATTGTTTCAGCCCAAAATCTCCTTAAGCTGATAAGCAACTTCAGCAAAGTCTCAGGATACAAAATCAATGTGCAAAAATCACAAGCATTCCTATACACCAATAACAGACATACGGAGAGTCAAATTATAAGTGAACTCCCATTCACAATTGCTACAAAGAGAATAAAATACCTAGGAATCCAACTTACAAGGGATGTGAAGGACCTCTTCAAGTAGAACTACAAACCACTGCTCAACGAAATAAAAGAGGATACAAACAAATGGAAGAACATTCCATGCTTATGGATAGGCAGAATCAATATCATGAAAATGGCCATGCTGCCCAAGGTAATTTATAGATTCAATGCCATCCCCATCAAGCTACCAATGACTTTCTTCACAGAATTGGAAAAAACTACTTTAAAGTTCATATGGAACCAAAAAAGAGCCTGCATTGCCAAGACAATCCTAAGCAAAAAGACAGCTGGAGGCATCATGCTACCTGACTTCAAACTATAGTACAAGGCTACAGTAACAAAAAAAAGCATCATACTAGTACCAAAACAGATATATAGGCCAATGGAACCGAACAGAGGCCTCAGAAATAACACCACATATCTATGACTTGATCTTTGACAAACCTGACAAACAAGAAATGGGGAAAGGATTCCCTATTTAAAAAATGGTACTGGGAAAACTGGCTAGCCATATGTAGAAAGCTGAAACTGGATCCCTTCCTTATACCTTATACAAAAATTAATTCAAGATGGATTAAAAACTTAAATATTAGACCTAAAACCATAAAAACCCTAGAAGAAAACCTAGGCAATACCATTCAGGACATAGACATGGGCAAGGACTTCATGACTAAAACACCAAAAGCGATGGCAACAAAAGCCAAAATAGACAAATGGGATCTAATTAATCTAAAGAGCTTCTGCACAGCAAAAGAAACTACCATCAGAGTGAACAGACAACCTACAGAATGGGAGAAAAATTTTTCTACTACCATCAGAGTGAGCAGGCAACCTACAGAATGGGAGAAAATTTTTTCTATCTACCCATCTGACAAAGGGCTAATATACAGAATCTACAAAGAACTCAAATTTACAAGAAAAATCCCATCAAAAAGTGGGCAAAGAATATGAACAGACACTTCTGAAAAGAAGACATTTATGCAGCCTGCAGACACAATGAGAAAATGCTCATCATCACTGGTCATCAGAGAAATGGAAATCAAAACCACAATGAGATACCATCTCACACCAGTTAGAATGGCGATTGTTAAAAAGTCAGGAAACAACAGGTGCTGGAGGGGATGTGGAGAAATAGGAATGCTTTTACACTGTTGGTGGGAGTGTAAATTAGTTCAATCATTGTGGAAGACAGTGTGGCGATTCCTCAAGGATCTAGAACTAGAAATACTGTTTGACCCAGCCAGCCCATTACTGGGTATATACCCAAAGCATTATAAATCATGCTACTATAAAGACACATGCACATGTATGTTTGTTGTGGCACTGTTCACTATAGCAAAGACTTGGAACCAACCCAAATGCCCATCAATGATAGACTGGATTAAGAAAATGTGGCACATATACATCATGGAATACTATGCAGCCATAAAAAAGGATGAGTTCACGTCCTTTGCAGGGACATGGATGAAACTGGAAACCATCATTCTCAGCAGACTATCACAAGGACAGAAAACCACACACCACATGTTCTCACTCATAAGCGGGAATTGAACAATGAGAACACTTGGACACAGGGCAGGGAACATCCCACACCAGGGCCTGTTGGGAGGTTGGGGAGTCTTGGGGAAGGGTTAGCATTAGGAGAAATACCTAATGTAAATGACAAGTTGATGGGTGCAGCAAACCAACATAACACACGTATACCTATGTATCAAACCTGCATGTTGTGCATATGTACCCTAGAAATTAAAGTATAATAATAATAAAAGAAATCATTTACACTCTTAAAAAATAACTTGGATTCATTGGAAGAAGCACTTTCCACATGCTTTGTGCTAAACGTAATTATTTTTTTACAAGAGCATTGTCTAACTGCCTCCCTTAAAGTAATAAGAGCTAACATTCTTCAACTATATCTTTGCCTGTTAGTCACACTAGTTGTTTCAGAAGTAAGCAGGCCATGCTTGTTTGCCTTCCTCTTCCCATACAATTTAAGAAAAAAATAGAAGTTTATTCTTAATCTTTACATAATTCTGATATTTGGTTTAATTCATCTGAGTAATTATCTCAATATAATTGAAACTAAACATTTTTAATGTCCTACCATTCACTTAGAAGTAGTAATTCAATCCCCAATCAGAGTATTGTTAAAGAGACAAGTCAGTTTCTCATGGCACGTAAAGCTTAATATGCTGGTGTATACACAGTAGCTAGGCAAACAATGTGAAAAAAACGAAACACTTGCCAGCTTTTTAGCATTTTTTGACTTAAACTTCAATTATATAAATGCATTTCTGGACAACTGTATGCAAAACCAAATATAGATACATATACACTGATGCAAAATAAAGATTCTTTAAAGAGTTACTGGGTTTAAAATAATAAAACTTCATTTTGAAATTGTATAAATCATATGCTTCATGGAGGGTTCCATATTCCTTAGACAAAGACTTGGATGAACCATCTCATCCTCAGAGCGCATGCCACAATGTTAGACTCTTGGGCTTGATTCCCATTTGAACCAAGGAGGCAAGCTGTGAACTGTGGCTTCATTCCTTGTTCCTTGTTCCCTGGTATGTGTTTCTGTCCCACAAGGATCATTGGCTGCTAGTGGTTACAAAGTGTAAATTTCAAGTCTACCGAGTCAGAAATATCTAAGGTGGGATTCTAGGAATTTGCATTTGTAACAAGAGTTACAGGTGATTACAATGCACATCGATGTATTATTTCCTTCAATTCCCTCCTCCTCTTCTTTTTACTCCTATTGGTCCCATTTCCACATTTATTTTTGTATCCTTTGGTCCTTAAATTGTTTTAAGAGCTGTTGACTTTTCATTATAAGAGAGTAGATCTGATTTGGTTTCTAATAATAGTTGATATGTTATGGGCATTTGTTTGTTGATGGCTATTTCGATTAATTTTTGGGTTAACCCTCTAACACAGGGGATAATGCAACACCCTACAGCTGTTAGGACTCCAGTCACTATTATAAGGGACATTAGAATGAAGGCTACCATTCCTTTCCATTTCCCGAACCAGCTCTTTAGCCAATTAGTAAATGGGTTATTCTGGTATTTTTTGCTAATTCATTGGCTAAAGTTGTTAATCTTTGTAACACCTTTGTGAAGACTCCATCCGGGGCAGTATTGTTAGGAATGAAAGTGTAACACTTTCCATCCAGCATGACACATATGCCCCCTTTCTCTGCTAAGATCATGTCTAGTGCAAATTGTTCTCTTAGGCCATTCAGCTGGTGGCATCTAACTGGCTAACCACTCCTTTGAAAACATTTCGAGTATAGTTGATGAATCTTTGTTGATTATAATAGATGTAATTAATCCAATCCACATTTTTGTTAATAGTTGACCACAAGAAGAGTGCTGATCCAAACCCAGCAGCTATTTGGTGTGGGACCTGAAATTCATTAGGTACTCCTCTAGGGACTTCTATTGAATCAATATAAATGTTGGGATTAAAAGAATTTGTTAGATCTCTCTGACTTTGGTGGCCATGTGGATTTTGGGAGATTTTATGGAATGCCAGGGTGAATGGAATGACCGATTGAACTAAAGCACAAGTCCCAGTCCAATTGGACGGTAATAGGTCACAGAGGTTCTTTTTTCCACAATAGCACCAGACATCAGCCCAGGGTATATAAAGAGCTGAGTAGTTGCCTTTGTTTGACTCACCAGTAACATTTGGGATGTGGGTACAAGTAGAGAGTTTCCCAGCTGGCTTATTGAACTCTGCCTCCTGCCTAGAGCAGCAAGAGGAGTGGTTTATATTCCCTATGGAGAACGAGGGGATTGCTTTAGGGTTTGATCTCCGCAAGGCAGGAAAGAGCAATGATAGATTTTGGCAAATCTTATTTCCCCATGCATCCCTGTCCTGGTATACAGCCAACATGTGACACGTTCCCTCGGGATTGGTGTCCCATCCTAGGGAAAATGGAACCACTTGTGCCTGAGGCCGTGAAGCAGAGCATGCATAGCAGTTACTTCAATTAAGAGCTAGTACTCAAAATTTGACCCATTTAACCCAGGCATTTATATTCCCATATCCAGTCTCAATTTCTAAAGTCTGCCTCAAGTCAGTTACCTTAATTATTTTTATTCTCTTAAGGTTATTGTCTGGTGGGTTAAAGGAAGTAATAGGACCAGGAGTTATAGGTGGCTCTGGTGGATTCCGGGTTCCTGGGTGGGCTTGGGGTAGAGAAAGCTAACTGTCTCACAGGATCGCTTCCTAAGCTATCTATTCCTAATCTATACCTCCAAGGTTCCTGGTCTAGAGTAGCTGGGTTGTTTATGGTAATTAATATAGGATTGCATTCTAAAGTTTTACAGTTGAGTGGTGTGGGGCCCTTATACAAATGTATTTTATTCTTTAAGGGTTTGTTTTTGGAAGAATGGCTCACCTGGCATTGCAATTAGGTGGTCCACCAGACCTCATTCCAGCTGGCAAAGGGCTTTCCCCAGTAGCAGCCTATTTCAGGACATAGATATTTGTTTGCTCGGGAGAGCTGCCTTTGGTTCCCTAAGTCCCTAAGGCTTGGGAGGCATCGAACTTTATGGTTTGGGGGATGGAGGTTCTGGTTATGTTGACTGTTAGTTTGATTGGATATTCTTCTTTCAACAGGCTCTATCCAATAATTGTATACCCTCTCACGCCTGGTAGTAGGATTAATTCTAATTACATCCACCCTCAATGACAGAGCCTGCTTATAGCTTCCTTCTAGGTTTTCCTTAGAGTCAGCTTTAAGGGTTTGTTAGGGGATCTATGAATTTTCCATTCACCCTTTTCCTTTTCTTCCAGGGGTTCTTTTACCAGTCTCTTGGCCCTACTGTAAGATGTCCACCCCCATTCAGCTGTTTGTACAGCTGTCTCAGTGGTCAGAAACACTAGATAGGGACCTTCCCAGCTTGGGCGGAGCTTATCTTCTTTCCATGTCTTAATTAGCACTGAGTTGCCAGGCTGCAAGTGGTGACCCATGAACTGAAGAGGCAGCGTTTGAATTAGAAGTCCTTTCAGCCTAAGGAATGACAGGGTGGAGAATATGGACAGTATATCATCTCTTAAAAACTGATCTTTGGTTTCCAAGGTCAGTAGTCCTACCTAAAAATGATGGGAGTCCATAAAATAACTTGTAAGGGGACAGTCCTAAGTCTTTCCTTGAGGCTGTCCTAATCCTAGGGAGTGCTATTGGGAGACATCTGGTCCAAGGCACTTTAGTTTTTAAGATTAGTTTAGTAATATGCTTTTGGAGAGTTTGATTCATTCTTTCTACTTTTCCAGAGGAAGGAGAATGCCAAGAGGTGTGGTAATCCCATCTAATGTGTAAACCTTCCATAATTCCCCCTAGTACCCTTGACATAAAGTGGCTCCCATTGTCCAATATTTTCTATCAGGCCAAATATGTGTATAATTTGTTCTAAGATTATTTTGACCACATTCCTGGCAGTGGCAGTTGCTGGGGGAGGCCTCTACCCAGCTGGAGAAGTGGTCTACCATTACCAGTAGATACTTTAGTCTCCCTATTTTGGGCATTTTTGTAAAATTGGCTTGAATTGTTTGAAATGGCCTTAACCCAGGAGGTCTTCCTCTGGTAGCCTGTTTTCTAACTGCCTTTTTGTTTATTCTCTGGCAGGTCACACAGCCCCCACGTACTTGCTTAGCAAGGGTATAAATCCCTCTCTACCCATAATTCTTGAGTATTGCATCACACAAGGCCTGAGGACCCCAGTGGTTTCCCTTATGCAGTATAGATATCAGTTCTCTCATTACGGATTTGCTTATCATTTCTCTCCCATCAGGGAGCACCCACCTCCCATCCTCAGTTTGAGTGGCCCCTATCTTGCTCAGTGTTTCCTCCTCCTCTTTAGAAAATTGGGGTCATAATACCCCCTTAGAGATATCTGGGATTAGGCTAAACAGTCTGACTTCTTCCTCCAGGGAGGCTTGCTTAGCAGCGTCATCCGCAAGCCAGTTCCCTACAGCTTCTATAGTGAAAGGCGTGATTTTTAATCTGCCCTTGTTGCCTTCCTTAACCCACACTAGGGGATCAATTTTACTTTCTTCCTCCTCTGTTAAGAGGCCCATCATTACTTTTATTTGTCCCTCCTCTACTCCTAATCCTAAACCTAATCTAATAATCCAGTCTCCACCCAGGAGGTTAGTTCCTGCTTTGGGAAAATATAAGAATGACCCCTTAATTTGTTCTGATCCCTACCTAATGAACATTTTCTTGAATATCAGAACCTGAACTCCCTCCCCCTTTACCCCTGATACTGTTAACTTTTCCTTGGACAGTTCTATGCCCCTTGGTTAGTATGTTAGGGAGGAGTGAGCCACTCCAGTGTTGACCAAAAATGTCATTTCTTCCCCTTTGGGTCCCACCCTCAGGTTTATCAAAGGTTCCTGGTGGGACCTACTCAGAAGGAACTGCTGACTTCCCTACTCTTCATCAAAAGTCATAAGGGGGATCACCTCCTCTTCCCTTTTCCACTCTGGGCATTCTCTCTTAAAATGTCCTGGTTTCCCACATTTGTAGCATCCACTTACAGTCTTAGGAGTTTTTCCCTGCACTTCCCTCCTGTCTCTTTGTTGAGACCTAGTATTCCCTCATCTCCTCTGAGAGGGGTCCTTATTTAATCTCTGTCTACTTCCTCTACAGTGGAAACCATGATCTTTGACTTTTGTTTCTGTCTCTCTTCCTCTCTTCTTAGAAAAACCTTCTGAGCTTCCCTCAGTAATTCCTCAATCGGTTTCTCATTAAATCCATTAATCTTTTGCAGTTTCTTAGTAATATAAGGCCAGCTTTTAGTCACATAATTAACCTTCTTTAAAAGACCTTGCTCTACTGGGTCCTCTGGATTTAATCCTGAATATTTTCTCCTTTGATCCCTGAGCCTCTGCAGAAATGCAGAGGGAGTCTCCTCTTTTTCTTGTTGAATCTTTAATGCTTTTGATACATTCTGTGTCCTAGGAGTGGACTCTTTAATCCCTTTAATTATTAGCTCCCTAAGGTCTTGCATTTGGACCCAACCCCTGGGGTTATTATTATTGCATCCAGGATTCGCATTTGGGATTTTTGGGTCCGCTGGCAGGACCTCTTCCCCAGGAGGATGCTGTCTTTCCCAAATGGTCCTGGCTGCCCTTCTAATCATTCCCCTCTCTTCCCCAGTAAGCAGAAGATTTATGATTGATATTATTTCAGCCCAAGTATAAAAAGTGGGTCCTAAAAATTGATTCAGCTGCTTTGCTAAACTGTGGGGGATCTTCCAAGAGTGGCCTTACTTCCTTTTTCAAATTCCTAACCTCGGTACTTGTTAAAGACACACTTACAAATCCAACTCCTCCCTGTCCCATGGGAACTTCTCTAAGAAGGTACATGTTAGACATCTGCTGTTTAGAAGGAATAGGGAAATTCTCAATGTCCTTCTTACATTGTTTTAATTTTTTCCTGAAGTTTGGATAGCTATTTAAGGGAGAATTGGGTTTAGCTCCTTCATGACCCCCAGATTTCTCTTCCTCTAGCCTTCCTGTTGCTCCCTGATCTTCCTGTCCTCTACTTTCTGAGATGTATGGTTGGGAGGAGCGTGTGAGGGAGTCCCAGGGTTTTTCACTGGGTGAGGGTTCTCCACTGTGTTCTTCGTCTTCCTCTTTAAGGGGGAACATCTCCTTTCGTGAGGATGGGGTTTTATCATTTACATAGAGAATCAAAGCTTGGCACACCCAATCCTCATCTGAGCCAAACATAAGCCAAAAGATCAAAGGCTGATAAATGGGCTCTTTGGGTCAGATAAAACAGTAATACTTTATTATTTTTTGCTTTTCCTTGTCCCTAGTTTGAGGGTTATCCCTCCAGACCTGTGGCATTCTTCCCAATGGAGTATCTGGGGGAATGTCAGAGGAAGTCTCTTTAGTTCCCTCCTTCCTTTGTTCCTTAGGCCGAGAAGTCCTGTTTCACATTTTTGGTTAGTCTGTGTGTCTGAGCTTTTCCCTGTGTACTCAGTTCCCACAACTGGAGGTTTCTTGCACACCCTGAGAATCGCTTCATCTATCTCCGGCCATTTCCCTCGAGCAGAACGGAGCTGTGGATTGAGACTCTGCACTAGCTTTGTGTCTTAAGATACATCTCAGTCACACACACTTGACCTCCAAAAATGCTCAACCACCAAGGCAGTACATACAGTCCAGTGTTCCTAACTTGGCTCATGCACGACATTGCCTGATTGCCACAGTGCCTGCTTTTCTCCCTGTGTCAGTTTTGCTGCCTCCTGAATAACAGTCTTGGGTTTGTCGATGGCTTCTATGGGGTGCAGGGACACTGGGACAGTGTGGGTCACCTAAATCAAGTGGGATGTGTCTCCCCTCTTGGCCAGAGTCTTACTCCATGCAGGTGCAGAGATCTCTGTATGGGCCACCAGGTTGTGAGAAACAAACTTGCCCATCTAAACCCAAAGAATGGACTCAGAGATCTGGAGAACAGTAGAAGCATGACTTTTTAATGATGGTCTTGCAAGATAGGGTGTTTATTGGGCAGGCACACCCAGCATGGTTACAACATGCAATGTATCCCCTAGGGCCCAGGTTCCTCCCCTGGTTCCTCGTGGGCTGAGTACTATGGGGTCACAGTTTTCCTGGACGTTGCGTATCAGTTGTTGGGTAAGGGCTTTAGGTGTTTTCTTTAGGGTTGTCCTTTGTTATTTTGTTGCAGCCCACAATGCATTGCAATTCTAGTTAGCTTAGGGGTTCCTTAAGTATATGACTTATGAGCTAAGTAGCTGGGCAGGCTGATAAGAATAGAAAAAATGAGCTATTTTGCATGCTAGTACACTTTCATCTTCGCCTAAACTTTTTGGTTTGGGTGAGGGCAACTAAGGGGGTAGGAGGGCCAACAAGCTGGCATCAGCTATTCAAGCAGGGGCCTAGGATATCCTATTTTTTTTTTTTTTTTCTGTAGTTTGCTGACCTAAACAGATTCAAAGCACTTTGTTTTGGAAATGGACCACTATATACATTATTTCCTTCAAAGACCCTTTAGATGCCTTAACACTTAAAAAAAAAAAAAAAAAAAAAAAAGTGTCTCAAAACAGAGTTTTGCAAGCTTCAATGTACATATAGGTCACCTGGAGATCTCTTGAAGATGCAGATTCTGTTTTCATAGCTCTGGGATAGAGCCTGTGTTTCTTCATTCCGACAAGCCCCAGTGATGCTGATTCTGCTGGTTCATAGACTACACTGTGACTAATTAATGAAGCCTCAAAGTGTATTCATGCCTTGCTATGGGATCAGGTTGTCTTCTAGAGGGTAGAGTATAGTGGCTACACTAAGACCATTCCATGCAAATGCCCTTGCATTGGATTGAAGGAGCAAGTGTTCTTCTGGGGATCTGGGAAAGATATAGGGGTCTGAGGGGATCCACTCTTGGGCTGCAGAGAGTGGAGCCAAGGAGGGACTGAAATTCACGGTGGAGAAGGCAGTAGAGGGAGAAGCTGGGAACAGAGCCAATTAGGAAGTTCATCTTGTCACAAATATAAGGACAGAAACAAAGCCTAATATGGAAATAAATACCAAATAACGTCAATGTGTCCAGAAAGGAAGACAGGAGGCAGGGCCAGAGGTTCCCTGAAGGCTGAAGGGTAGCTGCAAGAGACATTTATAAAATGCCTGCACCTTCACCATGGGTGGAAAGAAAGCCATTCTGAATTTGAAAAGCCCTCATTTAATCCTGGATATATAATGTTGATGCTTTTATGGTGCTATGCATTAATTTTTAAAAATTATTCTAACTATATGCAGTAGTAGTTTTTAAACTAAAATATGCTTAAGAATCACCTGGGCAGCTTGTAAGAACTAGATTCCCAGACTCACCATATGAGATTCTGAATCTAGTGTTTGAGGAGGTACCCAGGAATTCACATTTTCAAATGTTAAAAATGTATGGTTTTCTTATATATTTACATATTTAGTTCTAAGTTATCTTGGCTAAAAGATGTGTACCCACTAATTAAACAATTGTGTCACCCTAAGCCAATTGAGAGATACCTTTTCCAGCCATTTGAGTCTGTACAACAAAGAATTTTGGTCTCAAACTGACTGGAATTTTGTTGGCAACAGAATCTAGTCCTGGGCTCCAAATATACCTGTACCAAAACCTCCGTAACCTAAGGGGGTTGATCATGCAGCCTCTATTTAGAATAAAGTATATTCTACTTAAATCTAGAACTCAAATAAATCTTCATCCCTACCCACATTGGACTTTTTACTTGTTGGCCAAAACATTTAAACATCTTGTAGTCTAATTCAAAAGATCTTCTAAAATGGCCAAATTCTAATTATTTTCATTTTTCTTCTTCTTGCTTGTCAGGACCAAATATTTTTTGGATCTTAAAATTATTTTCGATTGGGTTTTATTGATCTTTTTTTCACATTGTCTGAGTAGCAATCTCAAGTTCTGAGGTTATTGTCTTTGTCACTGGATACCAATCAATAAGGAGACAAAACCTGGATAGTTGGAGTATGAGTATCAGCTCCATTACTAGGGAAAATCCAGCCTGTGGCTGGTAGCATGCTTCCTCCAGTTTGCCTTCCCTATCCATTCCCATTCAAGACCTTGGGACACCCCATCAGAGGGAGAGACTGGTGGATGCTTGCTGAATGAACTGGCAATGAATTAGTTTATCAGAACCTGAAGAGCAGGAGTGAGAACAAGGCCACAAATGGATACTGCTTGTTAATAAATACTACACCCAGAAAAGGAACATGGCACTTACCAAGAGATAAATACTTCTCCAGAAAGTTCAAGAATTAGACTCCAAATAGGAATTCCATTAATAGAAATAATGGGACAGGGAATTAGGAATTGCTCTAAAGTTCTGAGCAGCAGACAGGATAAATAGTTAAACTGTTTTGAAAATTAGAAAGTTCTACCCAACTTCAAATTACATTAATTATTGTGTCTAAAGGACTCTGAATGTTGAGATTGTGTCAGGAGAATCGTTCAGGTTAAATTATACTGGCAAGAGATATTTACTGTTCCCTATACTTGAGTGACAATTTTTTGTTTTGTTTTGTTTCGAGAGGGAGTATTGCTCTGTCACCCAGGCTGGAGTGCAGTGGCGCAATCTTGGCTTACTGCAACCTCTGCCTCCTGGTTTTAAGCAATTCTCCTACCTCAGCCTCCCAAGTAGCTTGGATTACAGGTGCCCACCACTATGCCTGGCTAATTTTTGTATTTTTAGTAGAGATGGGGTTTCACCATGTTGGCCAGGTGGGTTTTCAACTCCTGACCTCAAGTCATCAGTCTGCCTCAGCCTCCCACGGTGCTGGGATTAAAGGCATGAGCCACTGCGCCTGGCCAAGTGACAATTTTAACATATTGACATAAACAAAATACATTAAGAGAGATAACCTCTCTTGACATAAACAAAAGAGGTTAAGAGAGTTAATCCATTGAATGATGGGGAAGTCTATTTAATGCAGCAGCAACAAATAGGAGGTATATGGTACCTTTCTGCTTCATTAGTGTGGCTAATTAAGAGTTGACTGTGGAAATTTTTATTTAGCTATGCTTTTTAATCTCAATAATTTCCATAAATTAATGGGAAGGCTGGCGTTTGCTTGTCTGATTCACCATTAACTACATAAGTTAATGGGTGTCTTTGTTTGGGCTGCTATAACAAAAATAGCATAGGCTGGGTGGTTTAAACAATAAGCATTTATTTTGATTCTTCCAGAGGTTGAAAGTCCAGGTCAAGGTGCTGGCAGATTCAGTGTCTGGTGAGGACCCTCTCTCTGGTCCTGCCTTCTTGCTATATCTTCATATGGCAGAGAGGGGGAATGATCATCTGTCTCCTGTCTCTTCTTATGAGGCTGATAATCCCAGTCACAAGTATCTTTTTCTCCTTGAAAGGAAAGATGATGATATTGCCTCTAACTCTGTCTTGTGGCAGAGCTGAATGTATCCCCTACTCTAGAGATGGGAAATTTGATAGGATATAAATACTACTACCTCCCTGTAATCCCTGGTTCAAGTCACCATTCTCTTTTTCTGGGACAACCAGAGTAGCCTCCTACCGGATCTTCATGCTTACACTCCTGCTTCTTACAGTCTGCTTCCCACTCAGAATCCAGAAGCACTCTTTTAGAATGCAAAGAAGAATATGTCACTGACCTCCTCAAAACCTTCTAAATCTTTCTCTCCCCAAATTCTAAAATTCTGACTTAATGCAGCTGCTCAGACCCACATGATCTGCCCCCTGGCTACCTCTTCATTGTCATCTCCTGCTATTCTCTTTGTTCACGTTTTCCAGCCGTGTCCACCTCATTTGCTGTTTTGAGAACATGATGAGCATGCTTTGTACAAGCTGTTCTCTCTTGCCCTAGATAGCTTCATGGCTTAATCCGTCACAGCATCTAAGTCTCTGTTCAGATGCCCTTTCATCAGAAAGACACCACTGTTATAAATTGAATTGTGCCCTCCCACTTCATATGTTGAAGCTCTAAGCCCCAGCATTTTGGAATGTGACTGTATTTGGATATAGGAACTTTAAAGAGGTGATGAAGTTAAAATGAAGCTGCTATATATATGTGTGTCAAAACATCACACTGTACAGCAAAAATATGTGTAATTATTATGTGTCAATTAAAAACAAAACTTAAAAGTGAGGCTATTAGTGTGGGCCCTAATATGATCTGACTATTGCCTTTAGAAGAAGGAGGAATTTGACACACACAGATGCCAGGGATGCAAGCACATTGAGAAAAGGCCACATGAGGACACCATGACAAGCTGGCAATCTGCAAGCCAAGGAGAGAGGCCTTAGAATAAACATTTGATGTTGGACTTCCAGCCTCTTGAACTGTGAGAGAATAAATTTCTGTTGCTTAAACCACCCAGTCTGTGGTGTTTTGTGATGGCAGTCCTAGCAGACTAATATATGGACCTCAACCACTAAGTCAATAGTATGCTATTCCCCTGCCAAATTTTATTTTTCTTTACAGTACTTACAGTTTGACATTGTATCATATATTTTTCTTTTCATTTATTTTCTGTCTCACCTACTTACACATAAGCCCCATGAAGACAGGGACTTCGCTATGTTTCCTCTTACAAAGCCCAAGACAGTATCTGGCACATAGCAGGTGTTCAATAGATATTCATTAATAAATAAATGAATGGACTAGGTTAAGATTTATTACCTCCCTGGTCTTTCTCCACCTGTCTATATTCTATCTCTATGAAGCCACTTTTGACTCCTGTGTCCTTCCTGATTTTTCTGACACCCTCTACTCCCAGGTCTTCTCTGAAAGCACCAACACTCAACTTACCCTCCTGGCCCCTGGTCACTCATCGCTTCTTTAATGCTCTGATATGTTGCTTTGTCTTCTGTTTACTATTTTTCTCCAGCAAAGGAAAGTTTCTCTGAAAAGGAGTTTTGCGTTTGGTTTCAAGTGCTATGCATCTCTACTTATGGCTAATGCGTGTACTTTCATCATTTCCCTGGCACCTGAATTGCATAGTTGGCCTGGTCTTTATTTTGCTGAGAGATGCTGAAGTAAGGGTCCTCAAACAAATTCAGCTAATATTTGTTCAGCCCAAGTAGACAAAAAGAAAAGGCACAAAGACAACACTGATCAATAACTTTGCCTTGCTCTTCTGAAGGCTTACCATTTTGATGCTGTAAAGACTGTGTTCCATCTAATGGCTGAGTGGTGATGCCACACTCAGAATTGGGTCCATCTGTAAGACTTAGCAGATTAAGACAATGTGGATGACTGGGTTATTACTTATAATAGAAGCTTGGGCAGGAACCAAGAATGTGTGCAAATTCTCAGACTAGCATTCAAGGCCCTCCCCACACTGCTTTTATGTCTCATTTCCCACTCTTCCATGTGAAGCTTTTGTTTCACTCCCAGCAGAATGCTTTGTTTCCTGGGCTTTGACTTTGACACCCTTGACTTTCCTGCTTTTCAGCCTCTGATTTCTTTCTCCCTGGTTATGAGATAAGCAGTGAGGAAAGATAGATATTACCTTTTCTTTGATTATAAATTGTACTTTCCTACCCTTCATTTCCATTGATACAATACTACCTATCCTCCAAGTTCATTCTCAGCTAGCAGCAAAAAGTAACTAACAGTTATTGAGAGTTACCATGTGCCAGGAGCTATCTTTAGTTTTTGACATGGAATAACTCATTTGATGACTATAAACAGGCTACACAATAGGAACTATGATTATCTTCATTTTATAGACAAGGATGCCATCTCCAATTCTACAGGAAACCTCTCCTGATCATTGCTGTGTGATGTGATTGCTTCCTTTACTGAGCCTCAATGGCACATGCTCTTTCCCTCATGTCATTTAGCTCATATGGTCTTTTAGAATAGTTCTGGGTATACTTGTCTGACTCATATCACTGGTCTATGCACTCCATAAGAGGGGAAACCATATCTTAATAAGTTTTTTAATTCATCAACTGCTTGCTGAACATAAGCAACATAAGAACTGTATCCTGCATTGGCTCAGATTGATTTCTTGGCCCTGGAAGCCCTAGGTTGGTAAGAAAGTTTCCAGGACTCAGACCCTGATGCAAAAGAGTACACAAGTAATTCTAAATAAGATTTTTGGATGTGATTTCTGCAGGATGGGGGTGTTGGCATGCATTGGCCCAGTACAAGGGCTCTTAAGAACAGACCCAGCCATCAGCTCAAGTGCTGTAAACTCCCAGAGACCAGAGACTGGGTCTTTGCCATTATTCCTCTTTGATGATGGGGGAGGTTTGGAATGGTTTTTAGAAATTCAGTGGACATGGAACTCATTTAGGAGAATTGGGCTCCTCCCATCTGCTGGGCACTGGGCTGGAGGTATAGATACATCTTCGTATTATTTTATTTTGTCCCTTCAGTCTAAGTAGGCCAGGAATAATCTGAGTTCTATTCATCGTTTGAGATCAGCTTTCCTCTCTAGGAAGTTTCTTCTTTCCTCATCTCATCTTCTGATCTTATCCGACACTAGTATGTGTGCCATTCTAAGGGCGTGAAGTGCAGATGGCCCTGTGTGACATTTAACTTTCCGTGGGTACATACCCATGGAAATACACTAAACGGGAAAACCATGTCCATACATTTTATCTCTTGAACACTGCTAAAAAGTCCCAAAGACCAGAGATGGAACCTTATACATCCTTCAAGTTCCATGCTTGGGTGCATAGCCTAGACAAACAGATAGCTTTGTGGTGGGTCCACTAATCATTCCCCATATGCTTACAGGCATTAGAATAGGTACTCTGGGATCAGACGATTGAACAGGTAATCAAGGAAGCCAGGGTTCACCACAAGCATATTGATGACAAATGAAGAGATTTCAGGGAAGGCTTTTGGAAAGTCTAATATTATATATTAATGGTTGCTATGAAAATTGTCCATAAATTATAGACAGAGGCTTTAGAAATGTTAATTAACTCACTTAAGTTGCCCAAATAAAGAAGTGTAGAGCCAAGGTTTGAACTCGAGTCTTTTGAAACCACCTTTGCTTTTCATACTTACTATACTTAAATCTTAAAGGACTGCGGAACTAACAACCATTCCTAAACTCACTGACAAGGATAGTAAGTTGAACATTTCCAGAGCTTGTCTTCTATTCTTAACAGTTCTTTCCACAGAATTTATTTGAGTCGTTTCTATTTTCCTCAGTCACTAGCTTTATCAATGTGCAAAGCCATTTAAAATTAATTAAATTGATCCTTATCTGCAAACTAGTGCTGCATAATGCTTTTGTAGTTGCCAAAGGAGCTTTCCCAAAGGCACATTAATGATATATTAGTTTTCCACTGTCTTTTTCTTTTTTTTTGGTTCCATATTCTAGGCCTTCCATTCCCCAGAACAATAAGTGTGGTTATTATTACATAGAAGGTAGCAAAATGTTCCATCCTCCCAGAGAGATGGAATCCCCATTAGGCTATGGTAACAATGGTCCAGGCTTTGCCCTTTGTGTGAGAGCTGCTCTCAGATAATGACAGGAACTTGTTCTTGGATGTGCTGAAGTCATTGTCAGACATTATGGCTATTGAGACACTATCTTCCATATTGGCTGATGGGAGCCTGGGTTATTGCCATTACACTAAATGAAAAGGAAATGACAAATCCCGAAAAGTCCATGAACACAATTTTGTTTTATTTTGTTCCAAAGTGCCTTTGTATCATTATGTGAAATAATGAACCCTATTGTATGCCTTAGCTTAAAATCTTTCTTTGTTGTAAGCATCCTCAGGGGCATTACAGAGCTGTTTTGATGTTCCTGGTCCATGTGTCACCTTGTTTAATTTTTTCATCTGTAAAATGACACTGGGGTCTTTATGACTTGGGGGTAAAAAATAGGATGAAAGGAGATATCAAAGCATGGTGACTTGAGAACTTTCCTATTCATACCCCAAATACTGGCAAGCCCCAACTTTGAAAGCATTCCTTTGAGATGTTCTGGAAACACAAACAATGCAGCAGAGTGCAGCTGGAGATGTACTATATTAGCACAGAGAAGTCATACCTGGCTCATGTTACCCAACAAAGGAGTGGAGAAAGAAAGAGAACTTGGGCTGCCCGGCTAGTTAGCAGCTACTTCTTTATCATCATGGAGTTAAACTCATTAAATGAGGGAGCTGTAGATTCCCACTCCAATGTGCTTCCTTATTCTACTAAATCACTGTTGGATTTCTTGAACCCAACAGTGAAGTGGGCTTTTGCAGAAAAAAGCAGAGGTGGCTTGATGAATTCCTGCCTGAATTCAGAGAGAAGTCCTTCTGGAAGAGTCAGGAGCTGAGCCTGGAAACAGGCAGGCAGCTTCATCCCCACCATCAACACTTCACTTTAGACAGTTGACCGTTGGCTTGGAATGACTCCCTGACTTTTTTTGTTGGCCTGGCCATGGGGCTGGTGTTCAGTGTAGCCTGGGTATTGGCATATAAGGTATTACTAATTCTGATTCTTCTGTCAACAATCTGTGAGACTTCCCCAATCTATCCCCTATTGGACTAGGAAATCTCCAAGGCCTCTTCCATCACTAAAATATTGTGATATTTTGACAAGACTATTTTGTGACAGCATGAACAAACTGATCTTCAAAATTTTATAACATCTCTGTATTGGTGAACACCATTAAGTTTCCCATCTGCAACATAAAAAATATCGGAGGAAATTCGTAAGTTGCTACCCTTCAGTCCTCTCTCCCTCCCTTCTTAGCTCCCTCTCCTCTTCCTTGTTTTCTTTGTTTTACAAATACACTTTAGTTTTGATATACATTTTGTTAATGCAAACTATAAAATGTAACTTTCTCAAACCTTTATTTTTTGTTTCTCCTCACTCTTTCTACTTCACAGAACACTTGGAACCAGCTATAAAGGGAGATCCTATAACATCTTTCCATCAAATTTGAAACTCATCTGCATTTGTTTCATTATTCCCACAGCATTCCTGTTACACTAGAAGTGTTTATTCTACTTCCTGAGATCAATGCCTGCACTGCTGTTCTGTAGCCCAAACTCTGACATTTTGGGAAAATCCACCCTTAGATTGTCTCCTGTATATTCAGCTTTTCCATCTTTTGTTGAACATTTCAACATTTCCGCATGTCCATGCTTTTCCCGTTGTAACAAAAAACAATAGTCCTTAAAACAACCTTTCCCATGAGTCCACTTTGTCATCCTGTGAGCACACAATCTCTCTTCTCATTCACAGACACTTCCTCAAAATAATTACCTATACTCATTGCTCCCATTTTCTTATTCTCACTCACCCTGCATGCCATGCCAATCTGCCTTCTACTTCCACCATTAATCCGAGCCTCCTTTTGCTAAATTACCACGGACATCTGTACTCTTTGGAAGATAGGTGCCATTGGGAAGTTACTTTCACTAAATCCACGTACTGACTTGGATTTTTCTGCGCCAATTTCTGCTTTTCTATTACAGTGGAAGAGGTGGTCTTGATTCTATTTAAGACCTCCTCACTCAAGCCCTGGGTTCCATCACCTCTTTGAATATATAAGTCTTGGAATTATCTCCTCTTTCCTGGACCATTTCCATTTGCATAACCTTCATGCATTAAAAATGAGCCCTCTTAAGCCTGAAAAACTTTAACCTATTATACATCAAAACTACTCAAAAGAGTTCTCTAGGCTCAGTCTTCCCATTTTCTTTCTCCCTAGTATACTCTCAATTCTCTTCATTCATGCTTTTTATTCCTACCATTTCATTAAAATTGTACTTTTCAAGGTCATGAATGACCTCCATCTTGGCAAAGCTAAAGCCAAGTGTGGATGCTACACTGTTCTATTTTCCTCTAACTTAGCAGCAGCTGAGTGAACTGAACACTTCCTCTTTCTCCAGGCTGCTGTGATGACATATTTTCCTGGTTTTTCCTTACATCATTGGCCTGCCTTCTTGTCCTTTACTACTACCTCTTTATCTGACTCTTTCTCTCTGTATTCATTCTACTCTCATCCAGTCTCATGAAAATAAACAATATCAATAAGATAAAAACAGTCAAATTTATACACACAGATGTGAGCTACAAGTCATACTCAGCCACATATTTGACTTAGATGTTTAACGAGACATCTTAACCTTAATGAGCACAAAACTTATTTTTTGATCCACTCTCTCCCTCTTCTTCTGGTTTTCCTCTGTCTTCATCAATACAAATGGTTCCACCATCTACTCAGTTGCTCCACCCTTATATCTATGAGTCATCCTTGATTCTTCTCTTTCCTTCTTATCCCACTGTGTTACTTTGTTTTCTGTTATTTATAGCAGAATACCTGAAACTGGGAAACGTATAAAGAAAAGGAATTTATTTCTAAGTTATGGAGGCTGAAAAGTTCAAGGTTGAGGAGTTGCATTTGGTGAGAGCCTTCTTGCTAGTAGGGGCTCTACCGAGAACTGAGGCAGTGCAGGGTATCACATGGTGAGGGGCTGAGCGTGCTCACATGCTAGCTCAAGTCTCTCTTCTTTTTCTTATAAAGCAAACAGTTCCACTGTCATGATAACCCATTAATCCATTAACCATGAGTAAATAAATTTATTCATCAGAGCCCTCATAATCCAGTCACTTCTTAAAAGCCCCACCTCTCAATACTGCCAGGTTGGGGATTAAGTTTCAGTATGAGTTTTGGAGGGGACGGGCAAATCATAGGACCCAGGTTCAATCCATTAGTACTTAATTAGATATGTATTTCAAATCTGGTAATTTCTTACCATTTCCATTGTTACAGCTTCTTTCCAAAGGCACCAAAGTCCCCAACTAGAGTACTGTATGAGCATCCTGATGCTGTTTCTGCTTCTACTCTTGCCCTATATTATATATTCATATATCATCTGGTGATCTTTTTAAATATAATTTTTCATATTATTTTTCTCCTTAAAATATTACAAAAGTTTCACTTTGCAGTGTAAATAAAATGTAAATTCCTTACTTTTGCCTCTCACAGTTTATTTACATTTTATTCACAGGAACAGGTGATCTTTGTCTGCCCTTGGGTGCAAACTCCACAAATCCCATGGTTTTCTCCTGACTTGTGGTAGAAGTCACTGCAGTCACTCTCAGTCTTCATTCAGACATTGGATTTCCCAGGCCTATGAAATTATGAAAATTAACATGACTTGATGTTCACTCTTCTCCCTTCTCCTATCTAGGACTTGCTTCAAGTCTGCAACCTGCATCAAGGAAGTAGCACTTGGTTCTTCTCAATTTCTCTACTTCATGCTTCCCTTCTCTCTACCCTCCAATCTTAGCCAGCTTCTGACGCTTCTTCAGGGTGGTGTTAGGGAGGGAGGGAGGAATGGTAAGGCAAAAGAAAAGCCTCTGAGATTGTGGGTTTCAAGACATTTCTGTATCACAAAATAAAGATTTTACAGGAAATTGTCATGGACTGTTTGGAGGCCCCTTTACCGAGCACATCTTCCCAGGTGATTCTTTGTCTTAGCAGGTGCATCTCTCTTCCAGGAAGTCATATGTGCCTTCCTCAGCCTTCAGGAATGTCAGCAGCCCCTCTAGCTTCTTGCTGCTGGAGTCTCTTCACCCCTCTGGTAGCCTTGTTGGGTAGAACTTAAGATGGCTCCACTCAGCTCTTTCTGTCCCCGTGTAGCCCACATTTAGTCCATGAGAAACATTTATGTCCTCTAGGAAGGAAAGCAGGTTATCCATGGCACAACTATGCTCTGCTGGAATCAATGTCTGGTCAAGACAAGACTGACTGTTTTGTGTTCTTAATATATCTCAAATCCACTTGCTTCTCTTCTCACCAGCCAAGGCATGAGAATCTCCTGTGTACCTCTGTAAACAAAGTGTTCTTACAGGTCACCTCACAGTTATTCTTATCTGCCTCCTCAATTAATTTTCCTTTCTGCAGCCAGAGTTCTGGGAGGTGTCAGAGAAGGTAAAGTTGGCAGATTGGGGTGCTGGGCTGAGTGAAGAGAGGCCCAAACATGTTGTTTGAGTGGTGGGCCCCTTCCAGGAGGTTGCTGCAGGCTCATTCCCCCCAGAGTAGTCAGATACCTTTACTCTCTTCCTGAGTGCCTGTTTGGCAAAGGGGTTTTAATTAGTACAAAGAGCCAGCAGTACCTCCTTACCCCCAGGCAGTGGTTCTGTTCCAAAATGATGAAAGACCCAGCAAGTGTTCCCAGAAAATGCTAGACCTATGAAGGAACTGCCAAGTGTTAGGACTGAAAGGCACCTACCAGTTTATCTAATCCAAGCACAAGAAAAACAGATCACATCACTCTGGGTTGCATGAAAACAATAGGACCTTTTAAAATTTATTTTTTAAATTAGAGTTTCTTACGTGGTCCAGCTTATGCATTGGTACATGTGTTCTTGTTTTGTGGATGCTACTTGTGAGCCACATTGCAGAGCAGCAGTGCTCACATTGAAGGATGTATCAGAATCATGTGTAAAACTTAAGATGATTTCTGAGTATACCACTAGAAACTCTGCTTTTGAGAATCCAGAGTGGGTTGAAGAATTTGCATTTTCTTCTACTTTTAGACAAATTATTATTACTATTTCTAACTGTGGTAAAATACACGTAACATAAAGTTTACTATTTTAACCATCGTTAAGCATTCAGTTCAGTGGTACCCTGCATTGTCGTGTACCCATCACCACCATCCAGCTCTAGAATCTTTCCATGCTGTAAAATTGCTTCTCTGTACCGATTAGACACCTATCCCCAATTCTCCACCCCAACTAGCCTCTGACAACCGCCATTCTATTTTCTACTTTTACAAATATGACAACTCTAGGTTCCTCATACAAGCGGAGTCATGCAGTATTTGTCTTTTTGTGCCCTCCTTCACTCTCCTCAAGGTTCATCCATGTTGTAGATGTGTCAGAATTTGCTTATTTTTAGAGGCTGAATGATATCCTATTGTATGAGCATACCTGATGTTGTTTATTCATTCATCCATCAGTGGACATCTGGGTTGCTCCCAACCTTTGGCTACTATGAAGAATGCTGCTATGAACATGAATGTATAAATGTCTCTTTGAGACCCTGCTTCCACTTCTTTTTGGAATATGCATTTCTTAAAATCTTGCCAGGTGACTCTAGTAAAAGTGGTCATCAGCCTACAGTGAGAGAATGTGGGTGTGGTGGGAAGCAAAGTGTGGATGCAAATTCTGGCCTCTTGGCCCACCACTATGTGTGCCCAGGCAGAGAACTAACTAGGCATTCTTCAAAAGAACCTGTTTGAATCAGAGCATTTAATGTCACTTCTCAAAATGAAAATGCCAGAACACCAATAGTAATCAGGGGCTAAGTTTTCAAAAGTAATACTTGTCAAAGACTTGTGAAAAATATAGTACTGATAGAATCAATGTTGTCTTCCCAACCAGACAACACTAAAGATACTATTTTCCAACCAAAGATGCTCTTAGCCTATGCCAGACACAGGTAGGCATTTTCCCATATATTCTTTCATTTGTCCTCACAACAGCCCTGTAGGGAGAGCATTTATTATTAATTCTCCTATCTTTCCAGTGTGGAAATTGGAACTTGAAGGAGGTATATGACTAGTGTAATGTCACACAACTGGCCTTGATGAGACTCCTGATTCAGAGCATTCTCTACTATATCAGAACATAAATGGAATTGGAAACAATGCACCTCTGAACCTTACTGCTCAGGAATTTGTAGCTGGAGGAACTACATGGACTTGATATTTGGTGGGAGCTCCTGCTAATGAAGGCAGGGGCAGCACTGGGCAGACCTGCTGGAGGCAGAGATGAGGACTGCTGGGATGGCTACATGCACAGGCAGGAAGATGATGGGGCTGCCTGCAGCAGGAGCAGACAGGCACCGGCTGGATCTTACCCAAGGGAGAGGGAGTGAAGGTTTCCTGGGTGAGTAGGATCTGGTCCCTGATCTGGCCACTGGGGCTTGGCCAGCGTAGCTGGTAAAGGAACTGGAACATGGATGCCAGCTGCAGCTGCTCAGCCACTCACTGCATTTGTCCCTATTCTGTCCTGCTCTCCAGCCCCCCATTTCTTGAGATCTATCCTTCTGTCCTTCCTTTATACAGAGGATGGAGGATTCTCTGCTCACTGATGTGGCCTGGAGAGGCCTTATTCTTGACCTCAGTTTCAGACTGGGGGCAACCACAGAACAGCAGACTGAACTGGATCCTCCCACTTCAACAAAAACATCTCTTCTGCCCCAGCCAATGCCTCCTTTGACCTTGGATGCCAAACCATGGAGATCTCCCACTTTTCCTGGGGTATGAAAAGATTTAGAAAGTGAACAGCGTCCATGGGCTGAAGATTTCAGGAGGGTCTCGGCTGCTGTCCCCTATACCTAAGCTACACTGGTTGTTTGACATACAAGGAGGAGCTGCACTGTCTCAACTAGAAACCTCTCTTCCTCCTCCCCACAGACCCTGTGACTGGGGTGAGACAGAGTGACTTCTAGACAGATGTGGAAATTTTCCCACCTGTCCAACAGTACTTCCCATCAACCTGGGTGCTTCCCAAGGATGACAGATTTAAGGAGGGCATCTCCTCTTATCAGTCATCTTGGGACAGTGTGCAAAGAAATTAGCCTATATTTTTGGAAATTAAATTATATTTTTGAAAACTCAAGAATTGGAATTTATAAACCTACTAAGATTTGTCCTACACACCAGATTTAGAGGTTTTACTATTATAAGGAGCCCACTTCCCTAAAGAAAATTCCACTCAGAGTTTCAAAGCTAAGGCCCTTTCTTCCTGAGGTTCCTCTCTTCTAAGGATTACTCTGACACCTGAGGCCCCTCTGGGTGCCCTCTGGGATACCAAGCAACCAGTGTAGTCACCAGGTGCTCCTCTTGGTTCTCTCCAGCCCATTGAGGTGGGCTAGGACCCTTCAAAGACCACACTGCACCAAATAGCCCAAAGACAGACACAAATGACCAGATGCATAAAGTGGAATAAATCATATGATACAGGGCCTGAGACCTGCCTGAAGCTGGCTGGCAGATGCAGTTCCTGAACCTGCACATGCTGTCTTGTCCCACTACATCTCTGGGACAGTTTCAGGCTCCTGCACAGAATGACATTGCTTTCAGCCCAGAAGGCCACCAGACGCAACCTTCTCAAATGACTTGGTGAGCTTGTAGACAAGGCTAAAGGCAGGTTCTATCCTTTCTGGCCTGTCCCCCTATTCCTGTCCTCACAGGCCTTTCTCTAAGCTATTGTCAGACGTGGTAACTGTCTCAGTGGCTAATTCCACCTCTCACATGAGACCCCACCTCCTATATCTAGAGTGTTGCCTCGTCCCTGATGTGGTGTAAAAATATCAAATTTACAATGACCGTAAGATTCACTGTTGCACAGGTACTGTGACCACACAGTCTTCCTGACACAGGGACATTTTGTCAGTTCAGACTAACCACAGACCAGGTTGTTGACTTTACCTGAAAGTATTTTCTGTCACCTTTGAAACCCTAGGTGGCTAATACAGTAAACACATTACAGTGAGTGACCTATTTAGATCTGTTTAAATCGGCCTTTGCTTGAGTTTTGGTTACAACAATGCTTTTATTTTTAGCAGGAATGAGAGATGAATGCCTTCTTGCAGATCAGGGTCACATTTTCTTGCCTTCGTCAGGTAGGGCAGAACAATTAGTCCAGTTCCCCCATCAATAGACTTTGGGCTTCTGAGATTCAGATTCTCAGCACAGAGACAGCTCGGGCCCCTGTGAACAGCCTGAGCCCCTGAGAGGGCCTTGATAAGCTCTTGATGAAGTCTGTTCCCATTAGGTGCTAACACTTAATGCTAAACAGGAGTGTGGGTGCTGGAAAATGAAGCAAGTACAGAGTCAATAGTCTGGATTCTATTTCTGTTTTTCTCTCCAGATAACCTTGGGGAAAATATTTCACCTCTTTGAGCCCCAATTCTGCCATTTGTGTTTTGTTTAAAAAAGGAGGGAAAAGAACATACTAAATCACACTGCTTTGTAGATGCAACCATTCCCTAGGAAATACTTTAAACTAGTTCATACTAAAGTGTTAGTGACTCATCAATTCACTGTCCTTTTGTTTTTAAAGGAATCAAAAGTACCCTGATCTTTCAGAGTTTCTGGGTTTGGGTGCCAGGCTTAGTATTTTATAGACATAACTTCATTTAATGCTCAAAATAGCCCACTAAGGCAGTAGTTCTCATCCTTTAGTATGCATGAGAGTCACCCGGAGTACTTGCAAATGCAGGTTGCTGGGACCCAATCCACTGAGTTTCTGATTTAGTAGGCTTTGAGGCGAGCTTGGGAATTTGCATTTCTAACAAGGTCCCAAGTACTGCTGAGGCTCCTGCTTGAAGACCACACTTTGAGAATTGCTGCTGTGAGGTACGTGTACATTTATCTCAGTCTTACAGAAGAAGACTCTGGGACACGGAGAAATAAAGAAACTTGATGGAAACCACTTAGTGGTAGAACAGAGATTTGCAGCCAGGTTTAGTTGGACCCCAGAGACCAGCCATTGACCAGTGAACTACATGGTCTCTAAAGAAGAGACTGAAAAGGAAGAGAAGGGTCAAGAGATGAAATAGATCTTGCCTATTCATGATTTTGCTGGATCCTATGAAATCCATAACTTTCCAGGAATCACTCCCCCATGTCTAGCTTGCACTAAGGAATCCTTGGGTCCATTTGAGTCTTTCCAACAATGAAAAGACATCAAAGTTTGTGGGATAAACATTACTTTTAAAAGCAAAATTGCCAGAGGTCTGAGCTAAGGAGGACTCCTGACCTTGGACAATGGCTTAAATTCTGACTTAGCAATTTCTTAACTGTGTGGCCTGGGGCAAGTTATTTATCTTTATTGTTCTTCACTTTCCTCAATGGGCTTACAGTGTCTATGCTATAGAGTTATTATGAGGTTTAAATTATACTAAAGACAATAATATGCATAATAAGCACATAATAAATGATGGTGGGCATAGCAGTGATAATTGTAGTAGTCACTATCATTGTAAACTGAGATAAGAAAGAGTTTGCAGGATTGAGTGGGGGAGAGCTGGCTGACCCAGGCAGGTGAGGAAGGAGTGTTAAGGGGAGACAAGTGTGATCTGAGAGGGTGGAGATGAGGTAGAGAAGGTAGGGCCAGAAAAATCTAAATAAAATGTAGTAGCAGAGAAGAGCTTGGTGTTGACCATCCAGATATCCTGACACTGATTGTGAACTGAGTTCAGAACATTTACTAAACTGTCTCTGTCCTTGGTGGCTGCGATGACCAAGGAGATTGAAATGCTACTACCACCGGCTTCATGGAACCTGGTTCTAAGATACTGAGGAAGCTGACTGAGGTTGGGGGCAAAAACAGCCCTTCTGGCCCCACTTTGTGTGAGGCATGGTGACTCTAACCTTTTCATCCTCACAATCTCTTTCATGTGTGATGCATTCCAGAGTAATGACACATTCTGGAAAGGGGTCCCACTTTGAGTCAAATGAGAGATTGAATCCCTGCTCTGCCATTTACTAGCTGTGTTTCTTAACTTCTTCAGTTCATTAACTTACATCTTTGAGCTATATCTTCTTCTTTTGTGAAATAGGCACAGGAGTACCCATGCTACAAGGCTGATGTTAGGATTCAAGTAGATAAATGTCAGGAATCTGCTACAATGCCTGACATGCAGTAGGCCTCCATAAAGAGTCTTTTTCATTTCCCTATCTCATGATCTCACAGAGTCCTATGAAGAAAGTTAAGACACATAACATTACCTCCATTGTTCAGAGGAAGAACTGTTAAGTAATTTGCATAAAGGTCACATAGCTAAAAGTTGATATTTCTCAAATTCTGGCTCTGTGGCTTTCTATGACCCTGTGGTGTGCTCTAAGGAGGAATAATAAAATGTGTTTCACTTAATTGGTACTTATTACCTGGAGTGAAGGATTCCAAGCTTTGTGCGATTGAGGAAGAAGGAAGCACAATGAATCAGCTGCCTCTGCGTGGCTAGGGGCCTGAAATGGAAGCAGCAGCTCCTCTGTAGTGTACCTGTCATGCTTGTCCTAGGTGGGTACTTTCTCAGGAAGCAAGCTTCTAGGGCGGGCAAGACGACCCACCAAAATTTTATACTCAAATCCGAGGAGCCAATGAATATATTCCATTACACAGTACAAGGGATGTTGCAGACGTAACTGAGGTTACAGGCTTTAAGATACGGAGATTATTCTGGATTATCCATATGGGCCCTATATAATCACGTGAGCCATTAAAAGCAAGAAGTTTTCTCACGCTGGAGTCACAGAAATGTGGCATAAAGAAAAGCTGGAGAAATTGGAAGCATGTCCTTGATGGCTTTGAAGATGAAATGCGTCAGGAAAATTTTTTTATAAAGAAGCAGATAGCAAATATCTTTTTGGCTTTGCAAGACATATGGTCTCTGTTGTGAGTACACTACTCTGTCATTGTGAAGCAAAAGTAGCCATACAGAATGTGCAAATGAATGGATGTGCCTGTGTTGCAATAAAATGTTATTTGCAAAAGCAGATGGCAGGCTGGAATTGACCTGCAGGCTGTAGTTTGCTGACGGTTTTCAGACATGCTGGTTAGGTAATTTATACAATGTCCCTCTATTGGAATTTGTCTGATGTTTTTCTATTTTTTAAATTAATTATTTATTTGATGTTTTTCTTATGATGACACTGGAGTCATAGGTTTTTGAGGGGAGGATCACAGAGGGAAAGTGCCATCTTTATCACATTATATTAAGAATACATACTACCAACATAATTTATGCCTGCTGATGTTGACTTTGATCACCTATCTGATGTAGTGTTTGTCAGATTTCTACACTATCAAGTTATTCTTTTTTCTCCCCATTCCAGACTGTACACTTTGGAAGGAAGCTGCTATGCGCAGCCCACCCTTAAGGCGTGTGAAATTTTGCTCCCTTTCCTTTAAAGTGGATTGTCTTCATAATTTATTTGGAATTCTTCTACATAGAAGATTATCTTTTTTCTGTATTTATTAATTCATTTGATCATTTATATCAGAATGGGCTAATGGATATTTTATATTGTGGATTATAATCTAATACTATTTATTTTCTTATTCAAATTATTCTAGCTTTTTGACTAATTTTAAAATTTTGTAAATCTGTTAGATTTGAAATAGTATCCTGTTGAGATTTCAATTGACTTTTCCCTCATTAATAAAGAGGTTGAGAGTCTTTTCACATTTTTGTGGGCTATTTGTGTTTCATCTCCTGTGAAATATGCCTTTCCGTGTCTTTTGTTCTTTAACTGTTTTAAAATCTTTGTCTAATTAATCTGTGGAGTTATTTATACAGCCTGGCTATTAACCTTTGCCAGTTGTATCTTCTTCTAGTTTGAGGCTTGTCTTTTTGCTCCTTTTATAGTGTCCTTTGATGAATGGAAGTTTGTTTTGAACCTTAGATAAATTTAGTCAATCTTTCCTTTATGTTTTGTATAATTTTGTTTAAAAAATTATTTTCTCCTATAGGATTACAGTGGAATTCTTTGACATCTTCGAAACCTTTTACAATTAAGGAATTAGTTATCTTGGATCAGATTCTGGGCGTAGTGTGAGCTAGGGATCAAATTACTGTTGTTTTTCCATATCAATAACTAAATACTTTAGCATCTATTGTTGAACTATCTCTCATTTGTTCACTGATCTGCAACTTTGTCATGAAATAAATTTGTGACTTTGTATTCTATGCCAAACCAGTACTAATTTTTCTTAATTCTTGTAGCTTATTTCTTTCTTCCTCAATTTTTTTAAACAAGTCTTACTATTTGGTAGGGCAAGTCATTTACATTATTCTTCAGAAGTGTCTTGGATAATGCCTTTTTTTCTTTCTTATTTGTATTAGTGTCAGTTTTTTAAATTCCACACAAAATCCTGTATGGATTTTCATTGGAATTGTGTTGAATCTTTGTATATATTTGGGAAGAGCTGGCAAGTTTACAATATTGAGTCTCCTTTTCCAAGAACATTGTGTTTCTCTTTTAACTTTCATTTCTTTTCAACAGTCTTTCAGTAGAATTTTATAATATTCTCCATAAAGATCTTGCATATCTTTTTCAAAAAGATTTATTCCTAGATATTCAAAGGTTTTTCTTTGTTCTTCCTAGTATAAAAGTATGCATTTCTAGAAATTAAAATTTCTAGATATTGTTGGCATGTAGCAATACAGTGAATTCTCATACTGATTTTGTATCTAGAAAATTTGCTAAAGTCTCTAAGTAATTCAAATAATGAATATGTAGATTGTCTTGTATTTTTAACATAGAAAATCCTATCACCTGCACACAATATGTTTTATTTCTTTACACTCCAATTTTTATACTCTGATTTCTTTTTGTTAAATTCAGGCACTGACCAGGACCTCTATTACAGTGTTGAGTAGAAGAGTTCAGAGTTCACTCCTTGACTTACTCCTTTGACCTCCATCAGAGTTCTGAAGGGAAAGAGTTCTTTTCCTTGAAACCTCTGCTAATGAAATTTCTCCCACTTATAAGCTTAGGAAATGTGATATGGTGGGCATATAAAGAAAACTGGCAGACCAGACCAACCAGTGTGTGCTTGTGCTTCTAAAGTCATGGCAGGTCTATTTCATTTGACTTAAATATAGGCTTAAATTTCAATAATTGAAAAAGATAATAATAATGCTGAAAATAGTAATTCTACTGTACAGGTGAATACCATCTCCTGTGAGTAAAACCCTTTCTCTGGAGTTACACCCACTTCTTTGAGATCCTCACATTTCCTATGCAGAAACATTGTATATTTCTCCATCACAAGACTCCTGGCAATAGCTGCTCTACAACTTAGGCACAGATCCAAAGCTCAACACTTCTGCTGCTTTCTTAAAACAAATTATTGGAAGAGTAATGAATTAATAGAATGTCAGTGTTAAAGGTCTCACATAATCCCTCTTTCTGTGGTAGCTCAACTTCTACAGTAGCAGAGGTTTATAGTTGCTAGTTGTTAAAAACTACAGGAGTAAGGGTTATCGTTTGGTACCTTGGGCTATTCGTCGCTGACCCTGGCCCATTCTTGTGCTTGCTGCTGAAATCTGACAAATGTTTACTTGCTTCCAGATCTCTCAGCCATGCTGCCCAACTTTTTCTTGGATACCATCAACTTGCTCCAAGATTAGTGCCTCTCAAAGTTATGACTGATTCACAATGAGATAAGTACAGAAAGTGACAACAGGCAATCAGACCCTTTTACAACAAACAGGCTGACCTTGTCTTAACATTTTGACTGCATTTATTACAAGTACCAGTTCACAATGGATTAGTTTAAAAAATACTCCTGTATTGTAGAGTCCTTGCCATTCAGCCTGTTGTTTTGGAGGAAGGCACAAGGTAAGGATCATCCCAGTAAGTTTTGCTATTCCTTCTCCTTTCCTTGTCCTTGAAATCTTAGCTTCAACTGCACCTTCACAGACACCTTCTCTGCCTATCTCTTCCAAGTCATACTTAATTGTTCCTTCCATTGTGCACCCACATTTCTTGTAACTTTATTTGCTACTATTGCCTTCTGCTTGGTTTTACAGTTGTCTGCATGTCTGTCTTCACTCCACATTTAATTTAGATCCCCCAAGGATAAGTAAGATTCATGTTTTGTTTCTACCCATTAGGGAGCCGGTGTTATTGGCTTCTCTCACTTGAACACTGGATTGTATCTTTTTCATGTCTCCCTGTGCATGATACATTGTCCCTAATGAGCAAATATTTGCAGATTAATGTATATATAGGTTCTATATATACACTGACTCATTCAACTGATTTTGAGTACTGACTCTATGCCAGGCACTGTTATAAAAGCTTGTGAGCAAGCAGTGGCCAAGACCCATTAAGTTTCTGTTTTCATGCAGCTTACAGTATATAGTAGGTAGAAACAAATGCATGATAAAGTCAGTGGTTAAGGTGTATTTGGAGAAATAAAACAAGGTCCCACAAGTAGCTAATGTGTCTCTCTGGCTTTATCATTTCCAAACAGCTTTCCCCTGGTTTTGGCAGGATGAATCAACAAGGGACGGTCATTTTGTCTTCAAAATAACAGGAGACTATACTGAAAGTGCTTTACGATAGGCTCCAGCCCCAGGATCATTCATTTTAGGCACTCATTTTGTGCATCCAGTCATGATGTAAGAAATACCACCCTATAATCTTGTCATGTTGACAATGCTGCTTGGGGAGGCCCTTATCATTGTGTCTCAGCCCCACTGTTGGAACTTACAGGTTGTGCTGCAGAAAAGGATAATTTAAAAACCAAAATGGTGAAGGGAGAGAAACAATTGCTTACTTCTGAAAATCATGACCTCTGTTTGCAGTGTGATCCTGTCACTGCCAAGTTTAGAGTCCAAGATGCCTAAAATAGAACTATTATTTCAAAATATTTCAAAGTGATGGACTAAATTTGTCCAAGCAATAGCTTCTGTAATTAGATCAGTGGTTTCTAGACTTTATTTTTGCTTAAGAAGCAGCACCCTTAATTGGAAAAATATCTTATGGAAAAGCTAAAGTTATAAACCAGATTAATTTATTAGTTCAACAGATAGTACTTGAATACCAAATGCCAGACACAATACTAGGCACTTTTGTCAACGTCAGTAAACAAAAAATTGGTTTTCGAAGAGTTACACCTAAGTGTGAGGACAGAACGACAACAACAACAACAAACCATTTGCCATGGAGAAGATGAAGATGAGAGGTCAGGTTAGAAATGGACAAGTTTTATGTAGTGCCAAATTTGGGTGGTTAGGAGAGACCTCTTCAGTAAGTTAACACTGGAACAGAGAGCTGGAGTGAGTGAAAGAGGGAGACTTTAGAATATCAGGAGGATGAACATTTTAAGCAAAGAAGCAAGTGCAAATATCCCGAGATAGGTGTATGTGTGCAGAGATCCAGGAATAGTAAGAGGCCAATGGGGCCTGTGGATGGAAAGAGTAAAGGGCAATTGAGACTGCAGAGACTGGGAGGAGGATGAAGAATGGAGACATCATGATGAAGGTTTTGATTTTTTTTTTTTTTTAAAGAATCCTGAGTGAGATGATGTTAAGCTATGAAGAATTTTGAGCAGAGTAATCACAGGATTTGCCTTAAATTTTATATTTTGCCTCAGGAAGTGCATGAACTAGCTATCTATAGTAACTAGAAGGAAGGCAGGGTAGATGGGTACAAATGCAGGTAGTTTGAAAGATGTGATGATGGTAGCTTGTGAACTATTTCTTCTGATTGCTTCTTTTTCCTCAGTGAATTAAGAAGCAGAGTAATCAGCCATGAGTGAGTATGTCAGAGGAGTTGTTAGAGTTGTTCAAAGAGAGAGAAGCACAAAATAGTTTTTCAGCAGTGTGGGGATATGAAGTGGACTTGGAAAATAGAAGGGCTGCCAGGCAGCACAAAGTGTTGGTCATGAATTAGTTATTTGTGATCCTAAATTTTAAGGGAGAGCACAGTCCAGGTTTGGTTGATACCTCCTTCACCATAGCATGGTATCAGGAGAAAGGAAGGTGGAGGCCCAGGCTCCCCGCAGTGCCAGCAGCAAAGTTGGACTGAACAAAAAAGAGGGGGGCAAGGGAGAGACTTTAACAATGATGAACCATAGTACCCAAGCTGAGTGTTTGGAGGAGGAAGGAGAACCAAGCAAATAAAAGACCAGAAGACTTTAGGTCTTTTTTGGGTCACAGCATTGTGGTGATTAATAACAGAGGAGTATTAGAGAAAGTGAGGTACAAAGACATTCAGATGGGTCCGGGAGAAACTTCCCAAAATTAAGATTGAGAGAGGGTCAGGTCCCTTCAGTGTTAACGAGGACTAATGTATGGCCACAGGAGACAGTTAAGGAAGCTAGGGATTAGATCCTTGCAGGAGATGATGTCAAGTAACTGAAAGGCCTAAGTACGGGAAGGATCATATATATGGATATTGAAATCATCAAGAATCAGGACAGGAGTAGTATTGGAGGTAATGGCAGGACACCATGAACTACCTTTTCCTAAAACTGCAAGGAAGAACTGTATGGGAGTCCATGGATGGTTAAGGAAGGGGGGTGGGCGGAATAGTTTTGCTGCAAGAGCTCCTAAGCCAGGTGGGGATGATTTAAGGAGGAAACAAGGGCAATGGCCATGTAGGAAACCAAAACAATTCTCATTAGACATCCAGGGTTTCCACAAAGGCCTGAAGTATTTCAGACTGAAGGAGAAGTGAAATTTTGAAGCAAGGGCTTTGAAAAAGTGTTATAGACAAATGCATGCCCAACAAATTCCTTGTGCTCATTGGTTTGCTTTTATTTCTCATCTGGAATATATAGTCTATCGTTTCTCTGGCTGTGTATGTGTACTTAGTACTCGAAGAATCAAACCTCTGCAGGCAGTGATGTGCAGCTCTAAGTAATAACACCTGCTGCTCCTAAGAAGACACTCAGACATCCTCCTATCTGCTCTCCACCAGCTGCTGTTCATCTTCTGTTTGGAGCTCTCATCTGTGGTTCTCTGTCCTTGCCTCTGTTACAAATATTTGGACCCTTTATTCTTGGACATGTTTATATCCCTTCCCTGGCTTACTGGACCCAGCCTCTTGCTCCATTCTCAACTCTAAATGATCACTTGTTTTTATGATTCAGTTTTGACTTCATCTGTCAGCCACTAGCATGTTATTAGGGAGAAGGCAGATGGTGGAGACTGTTGCCCTCCAAGGTAAGATCACAATGTTCCTGATATGGTTTGGCTGTGTCCCCACCCAAATCTCATCTGGAATTGTAGCTCCTATAATTCTCACATGTTGTGGGAGGGTCCTGGTGGGAGATAATTGAATCACGGGGGTGGCTTCCTCCATACTGTTCTCCTGGTAGTGAATGAGTCTCACAAGATCTGATGGTTTGATAAGGGAGTTCCTTCTTCACTTGGCTCTCATTTTCTCTCTTGCCTGTCTCCATGTAAGACATGCTTTTTGCCTTCCACCATGATTGTGTTGCCTTCCCAGCCACGTGGAACTGTGAGTCCATTAAACCTCTTTTTCTTTATAAATTATCCAGTCTTGGGTATGTCTTTATCAGCAGTGTGAAAAGTAACTAATACAGTGAATTGGTACCAGGAGCGGGGTGCAGCTGTAAAGAGACCCGAAAATGTGGAAGCAGCTTTGGAGCTGGATAGCAGGCATAGTTTGGAACAGTTTGGAGGGCTCAGAAGAAAACAGGAAGATGTGGCAAAGTTTGGAACTTCCTAGAGACTTGTTGAATGGCTTTGACCAAAATGCTGATAGTGATGTGGACAATATGGTCCAGGCTGATGTGGTCTCACATGGAGATGAGGAAGTTGTTGGGAACTAGAGTAAAGGTCACTCTTGTAATGCAAAGAGATTGACAGCATTTTGCCTCTGCCCTAGAAATCTGTTGAACTTTGAACTTTAGAGAGATGATTTAGGGTATCTGGGGGAAGAAATTTCTAAGCAGCAAATTGTTCAAGAAGAAGCAGGGCATAAAAGTGTGGAAAATTTGCAGCATGATCATGAGATAGAAAAGAAAAACCCATTTTCTGAGAAGAAATTCAAGCCGACTACAGAAATTTGCATAAGTAATAAGGAGCCAAACATCAATCACCAACATGATGGGGAAATGTCTCCAGGGCTTGTCAGAACCCTTCTTGGCAGCCCCTCCCATTACAGGCCTGGAGGCCTAGGAGCAAACAGTGGTTTCATGGGCCAGGCCCAGGGCTCCCCTCCTGTGTGCAGCTTAGGGACTTTGTACCCTGCATCCCAGCCACTCCAGCCATGGTTAAAAGGAGCCAAGGTACAGCTTGGGCTGTTACTTTAGAGGGTGTAAACCCCAAGTCTTGGCAGCTTCCATGTGGTATTGAGCCTGTGTGTGCACAGAAATCAAGAATTGAGGTTTGGGAACCTCTGCCTAGACTTCAGAGGATGTATGCAAATGCCTGGATGTCCAGGCAGAAGTTTGCTGCAGGGGCAGTGTCCTCATGGATAACCTCTGCTAGGGCAGTGTGGAAGGGAAATGTGGGTTTGGGGCCCTGTACAGAGTCTCTACTGGGACACTGCCTAATGGAGCTGTGAGAAGAGGGTCACTGTCCTCCAGACCCCAGAATGGTAGATCCACTGACAGCTTACACTGGGCACCTGGAAAAGCCGCAGATACTCCATGCCATCTGTGAGAGCAGCAAGGAGGGGGGCTGCACCCTGCAAAGCCCAAGGCCATGGGAGCCCACCTCTTGCATCAGCATGCCCTGAATGTGAGACGTATAGTCAAAGGAGATCATTTTGGAACTTTAAGGTTTAATGACTGCCCTATTGGATCTCAAACTTGCATGGTGCCTGTGGCTCCTTTGTTTTGGCCATTTTTTCCTATTTGGAGTGGATTTATTTGCCCAATGCCTGTATCTGTATTGTATCTGGGAAGTCACTAACTTGCTTTTGATTTTACAGGCTCATCGGTGGAAGGGACTTGCCTTGTCTAAGATGAGACTTTGGACTGTGGACTTTTGAATTAATGCTGAAATGAGTTAAGACTTTGGGGGACTGTTGGGAAGGCATGATTGTTTTTGAAATGTGAGGACATAAAATTTGGGAGGGACCAGGGGCAGAATGATGTGGTTTGGCTGTGTCCTCACCCAAATCTCATTTTGAATTGTAGCTCCCATAATTCCCCAATGGTGTTGGAGGGTCCTGGTGGGAGATAATTGAATCATGGGGGTGGTTGCCCCCATACTATTCTCATGGTAGTGAATAAGTCTTGAGATATGATCATTTGATAAGGGTTTTCCCCTTTCACTTGGCTCTCATTTTCTCTCTTGCCTGCCACCAGGTGAGATATGCCTTTCACCTTCTGCTTTGATTGCGAGGCCTCCCAAGCCATGTGGAACTGAGTCCATTAAACCTTTTTTTCTTTATAAATTACCCAGTCTTGGTAATGTCTTTGTCAGCAGTGTGAAAATGGACTAATATAGTTCCAAAGAAGGGGAAGACTTTATAACTGTTGAAACCTGATATAAATATTGTGTAATATAAAAGCTACATAAATACTACATAATAAAATCACCTAAAAGTACATAAAATGAGCTATATATATTATGAAACATCATTCATGGTTCTAGTTGTTTTATGATAATGTAAAAACCTCACATCCTTCATCAAGGGAACAATATAAAACAAAGACCAAATGAGTATCAGCTTGTGGCGGAAACTATTGCCACCATATATCCAGATTATTTGTTTTTCCCTTCAACTAAGTTCTACAAGTAGTATCTCTGGCAAGCCAGAGTAGTATCTCTGCCTCAATGACTCATCCATATCCTGATCCACACCAAGAGAGAGAAATTTGGAGAGAGCCACCTCCCTCTACCACCTCATTTCAAATGGTTCTTTTCAAAACCCCAATCAGGCTCCAGACCCTTCAGAAAACCTTTCAGAAAATAATTTCCTTTTGCTAGAAATCCTTCTGCTTGGTACAGATTGAGTTCCCTCTTCCAAAATGCTTGGGACCAGAGTGTTTTGGAATTCAGATTTTTAAAAAAATTGGGAATATTTGCGTTATACCAGTCCAGCATCCTTAATCTGAAAATCCAAAATCTGAGATGCTCCAATGAGCATTTTCTTTGAGCATCTTGTCTGTGCTCAAAAATTTTCAGAGTTTGGAGCATTCTGGATTTCAGATTTTTGGATTAGGGATGCTTAACCCCTACCATATGATTGAATGTGCTTTTTTGATTAATTATCTTCTGTTTTGTTTTTGCTTTTGCCGTAATATTGTCTTAGATACAGCATGAGCTCCTGAAAGGCAGAAGCCTTGTCATGTTTTTATACTCTCCTCCTTGGTCCCATGGAGTTTACAGAGCATCCAGGAGGTGCTCAAGGCACCTTCCATGCTTGATTTGTTGGTCTTGTCTGTTTCCCTCACTGGATGGCTGATGCTCAGACTCTGCATCAGAAGCCTCATGGTGCAGTAAGGTCTGTCCTCTGCTCAGACCACGGAGGTGATTGGGATCATAGGCCCTGGAGATGACTGCCTGGGTTCAGCTGTCTGTTCCACTGCTTCAAACAAACCATGATAGCTTGGTCTAATGCCTAATGTCCTGTGTAGCATTTTGTCATCTGTAAAATTGATGTGATAACAATACCCACTAATTGAGTGGGAGTGATAATTTAATGAGACAATACATGTAACATGCCTTGAAGAATGTCTGGAGGGAGGTAAACACAACATACATCTGCTACTGTTCGCATTTGCTCCATTTTTCCAGGATCCCTGATCTACTTTCTTCCACAGGTCAAATGTCCTATAAGATTTTCCATTTGCAGTGTTCAGGATTTTGTTGCTGTCTGGTCTTCAATTGAAGCTGCTCATGGCTCAGTGATGCTCCTGGCTAGAGGCAGATCACTGTTGGGATTCAGGCATTCCTTGGATATCCCTGGCAATAGTTACGATAATTACAACAGCTGTTACAGTTTAATAAGTGGTTTCATAGCCTTAATTCCCCTGATCTTCTTTCAGAGCCAGGGCTGCCACATATGGTTGTGCAGGTTGTGCACTGCTCAGCTGCAGCAGGCACCATTTACACTGTAGTCTTTGTGAAAGGCGTCCCCTAGAGCTCTGCAATGCAGTGCTTTCCACTGTCACATGGTGGTGAACCTGCTCACAGCAACCATATGAGTTTTGTGTTATTATTCTCATTTTAAAAACAAAACAGTGTGGCTTAAGAGATTTTTTAAAAAATTAAAATACAAAGAAAAAGATTTTACCATAAGTCCATGAATGCTTCTAATAGTCTGTATTTTGTCAGTTACCAGGAAATTACCCTGGAGAGAAGTAAACAATCAATTTCAAACTGTTTGCCTTTATTGCATCTTCTTCTCCACCCTCGCATTGAGAAATGGAAAATCCAATAACTAATAAAGAGCACTGTAAAGTCCTTTCCCTTTGTGGAAAGGATTTAATCATTGGAGTGAACGCCACAAATATTTGTGCTGTAGATGAGGGAGTGAGTCAGCAAATGTGGTATTTCCTTGCTCCAAGTCTCCATGGAGCTTCCTACAGGGATTTTGAGTAACAGGGTAGCTCTGAACTGGCTAGATCTGTCTATCAAGACGAACACTCTAGAAAGCTCAGGACTCTCCTGGCACCGAGCTCAGCTTACTGTGCTCAGGCCCCTGGGAACTCAACGGATGCGTGACTGTTGAATTTGGAGCCCGTCTCTGGTCCCAGGTTTCTATCTGTGTTTGCCAGGATTCACTGGGATGTAGACTGAGGCTCAGACAATCTACCAGCTACCCATTTTCCAAGGGAAGGGCTATCAATTACATAGATAGAGGCTATTTTCAGAACTCATGGCTTTGACCATTCTCCCCTTGCAGTTTGCCTTTGACTGGGTTCCGCCAGGGTCTCAGAAATAGATAACTGTTTCCTATTTTTCCCTGGCATCTGGCCTGCATCACAGTCCTTCCCATCCAGCCGCCATATTGCCTTTCCTAAAACACCAGTGGGACTGTTTGACAAAGGTAATTCTGCTAATTACTTGCAAGAAGTTTCTTAGCAGAATCTCAAAGCTCTTGATAATCTATAATCTGATCCCAGCTTCCTTCACACCAACCTTATCTCTCCCACGTGGTTTCCACAAACTTACGCTGCACCAGACCATGTGTAAGTCGTAGCCTTCCTCCCTCTGTCCTGCGTAGGCTGTGTCCTCTGCTGTGATGCCATGCCTTCTCTGCCTCTTCTCTTCTCCTTCAGTAACTTGTTCTCTTACACTTAATATGGTCAGTATCAATTTCTCACACTTTTTTATGTGGAATCCATTCCAATTGAGAAAACATCTCTTTTTATAAATATTTCACCCTGCTGTACACCAGAAACAACTTCCATGCATCTTTTAATCAGACTTCTTTTAGATGCTACTAAGGGTCAGGTTCTGTGTTTGAGTCTCTCTTTTCCAATAGATTACTAGATTTTGAGGGCAAGAGACATTAGTTATACATCTCTGACTCCTTCATGGGAGTCAGGCCAGGCCTGGTGTATGACTTACCAAATTAAATTGAATTTCTAAACCATCTAAACATATTTCTTCCATGATGACAGGGGAGGTTAATTGTGTGTGTTTATAAGTTGGCTGTTGCCAGGAGACACGGAGGTGATCACTTGTCAGCATTGCTCTTTGGAAGTGAAGCTGAAGGCAGTTGGAAGCTGGTGAACCTCTCTCTGGCAATTAGACTGGCAGGCTACCAAATGTAGCAATGGCAGGCAGGAGGCATCATCAGTTCTTACTCTGTGTCTCTGCCTGGCTTTGTTCCCGGGAGAATGTCCAAGCAGAGCTGACACTGGGAAGCTCATAGATTCAGAATGCTATCACCAATTCAGGACAAAGACGGCAGTGGGCAGAGGAGCTGTATATCCTACCAGCTCCTGGGATGGGTTAGTGCTGCAGCTTCGGTGGGATTCATGTGACCCCAGAGGGATAGATAGGGAAAAGACAGACTTTATCCTCTATGGAAGGCTCCAGGTGGGCCACATACTTGGTCCTCACTAAGGTAATCATACCATCCAGCAATGCAGCTCTCTGACAGTTGCTTTGTAGCCTTTCCCTTGAAAAAGGCTGGGTAAGGACTGACCTGGCCTCAGGTCACTGGATTAGATGCCTGGCATCCCCTTCCTCCTTTATTTGTTGGAATCCTCACTCTCTTTTTCTTGCAGGAAAATGCTCTCAGGTCCCTCCATTACAAACAGAGGTTTTGAAAGAAAAAGCCCTCCCAGGGGAGTTTACATTTTGACTGAGAGTAAACTAAACAAATAGTGCATAAATGGTTGAATTCAGAGCAGCAAGCATCAGAAAAAGGAAAACTGGGAGAGGACTGCATGGCATTTATGTTACCATTGAAATCACACCATAGCTTGGCTTCTTCCTTTATTTATGTGTACATAGGCATCTGTCTACCACCCTTATTGACACATTCAGAAGATTCAATAGATGTTTGCTGAACTCAGCTGTTAAATTTTAGGAAAATAAACCTGATCATGTTTTAAGTATCCTCTACTGGTACTGTAGCGTTATAAAAAACGTAGGAATAAATGCTTTCTGGTTCAACTGCTAGACCAACTGACAAGTCAAGACAGAGAGGAAGCAATAATAGTAGCAGTAGTAGTAGTGGTAGTAGTAGTAATAATAATAGAAGAAGAACATATAGGAATAAAACTTCTTGACATTGGCCTTGACAATGATTTCTTGGATATGAAACCGAAGTACAGGCAATAAAAACAAAAATAGATGAGTGGGATTATATGAAACTAAAAAGCTTTTGCATAGCAAAGGAAATAATCAATGAAATTAAAAGACAACCTAAAAATGCGAGACAATATTTGTAAACCACATCTGATAAGGGGTTAATGTTCAAACCATAAGGAACTCAAATAACTCAATAGCAAAAAATCAAATAATCCAATTAAAAAATGGATAAAGGAACTAATACACATTTCTCCAAAGAAGACATACAAATGGCTGACAGATATATGAAAATGTACTCAACATCATTAATTATCAGTGAAGTGCAAATGAAAGCCACAATAAGATATCACCTCACACCGGTTACAATGCTTATTCTCAAAAAGATGAAAGACAAATGTTGGTGAGGATATGGAGAAAAAGGGAACCCTGTACACTGTTGGTAGGAATGTGAATTGGTGCAGCCACTAAGGAAAATGGGTACGGAGGTTTCTCAAAACAAAAAAACTAAAACATACCAAAGAAAAGCTCAAAAAACAACCTAAAATTAAAACCATGCTGTGAACCAGCAGTCTCTCTCACTTCTGGGTATATACTCAAAGGAATTAGGATCTTGAAGAAATATCTGTACTCCTGTGTTCATTGTAGCATCACAATACCCAAGATGTGGAAGCAACCTGAATGTTTATTGATAGATGAATGGTTAAAGAAAATGTGTATGCATAGAATGGAATATTATTTTGGGCATAGAAAGAAAAAAAAGTCCTGTTATGTTCAACAACATGGATGAACCTGGAGGGCATTGTGTTAAGTGAAATGCCAAACACAGAAGAACAAATACTGTATGATCTCACTTATATGTGGAATTAAAAATAGTGAAACTCATAAAAGAAGATAATAGAATAGCGGTTGTCAGGGGTTGGGGGGAGGGGGAAACTGGAGGTACTAGTTAAAGGGTACCAAAATTTAGTTACACAAGATGAATATAGATCATAGAGATCTATGACAGAGAATAACGCCTATGATAGACAAAACTGTATTGCATACTTAAAATTTGCTAGGACAAATCTTATATTAACTGTTCTTATTACTACTACTACTAATACATAAAGATAGTGCAGAAGACTTTTGGAGGTGATGGATATGTTTATGGCATGGATTTTGGTGATAGTTTCATGCATGTATGCTTATTTCCAAATGGATTAAGTTGTATACATTGAATATGTACAGCTTTCTATATGTCAATGATACGTCAATAAGGTGGTTAAAAATAGTAACTTCCTTTTTTTTTTTTTTTTTTTTTTTGAGATGGAGTCTTGCTCTGTCGCCCGGGCTGGAGTGCAGTGGCCGGATCTCAGCTCACTACAAGCTCTGCCTCCCAGGTTTACGCCATTCTCCTACCGCAGCCTCCCGTGTAGCTGGGACTACAGGCACCTGCCACCTCGCCCAGATAGTTTTTTGTATTTTTTAGTAGAGACAGGGTTTCACCGTGTTAGCCAGGATGGTCTCGATCTCCTGACCTCGTGATCCATCCGTCTCAGCCTCCCAAAGTGCTGGGATTACAGGCTTGAGCCACTGCGCCCGGGGTTACTTCCATTTTTGAACAGCTACTGTGTGCCAAGAACTTCACATAGTTTTTCACATTCATTTCTCACAATAACTCTGTTATTGTCCATTTTACAAATGAAAGAAGCAAAACTCAAACAGTTTAAATAACTGTTTAACAGCAATATTTTAAAAAATAGGAGCCAAGATTTTAAGCATAGTCAGTTTGAAAAAGCTAGTATTTTTTCTATGACACCATGATGCTGCATTAAGGATGGCAAGGCTAAGATGAAGGGAGGAGGAGAGACAGATTCCAGAGTTGTGTGTTTTAGAGGATGTAGAGAGAAGGAGTTTGTTGGGGTTGGCCCAAGAGGACATTATAGAGGCTTTGTGTTGTGTGTTGGCTTTACATGAGAAATGTTTTCTTTTTTTTTCTAAAGATTCCTTTGCAGTTCTGTTTATTCATAGAGTATGTATTTCTAAGGATGTAGAGTTAGGGAATGGTGTTCAAAAGTCCCTTGAAATAATATATGAGGAACAATTTTGTAAGAGTTTTGAGAATGAACTAAACACAGGACTGGCACATTTCCAGGTTTATGAATGAATAAGGACATACAAAAGCAGAGGGGACACCTATACCACCTACACTATGTCTATGGGCTGAACTTGCCATTAACATTGGTTTTAAACGTTGTAAAGATTTTAACATTTTAATCTTTCAAGATCTTGCTTATAGTCATTAGTTATTCCAATTATGCTGTTCTGGTCTAGATCACAGCCCAGTTATTTAATGCAAGTGCTCATCCTTGCATTAAATCTCGTGGCTTCTTGAAATGACAGCTGCCTTCTGGCTGGAACTGATCTTAGATGAAGCCTCATTCCTGAGATCCTGGGCAGCCATCATATCCCCAGAGTCAGGGAGAATTTAGTTGGCAATGGAAGTGCATGAAGTAATTCGTTTAACGAATGTATTAGCACTATTTACTATGTGTCTGGCACTGTTCTAACATCTGTAGATAAAGGAAAATGAACTCTGCTCATATTCGAATGGGAGCTCACATTTTAATGGGCTGAGCAGAAAAAGAGCTACATGAGTAAATGTGCTGATTGTAGATAGAGGTTGGCACCACAAAAACAGTCACAGGTGAGGCAATGCCAGAGGATACTTTAAATGAGGTGGTCAATGAGGGCCTTTTGGAGGAGGTGACATTTGATCAGAGATTTGAATGATCTGAGATTTGAATGAAAGGGGAGAAAAGTCCACACAGATAACATGGCAAGTACGATGGCTTTGGGGTGGAAAAGAGCTAAGTGGGTTTGAGGAACTGAAAAACTGGTGCTGGCTCATAGACCTGAAAGGGAGGTTAGATCAAGTGGATCCCCATCACCCAGGGAAGGAGGATTGGTATGTTATTCTGACTGCAATGGAAACTCCTGGAAGGTTTAGCAAAGGATTGACATAATTCAAGTTTGTTTACTTATTTTTTTAAAGAAAATATAATTTTATTTTAAATTAAAATGATACATATTTTTTTCATTGCAATATAGGCACATCATGGAGAATTTAAAAGACAAAGCCCACAAACCTAAGAAATTACACTTCTCATAACATCCACAGAAAACTGCTCTTGGATACTAAATTTCTACTTTAATCAAATTCTGATTTCAGTAGCGTTTCCTCAATGTGCATTGATTTGTGCCAGTCACCATACTGGAAGAGTGTGTGTGTGTGTGTGTGTGTGTGTGTGTATGTGTATGTATGTATCGATATAGATATAGATAGATATACAAGTTAATCTTCACCTCACTACTGAAGGGACATGCTATCATTCCCATTTTGCAAATGGAGAAGTCATAGCACAGAGAGAAACTTGTTCCAAGTCATGTCATTGGCTAAACAAGTTTAAATTAGTTTAGGGCCAAGATCTGAATCAGAGTTGGCTCCACATTTTCTACTCCTTCCACTCTGCTATGTTATCTGACACATAAAATCATGGCCCTAAGAAGTTTTAATTAATGAAATTATCTCAAGATTGAAAAACCCAAGAAATGTTTGTACTGGCTTTTGTTTCTGCATGCAGCTTTCTCACCAGGGCTCCCCCAGCCTCATCTGTGCTGTCCCTGCAGTCCTTGTGCCAGGTCCTGTGACCTCCATGGATGCTCCAGATGGAGGAGCTCATTGGGCTAGCTGCTCCTGGCTCCCTGGTCACTTGCAGGCATGCCTCATATAGTGCACTTGCTTCTGGCTGCTCTGTAGGCCTCCTCCTTAGGGCTTCCCTGCTGCACAGAATGCTGCAAGACTTACTTGGCACCCAAGTGTGAGCAACGCAGAAGATATGGACAGCCTGAAGCAGAAAGTGTTCCATGGGGTCCTCACTGGTCCTGGTGACATAGTCCAGTTAGATACAAAACTAGTTTTGTGCTATAATGTCAGAAGTGCAAACTTAGGCACTCAAAAGTATCTACATGTGAAAAAAGAAATTGAGTATTCAACATCCAGTCTCAAATTAAAGTACATGTTAACATATCCTCTGGCAAAGGGTATAGGAATTATAGTGATTTGGTAAAACATTTCAGGAGTTTGTGTGAGGTCATATAACCCCTAATGGAAGGAAAAGCTTTTGAGCTCTTCTCAAGGCTACACAAACAACTTCCTCCCCTCACTTACTTTTCCTCATCTTGAAAAAGTAGTCTCAAGAAAGGAAAAATATATATAAACAAGTTTTTCACAAACTAATCAAGTATGACTTTGAGAAATGATGTCAAAAACCACAATTACTTTTGCACCAACCTATTAGTAAAATAGAAACATAACTTCAGATACAGAAACCAAAGCATTAACCAGATACAGAGCTCTGTGGTATTAGACTATTAGTACCAAGTGAAAAAAAAAGGAATTGAATCACCAAGTTTACTCAGGAACAGAATTCATTTATTTTTCAAAAGCAGGTTAATTCTCCATCGCAGTGAATGGTTGCTTTTTCCCCATTTACAAAATCAGGGCTCCCTTATTAAGCCAGAGTACTCTTCCAGGACAATAATGAAGAATAATGCAACTTTTTATTGCCTCTGGGCTATGTCGGTGCACAGATGGCCTTGAAAATAAAACAGTATTTTGGACGGAATTCAGTTTGTTTTCTTGTTTTTCTAACCCAACTCATGAATACAAGCAATGCCATGTTTTTCAGCTCCCAAGAAGCCCCTTAAGATGAATGAAACAACCCCTCATGTACACATCCTTTACATTTATATTGACAACCTATAAATACATGTTTATGCAAATCTGCCAACTAGTTATGTATTGTGGCAATCCCTAGGAATAAATTTTACATTCTATGTAGATTAAGCTTCACTGCTGCTGAGTCTTTCTGAAATATGGCCCTTGGCTCAACTGATACTCAATGGTCTCTGCAGCTTAAATGTCATCAATTTTGCATTTTCTGTGGTCTAAGTCCTCTGTGGTATAAGTTCTGTGGTCTCTGTCCTCTACTTTACACCTCTTCCCTCAGAAAATGGATCAGAGTGGTCTTGAAGACCATCTCTGAAAAACATTAGCTTTTTCAGCTGATTTTATTGACCTCTAGGGGCCGCCATCTTGGAGACATCCAAAATTCTCTGGAGGCATTCAGAATACTAAATGGCAGAGGTGATGCTAAATTCTCTTAATCATGTTCTGGGGCAAATCATTGAAAAATTTTACACACGTTACTTCCAGGTTCACAAATCTTCAATGGTTTCTTATATTCAAAAGATAAAAATTGCTAACCTGGCTGTCAAGTCTTCTTCCACATAGGGTTGTTCATACATGAGATATTTACTGAGGGGCTACTAAGCATTGTGCTATGGGTCATCAGGATCCCTAGCCTCACAGCCCTGACAATCTATGGAAGGCAAATAATTGTACAACCAAGTATTTAATTGCATCAGTAATATATGTCATGATGAAGAAGTTCAGGGTGATCTGGGGGCTCCTAACTAAGGATTCAGTCAACTCCAGGTGGTTCTGGGCCTTGACAAAAATTCTATGTGAAGAATTTTGATCTTTACCAAAGGAGAGATTGGAAGTCACTGTGGACTTTCAAACAGGAAAATTGATGATTAATTTTGTGGTTAAACATATTGCTCTGGATACAATTTAAAAGTGAGTTCAAGATGGAGACTTGAAAGCCAAGAAGCCAGTCATGAATCTGTTGGAAGGATCTGGGTGGGAATAGAGGGAGATTTTGGATGAAAATGATAATGTTGGAGAAGATTAGAGGTGAGTGAAACTGAGTCATTTTACAATTAACGGAACCTTTTGTTATCTCTTTAACCTAATACTCTGTTATAACCCCCCCTTATTTGTTTATTTAAATTTCATATTTTTCCTTTTTAAACTCTTCTTAACAAGGAAAGAAAGAAAGAGATGACTTCCTCTTTGTCACAGGAATGATGCCAATTTTAGGCCACTGGCCCTTAATGTCACTCTGGGTGAAGGAGGTGATTCTTCCTTATTTCTGATATTCCTAAGCCCTGTGAGAAGCTGATCTCTCCATCTAAGAGGATGTTGTCTCAGGTAAAGAAGAATGAATCTTTGGCCAATCATATTTGATTATTTTATTACTTTTTAGCCAACCAAAAAAGTTGATGGAAGCTGATTAAAACTACTTTAAGAAAAAAATCTATAAAAGAAAATGCCGGGAATTTGAACCCCACTCACTCAGAATTTTGGCCAGTTCACACAGGAGCTAAGCTAAATGAGCACTTGAAAAAGGACTTCATAGGTTTTGAGAAAAGGAGTTTAGTAAGCAGATTCACACTGTAAACAGAAATATATGGGCCAAGGAGAACCCTGGATAAATGCCCCCAGCTCAACTTTTTATTGGCTGTGTGTCCAGGAAAGTAAACTTAACACTATGAGGCCTGTGTAGACTCATAGTATTGACCTCACAGGGATCTGTAAATGTCGATGAGATGATATGTGCAACATAATTTGCACAGTTTATGGTATGTCATAAGCACCAAAAAGATAATTGTTTCTCTTGTTTTGAAATATTCATGCTTGTCAAAACAATCAAGGGAGTAAGTAAATGCAAATTATTTTCTATTTCCTCAAGTTGGCACATAAAAGATCTAAGAAGCTAAAGATCAAATAGATAAGCTCTCATTAGCCTTACTAACTTATGCTTAGGGAAACTTGGATGTCATAACAAGCCATTGAGAGTTCTCGAGTTTGGGCTTCAAGGTTACTAGTACTTCCCCAGTCCCCTCACATCAATAATGCTTGCAAAATGATTGTTAGTATTTCCACACAAGGATTTCTTTTGTGCTTAAGATCATTGCATTAAGGAAAGGACAGTCCCTTTAATAAATGGTATTAAGAAAACCAGATAACCATATGGAGAAGAATAAAATTAGACCCCTGTCTCTATCATATAAAAATCAGATCACAATGGATTGGATACTTTAATACCTAAAACTATGAAACTACTAGAAAAAAAAATTGGATTTTTCAGGACATTGGTTTGGGCAAAGACTTTTTGGGTAAGACCTCAAAAACAGGCAAGGAAAGCAAAAATGGATAAATGGAATAACATCAAGCTAAAAAGCTTCTGTACAGCAGAGGAAACAAGCAACAAAGTGAAGAGACAAAATCTAAAGAATAGGAGAAAATATTTGCAAACAATCCACATGACAAGGGATTAATAACCAGAATATATAAGGAACTCAATTGCATAAAAGCAAATAATCCAATTAAAAGTGGGCAAAAGATCTAGACATTTCTCAAAAGAAGACATACAAATGACCAGTAGGTATATGAAAAAATGTTCAACATCTCTAATATCAGAGAAATAAAAATCAAAGCCACAATAAGGTAAATGTCACCTCACCTTAAAATGGCTTTAATGAAAAGAGAAATAATAATGGATTTTGGTGAGGATGTGGAGAAAGGGGGATGCTCATACACTGCTTGTGGAAATGTGAATTGGTGTAGCCACTATGGAAAACACTAGAGAGGTTCCTCAAAACACTAAAAAATAGAACTGTCATATGATTCAAGAATCCCACTACTAGGTATATATCCAGAAGAAAGGAAATTGGTATATCTAAGAAGTATCTGCACTCCAATGTTTATTGGAGCAATATTCACAGTAGCTAAGATGCAGAAACAACCTGTGTCCATCAATAAATGAATGGATAAAGAAAATGTGGTACAGAGGCACAATTAAATATTATACAGCCATAAAAAGAATGAAATCTTGTCATTTGCAGCAACATGGATGGAACTGGAGGTCATTGGATTAAGTGACCAGGTGCAGAAATAAGCCAGGCAGAGAAAGATAAATACCTACACTTTATATGTGGGAGTTAAAAACTGGGATCTCATGGAGATAGTTGATTGATGCTTACCAGAGGCTGGGAAGGATTGAGGGGAAATGATGAGAGGTTGGTTAATGGGTAAAAAATACATTTATATAGAAGGAGTAAGATCTAGTGTTCGATCGTTCAGTAGGGCGACTATAGTTAACAACAATGTACTGTACAGTTCAAAATAACTAGAATTAAAATGTTCCCAACATTAAGAGGATATACATATTTGAGGTGATTAATATCCCAGTTATTTTATCTGATCATTACAAACTATGCATGGATCAGACTATCACATGTACCCCCCAAATATGTCCAACTATTACATAAGATCATTGCTATTCTTTCTCTTGTTCTAGGGCAGTCACCTAATAGGTAGGGAGGAAAAGATACGGACTTTTGAGCCAGGAGTTTTGGAATACAATCTGATTCTGCTACTTACTAGTTGTGACCTTGAGCAAAAAAACTTCCTTCTGCCTGCTGTGCGTCATTTTTCATTTGTAACAAAAAATGTGAATGGTATTTTTTTTTCTGTCTATTCAGGTTGTTTGGAGAAAGAACTACATATTTTTCAAACTACTATGTAGAAATGATAGGCTATTACTGATGTTTTCATATTTTTGGTTTTCTTTTATAATTTGGCATCCCCTTCTTGCTCAGCTTGGAGAAAAAATAGGGTGGGTTTTGCTCCTTACATTATATACTGTTCTTTACTTTATTTTCCTTACTAGGTGACTGCTTTGTCAGCATAAATGCCATGCTATACAAGTGTTTTGGAAATGACTGGTGCTGTGCTGAAGTTAAGTAAAAAGCTTGGGTCATAGCAGTTGGGTAATATAAGAGGCAAAATGATAACTTGGGGCATGAATGATTCTGACCTAAACCTTGGTTAGGGCAGGATTATGAGTTTTTATGGTCCTGACTTGTTCTTTAAGGTTTGTAGACCATGTCCTGGAAAAAGCATGAACAGTTGAGTCAGGGAAGTCTGAATTTAAATTCTAGATTCACACAATACATTAGCTGTGGGATGTAAGGTAATTTCGTGAGCCTCTATGTTCTTTAATTACCTCATCTGTAAATGGAAGTAGGTAGTGTTCCCTCCAAGTCGCTTTCCCACCCTCATTTCAGTCACTCTAGTGCACCAGGCTCATTGCTGCCTTGGGGCCTTTGCCCATGCTCTTCCCTTTGCACTGGTCATCCTCCCCATTGATCTTCCATAGCTGATTTTGCTTCATCTTCCAGCACAGTCTAAAATGCCAGTTCTTTAGAGAAGGCTTATCTTCTCTAAACATTCTTTAGAGAATGTTTTTACCACTTCACTTCTCACTCCCCTACCCCCAATATTTTCCATGGATTAACTATTGCTTTCTGTTATTTTCCCTTCTGTAAACTCTGTAGTTTTGTTTTGCTTACCACTGCATTTCAGCACCTATCCAATACTTGCCACATAGTAGGACATTAAAAATATTTATTGAAGGGTGAATAAATAGATGAATAAATGAATAAAGTAATTGCCACAAGGATTAAGTGGGGTAATGAATTAAAACATCTCCAAAAAGTGCTTGACACATAATAAATACTCCAGAAAGCCAGTGTCCTTTCCTTACTTTAGTTCAATAAACATTCTTTGGGCAGTAAATATTTGTAGACAGTGTGGGTAGGTGCTAGATTTCCCACGATGACAATGGGAATCCAGAACTTTAATTGACATGAACAAGCTGAAATGGTTAGGAAAGAAAAGGAAGTAACTTATGTTCATCAATTCAATAGTTGTCCTTTGCCTTGATATTTTAAATCAGAATTAATGAATTATTATTATTTATGAGAAAGCCCAAATATAGCTAATGAGCTTCTCTGTGTTCAGGTTTGTATTTCACTCTTGACAAAATATGATTTCCTAGTCCTATGAAACTAAGACTAAAGGACTTTCTTCAACATTGCCTATAAAACATAATTTTAAAAAATATTATTTTTTTCTTCAAAAAATGTCACTAGTTCTGTTTCACTTGGGATGGTCAATCCTACGGAATCTATGAATGATTCGAAATGAAATGTTTTTACTAATTTTATATTTATTTCTATTGATATTTTAAAAAGAACAGTACAGCCAGACAATTCAAAATTCAAGTTGGTATAATCTGCAAGAGAATGTATTGAATTTATAGAATAAATGCAAGTTACTTTATCAAACATGTTTGGAGCAACTGCTACACATCAGGCCCTGTACTAGAGGGCGTGGGAAATTCAAAGATGAGCAAGAAACTGGTCTCACTTACAAGAAACCCACAGTCCATTAAGACATAAAGAGAAGCCCACAGACGTTTACTTTATGAGATAGGGTAAGGGCCAAAGAAGTCTCACCGTGTTGTGGAAGCATGGAGGCTAGAAAGAATGGACTTCCTGTGTAGCTTCTGCATAATGGAACTGGAAAAATGTCATCCAGGTAACTTTTTCTGGAAAAAATAATTTAATAACAAAGACAACTTGCTTAATAGGCAGATGAGTCAATCATGAATGTATGTCATCAATTTTCCCCCTGAAGTCACATCTCTCTGTTAGGAAATCTGGATTGTAAGTGACAGAATGCCTAATTCAAAGTAGCGTAAGCAAAAGACAGAATCTATGGCTAATGTAAATGAAAACGCCAATGGAAGATCTTACTCAAACCATTCTCTCAGAAGTGGTTTCTTTCCACTGATTAACTCTGACTCCTGTTGTGTTGGTCTCATTCCCAGGGAGGCTCTTTCTCTGTGATCAGGGGATGGCTGCAGGAATTTCAGGTCTTGCATTCCCTGCCTCCAGCCTCAAGACCATGGCAAAAGCTGAGAGCATCTTCTCTAGAAATCCCAGCAAAGGTTTCATGGCATCTTATGGCTCTGATTGGGTGTTTTAACCATCACTAAATAAATCGCTAAGAACTGGGGAATGCAGTATGCTGATTTTCTCTGGCAAAAGGATCTACCTCTAGAGCTGGGAGTGGGTTCAACTCTAACCACACTACATGGGCTGGGAGTAAAATTCATGTGTGCTTTACCAAAAGAAGGGTTAAAAAGTTTAGATGGCAGAAAGTGTTGTACCTCTAACCAGGCAGAGCAATTGGTGAAGAATGTCTTAGAAATGATGACTAGAATGAAACAGTGAGGGAGGACATTATGCCACGTGAAATAAGCCAGGCACAGGAATGAAAATACTGCATGATGTCATTTATATGTGGAATCTAAAATCATAGCAGTAGAGAATAGAATGATGTTTACTAGAGGCTAAGGGGGAGGTGGGAATGGGGAGAATTTGGTCAAGGGATACAAAGTTTCAATTAGACAGGAGGAATACATTTTTGAGATCTATTGCACAGCATGGAAACTATAGTTAGTAATAACTTAACGTTTATTTCAAAATTCTTAAGGGAGTGAATTTAAAATGCTTATGCCACATACAAACACAGATAAACATGGGAGGTGGTAAATATGTTAATTAGCCTGATTTTATCATTCTATAATGTATGTGTAATTAAAATATAACATGGTACTCCATACATTTATATAAATATTATTTTGTCAATTAGAAATTTAGAACAAAAGAGTGATGGTTTTTCCAAATCGTTTTTATGTTAAAATGTGACTGGTGTACTCTGCTGCTGTTACTCATCTTTGCTTTTCAAAATAATGCATTTTCTCCAATGTCAATTTATTAGACATTTGCCGAGGGCGCATATGGCTCAGAGCTGTGTTGGAAGTATGTGGTGTAATTATATTGTCTCTACTCTCAAAAGTTTGCTGTCCCCTGAAATAAGCAGAAAAGGCAGAATCAGAAATTTCTAATGTTTCTGCTTTTCTTTTTAATGTGTTTTTGGGCAATATGAATGTCATATTGTTAATAAGTTGAAAAAGAGGTTCAATAAACCAATGAAGAAACTGATATTGGATTACATTACAGTTGCCTCTGATATATGAGCTCTTCCAATATAATTAAGACAGTATCTATTTTTTAAACCCAGCTGCCAAAGTAATCCTCTTAAAATATGGATACAGTCAGTCATTTGCTTATGTGGTCACTTCCAAATTCCCAAGCATGGTTCTGCGTTGTGGTCTCATTCTCCACCACTTCCTGTTCAAACACTTGGTATTTCAGACTCAGTGAAGCTCCGTAGGTCTCATATATGATTTCACATCATGAGATCAGTGCACTTGCTTTTTCTTTGTCTTAGTTTCTACATACTTCAGTTGCAGATCAAATGTCACCTCCTCTGTGGAGCCTTCTTTAAGTTTCCCACATAGATGTAGAAATTTCCTTTGTATCTTCCATAGCATTGTGTTAAGCTTATGTCTCTGCTAAGCATTTATTCATTGCATTGTAGTGGGTTTTTTTTTTTTTTTTTTTTTTGGTCCATCTCCTACACTCTGGAACTACAAGCACCTTGGAAGGAAGTGTCTAATTTATTTATTTTTATTTCTCAGATTAAGTCAGGGCATGACACATAGCTATTGGTTGAGGGTTGAAGGAATGTGAACAAAGATAGCCTGAAGATTGTTGCAACAGAAGAGTTTTTAAATTTATTTCCCAGCAGAAACATATTTTGTTAATCATTTTTCTGGGAAATGTGGTTAAATCAATGTCTAAACACATTTAAAATATGTAGGCTTATTTTCAAGGTGGCTCAACCCATTAAAAAATAAGGGGGGCCATTGATTGGAGTCATTTTAAGCAGCATCAAGATAGAGAGGGAGTGAAAGTAGCAGGACTGGAGAAGATCTGAGTTTCTTCTGTCTCACCTCCACAACTAACATGCTCTGTGACTTTTTTGTTAATTTCCAAACATCTCAGTTTCCTTATTTGAAAAATGGCGCCTAAGAAGGAGTAGCTCATCTGAGATAGATCACTCAGCCCTGCATCATAGATAGAACCAAAGCAACTTTAGAGTTGTAAAGAACTCTAAGGTGATTTCTCCCAGCTTTCTCCTTAGATATAGGAATCTGCTGCTCAGCCCTCCCAGGAAATGATGCCTGACATCTAATTGAGGCCTCCAGGGGCAAGGCATTTATTTCCTCTAATACTGCACACCATTTTATTGGACAGTGCTCATGTTAGAGAGTTCTTTACCCTGAGCTAAGATCTGCTTCCAATCTGTGACTTTACTCATTGATCTTGCTCAGTCCTCTGGAGTCATACAAATAAGTCAATTCCACTTGTGCCCATGACAGCCCTTCAATCGTTGTGAGCCAGCTGTCACAGCTCCCCTGGGCCTCATCCTCCTTCAGATCGAACGGTCTAAGCTCCTTCAAGCATCCCTCATGTCGCGGATGCTGATGTCCTCACTATTTCTGACTGTTGTTCTTAGAACATGCTCCATTGCCCCTGCGTCAAAGCCCCTCTGAAACACAGCCAGATTCTCAGAAGTATCTGATGCAGGCAGATCTCAGGGAGCCACAGCTTCCCTTGAGCAGAGCATTGCATGTCTTCCTTCACTGCCCAGTAGCTTCACAATTTTAGATTTCTTCAGCTTCAGAATCCTGTTGGCTCAGGTTGTATTTCTGGTCAGTTGATATTTGAAATATTTCATAGTTTAAAACAAAAATAACTTTGAAAATTCTCTATCAGTCTAAGTTATCCTTCCTTGCACATCCTTATGCAATTCAGTTTTTAACCCTAAATGGAAGTGTCTACATTTATCTGTTGCTCTGATTCCATAAATTCCACAGCCCTACTAGGAAACACTTTGCGGAGTTGTGACCACAAGTAATGGTCCTAAGTTGAAATACTGAATCAGGATCACCTTTGAGAATCTATTTACTGGTTCACTCCCTGATCTCGTTTACCTGGTTAGATGTGGACTGGCTTGGAAATCTACTTAGGCTCCCTACCCTGGCACCTCCTTTCCCTTCACAATAGTGGACTCTCCACTCTTGTCAACCTTCTTTTATTTGGTACTTATATCAACAGTTAGAACTCTTATAATCAACCTCAATCTTCAAAACTGCTCTTGCCCTGGGAGGCCAACTTATTCCTTCTTTATAACAGGGAACTGAGAGTGCATCTATCTATTCCTTTAAATTTTATCTTGTCTTGTTTCATCCTATTGGTGAAGATTTTTTAAATTAATTTTAACTCCAATGTCAAATATAGTCGCAGTATTTTCCAGCTTTATGTCATGTGAAAATGTGATCTGCTGGTTCCCATGTCTTCATCCAAGCCCTCAATAAAGATGACAGATGGAACAATGGCAGAGACTTGTGGCCCATTACTAGAGATTTGCTTTAAGACTAACATCCAGGCATTTATTCTGAACTCCGGACAGTTTAATCAACTGCAACTATTCCCAAAGTTATCATTAGAAAGCCCACATTCCTTGATTCACCATCTTCTTAATTGAAGTAGCGTCCATGTCAGCTACTGAGTTAGATCTGCGGATAAGATAGTAAATAAGGCATAATCACTTCCTAAATTTGCTAAAGTTTTGACCTAGAAAACAGATTTTCATATGGTTCAACCTAATTCAGTATGGTGTTACAGGTTCTCTGATAGAAGTGGATACAGCAACTTGAGGAAATACATATTATGGGATCCCAGTCTAGTCTTAGGATAGGTGGTGAAGTAGAGTCATCTGGAGAAGCTTTTCAGAAGCAGTAATATCTGTGCTGAGGCCTGAAGGAGGAGCAAGTGTTGGGAGGATGGGGGAAAGGGAAAAGGCAGGAGAAATGATGTACCATGGGAATGCTGCTGGAGCTCTGAGAAGATGCAGGTGCATTATGATTCTGGAACATGTAGTTGCTCAATATATGCTAATTAAGATGGATTTAACCTTATGACTCCATCAGAAAAAAGAAAGTGAATTAAAAATAATAGATGAATGAGGCTAAAACCCTTTAAGTACCAAAACACCAGAAAAGAAAGCTGTTTCTAGTTCAAGAGAACTCAAGGAAGGAGGCTTTAGAGGAAAAATGTGCTGCTTAGAGTTAAGTAAGGATAGCAAAGGATACACTTGATTTCAAACGGGAAATTGCTAAAATAAACCTTATAAGAAAGACTCACATCAAGAATTTTAAAGAGAGAAGCACCTTCTTTGATGTGATCTATCTGATTTGGTATGTCAAACCCAGTGGGGTGAATGCAGTGTGAGATGATATCACTTTTGGTTGGAGAGTCTTGTGCAGAGTTCAACTCCTCACCTTCACAGCACAGACCTTTCCATGCTTCTGAAGTCTGAATACATGCACTTTGTCCTGCCATTACATGACTCTATCTACGTCTTAAATTCCCCACAGGAAGGGGTACCATGTTGTGGTGTTGAGTATAAAGCTTATCATCAGGGACGCTGGATTTGAGTAGGCCCACCCTACCACATCCTGTGTCATGTGTTGTAGCTACTGGAGAATATTGAGGGTTGTTGTCCCCACAACTGTCACACTACCACTTTTTTGTTTTAGCTCTTAGACAGATATGCCACCAAACCCAGAATTAGAAAAGAGTGAATTTTCTAGCTCCTTATTTTCTTTATTTTCCCATAAGAATTTTCTAAGTGCTCACTAGAGTCCAGATACTATGCTTGTCCCTGGGACAACAGGATGAATTAAATAGAATCTTAGAATAATTTTAATGCCTTGTAAATATAGCCACAGTGGCACATACCAGGTAACAAATGGACAGTATTATTTGCCTGGTCAAAGATGGTGGAAGAGGCGCAGTTAGAGGCAGGAATCACGTAAGGACAGAGTTTCAAATTTTCGTCATGAACTCAATGAAGAGACATAAGCAGCCATGTAACCATGCTCCAAATGCCATTTCCCATATTACTTCCGGAATGTGCTTTTGCTAAGCATGCTGTTTCTTGAAAGCATCTCACTCCTGGGCATTGGGACAAACATATGGTTCTCGAATATAATATCTCTTGAATTATTTCCTATCTTGTCAGCAACAAAAAAGTAATAATTCTATGCTTTTAAAAAATGAGTTTAAGATTATATAGTGGCAGAAAGATTTTTAAAATCCCACCCAGATGAATAGAAACTCCACAATAAAGAGTATATTTAGATAGCAAAACCATTTAGGAGCAAGTTGTTGAATATTAAACGATGCTGAGAAAAGACACTTTGAAGTTTGAAGTTTCAAACTTTGAAGTTTGAAAATATCACTTCATATGCTTTATGGAGCTTAAGCTATTTGAATAAAAATGAAATATCTCTTGGCTGGAAATGATATCGCTGTGGTCCGACGTTATTTCCTTAGGACTACAACTGAGAGGGAAAAGGAGGCAGTTCGGAAGGCAGTTTTTTTTTTTTTTTTGGTCTGTATTTCCTGCTGGGTGAGATGCTGAGAAGTAAAATAGGAGAGAGGATGTGGGGCAAAGTTTTGCTTAAGGGGGAAAAAAAAAAGCAAAGCTTGGAGTGTGTGACAAGAATTTTTCTCCAGGAGATTAGTAGTTACATTCTTTGTAATCTCTCTCTGTCTTTCTACGTTTTCTAAACTGGGCAAGTCACTCTTCAAGGGCAGGATTTAAATTACACAGTTTTTTTTTAAGACCAACATTGATTTAGCCTAAGTCTGTTTGGTATAGCTTAAAAATGTTGCTCCGCTAAGACTTTAATGATGACACTGCTGAAATATTTTGCAATACTAGGAGATTAAATTCTATATAGATTGGGCATGATTCTAAACTTTCATTGTTTTTGCCAATTTTTATGCCCCAAAGACTCAAAGTCATTTGTCAAATAGTCTCATATGTCTTACTGCAAAAACTAATCAGAAAACTGTAGTTATTTGGGAATGGTTAAAATAAAAGAATGTATAACTATTAATGTAATGTCAACAAGTTTTTTTTAGATCTCTCACTGAATATATTTTAGTTTTTTGCTTTACCTTATAAAAAAGGTTTTAACAACCAATCTAAACATTCTCAGAAAAAGGTCTAATAGTTTTTAGAGAGAAAACAAACAAAAATGAGTTAGACCTCAAAAGGTCAAAAGAAACAGGTTTGGTGAAAACCTTTATCCATATTAAGTGAGTTTTCATTTAGATAAATAAATTGAGAAATGTTTAAAATGTTTTCTGGGAATTTTTGTTTGTTTCTGAGACAAGGTCTCAGTCTGTGGCCCAGGCTGGAGTACAGTGGCACGATCATAGCTCACTGTAACCTTAACTCCTAGGCTCCAGCAATGTTCCTGCCTCAACCTCCCAAGTACCTAAAACTACAGGCACATACCACTGTATTTGGCTAATTTTTAAAATTTATTTTTTGTGAGGTAGGGTCTTCCTCTGTTGGCCAGGCTGGTCGCAACCTCCTGTCCTGGATCCACCCTCCTGCTTTGGGCTCGCAAAGTGCTAGGATTACAGGTGTGAGCCACTGTGCCCAGCTGTTTTCTGGGAATTTCATTAATTCTTGATGTCTTATCAGCCGTCGATTTGTTTACAGAGTTGTGCCCTTGGGTCACTTTTGAAAGGCCTGGAAGCTGTTTGCAGATTGGGTTCAGAGTAAGGAAGACTACTAGAACTGGACCCTGTGTCCCTGCCCATCAGCAGACACCAAGACTCTGACCTAACCACGACTATCAGTTAGACTCCCACCTCAGGGGGATTGGGAGTAGAATGGATTTGAGAAGGAAGTTCTAGAAACCCAGCTTCAAATCCCAGTTCTCCACCAAAAACGCACAGGTACTCCATCCTAGAGAACTCTGGGAGGTGCCCTTCCTGTCTAATCACTCTTAGCAGTTTCCACAGCCTTCATTTCCTCATCCTCACTCATTCCTTTATAGTTTAAAATCTGGCTGACACTCTCTGAAATCTTAACTGGAAAGTTGGCCAGGCTTTTTTATTCCTCAAAGCAATAGTCCTCACTATGTCCTTGGGCTCCATGTTGTCCATCGTTGGCAGTACCTCTCCTTCCCATGCTGGACTCTCTTTCTTCTTAAGGCCTGTGGGAAACCTTGCCATCCTCAACTTCTTCCTCCCTCCCACTTCTCTTTTCTTCCATTTCCTATTCCCTCAGGCAGGCAGTTACTGGAGCTTTGATTCAGCTTTCTTTCTTCTTTCTGGCCTATTCGACATCAATCTTTACTTCCATCGTTACATTTATTGGGTATTGATTGTGAACGGTTCTAAAATTTCTGTCTCCAGTCCCCACTCTCTGTTGATTATTGTATATCTCCCCATGGATGTCCCACTGATAGCTCAAGCACAACAGGTCTCGAACTGAATTTATCATCTCTCTTTTCCAAACTAGCTCTTCCTCTTGACTTCCTAGTGTCTACTGATAGCTCATCATGAAACTACATAAACCTTTTGCATTTTTCCTGCTTCTTCCTTCAATAGTTTTCAGTGTCTGTTTCTTCTTTTTTATAAACAGAAATGATTTTATTTATTTATTTTTTATTATACTTTAAGTTCTAGGGTACATGTGCACACGTGCAGGTTTGTTACATAGGTATGCATGCGCCATGTTGGTTTAATGCACCCATTAACTCATCATTTATGTTAGGTATTTCTCCTAATGCTATCATTCCCCTAGTCCCCCAACCCCGACAGGCCCCGGGGTATGATGTTCTCCACCCTGTGTCCAAGTGTTCTCATTGTTCAATTCCCACCTATGAGTGAGAATATGCAGTGTTTGGTTTTCTGTCCTTGTGATCATTTGCTGAGAATGATGCTTTCCAGCTTTATCCATGTCTCTGCAAAGGACATGAACTCATCCATTTTTATGGCTGCATAGTATTCCATGTGCCACATTTTCTTAATCCAGTCTATCATTGGTGGACATTTGGGTTGGTTCCAAGTCTTTGCTGTTGTGAATAGTGCCGCAATAAACATACGTGTGCATGTGTCTTTATAGCAGCATGATGTATAATCCTTTGTGTATATATCCAGTGATGGGATCGCTGAGTTAAATGATATTTCTAGTCCTAGATCCTTGAGGAATCACCACACTGTCTTCCACAATGGTTGAGCTAGTTTACACTCCACCAACAGTGTAAATGTGTTCCTATTTCTCCACATCCTCTCCAGCATCTGTTGTTTCTGGACTTTTTAATGATTGCCATTCTGAGTGCTTTGAGATGGTATCTCATTGTGGTTTTGATTTGCATTTCTCAGATGACCAGTGATGATGAGTGTTTTTTCATGTGTGTGTTGGCTGCATAAGTGTCTTCTTTTGAGAAGTGTCTGTTCATATCCTTTGCCCACTTTTTGATGGGGTTGTTTTTTTCTTGTAAATTTGTTTGAGTTTTTTGTAGATTCTGGATATTAACCCTTTGTCAGATGAGTAGATTGCAAAAATTTTCTCCCATTCTGTAGGTTGCCTGTTCACTCTGATGGTAGGTTTTTTTTTTTTTTTTTCCTGTGCAGAAGCTCTTTAGATTAATTAGATCCCATTTGTCTATTTTGGCTTTTGTTGCCATCACTTTTGGTGTTTTAGTCATGAAGTCTTTGCCCATGCCTATATTCTGAATGGTATTGCTTAGGATTTCTTCTAGGGTTTTTATGGTTTTTAGGTCTAACATTTAGGTCTTTCATCCACCTTGAGTTAATTTTGTATAAGGTGTAAGGAAGGGATCCAGTTTCAGCTTTCTGCATGTGGCTAGCCAGTTACCCCAACACCATTTAATAAATAGGGAATCCTTTCCCCATTGCTTCTTTTTGTCAGGTTTGTAAAAGATCAGATGGTCATACATGTGCGGTGTTATTTCTGAGGCCTCTGTTCTGTTCCATTGGTCTATATATCTGTTTTGGTACCAGTACCATGCTGTTTTGGTTACTGTAGCCGTGTAGGTTGAAGTCAGGTAGCATGATGCCTGCAGCTTTGTTCTTTTTGCTTAGGATTGTCTTGGCTATGCAGGCTTGTTTTTGGTTCATATGAACTTTAAAGTAGTTTTTTTTCCAATTCTGTGAAGAAAGTCATTGGCAGCTTGATGGGGATAGCGTTGAATCTATAAATTACTTTGGGCAGTATGACTATTTTCACAATATTAATTCTTTCTATTCATGAGCATGGAATGTTCTTCCATTTGATTGTGTCCTCTCTTGTTTCCTTGAGCAGTGGCTTGTAGTTCTCTTTGAAGAGGTCCTTGACATCTCTTGTAAGCTGGATTCCTAGGTATTTTATTCTGTTTGTAGCAATTGTGAATGGGAGTTCACTCATGATTTGGCTCTCTGTTTGTCTGTTATTGGTGTATAGGAATGCTTGTGATTTTTGCACATTGATTTTGTATCCTGAGGCTTTGCTGAAGTTGCTTATCAGTTTAAGGAGATTTTGGGCTGAGATGATGGGGTTTTCTAAATATGCAATCATGTCATCTGCAAACAGAGACAGTTTGACTTCTTCTTTGTCTATTTGAGTACCCTTTATTTCTTCTCTTGCCTGATAGCCCTGGCCAGAACTTCCAACACTGTGTTGAAGAGGAGTGGTGAGCGAGGACATCCCTCTCTGGTGCCAGTTTTCAGAGGGAATGCTTCCAGTTTTTGCCCTTTTAGTATGATATTGGCTGTGGGTTTGTCATAAATAGCTCTTGGTATTTTGAGATATGTTCCATCAATATCTAGTTTATTAGAGCTTTTAGCATGAAGCGCTGTTGAATTTTGTCAAAGGCCTTTTCTGTATCTATTGAGATAATCACGTGGTTTTTGTCGTTGGTTTGGTTTATGTGATGGGTTACTTTTATTGATTTGCATATGTTGAACCAGCCTTGCATCCCAGGGATGAAGCCGACTTGATCGTGCTGGATAAGCTTTTTGATGTGCTGCTGGATTCAGTTTGCCAGTATTTTCTTGAGGATTTTCACATCAATGTTCATCAGTGATATTGTTCTGAAATTCTCTTTTTTTGTTGTGTCTCTGCCAGGCTTTGGTATCAGGATGACGCTGGCCTCATAAAATGAACTAAGAAGGATTCCCTCTTTTTCTATTGTTTGGAATAGTTTCAGAAGGAATGCTACCAACTCCTCTTTGTACCTCTGGTAGAATTCAGCTGGAATCCGTCTGGTCCTGTTTGGTAGGCTATTAATTATGGCCTCAATTTCAGAGCCTGTTATTGGTCTATTCAGAGATTCAAATTCTTCATGACTTAGTCTTGGGAGGGTGTATGTGTCCAGGAATTTATCCATTTCCTCTAGATTTTCTAGTTTATTTGTGTAGAGGTGTTTATAGTATTATCTGATGGTAGTTTGTATTTCTGTGGGATCAGTGGTGATATCCCCTTTTTCATTTTTTTTTTTTTGCGTCTATTTGATTCTTCCCTGTTTTCTTCTTTATTAGTCTTGCTAGTGATCTATCAATTTTGTTGATATTTTCAAAAAACCAGCTCCTGGATTCATTGATCTTTTGAAGGGTTTTTGTGTGTGTCTCTATCTCCTTCAGTTCTTCTATAATCTTAGTTATGTCTTGCCTTCTGCTAGCTTTTGAATTTGTTTGCTCTTGCTTCTCTAGTTCTTTTAATTGTGAGGTTAGGGTGTCGATTTTAGATCTTTCCTGCTTTCTGTTGTGGGCATTTAATGCTATAAATTTCCCTCTAAACACTGCTTTAAATGTGTCCCAGAGATTCTGTTGTGTCTTTGCTCGCATTGGTTTCTAAGAACATCTTTGTTTCTGACGTCATTTTGTTATTTACCGAGTAGTCATTCAGGAGCAGGTTGTTCCGTTTCCATGTGGTTGTGCAGTTTTGAATGAGTTTCTTAATCCTGAGTTCTAATTTGATTCCACTGTGGTCTGAGAGACAGTTTATTGTGATTTCTGTTCTTTTACATTTGCTGAGGAGTGTTTTGCTTCCAACTATGTGGTCAATTTTGGAGTAAGTGCAATGTGGTGCTGAGAAGAATGTATATTCTGTTGATTTGGGGTAAAGAATTCTGTAGATGAATTAGGTCTGCTTGGTTCAGAGCTTACTTCAAGACCTGGATATCTTGTTAACCTTCTGTCTCGTTGATCTGTCTAATATTGACAGTGGGGTGTTAAAGTCTGTCATTATTATTGTGTGGGAGTCTAAGTCTCTTTGTAGGTCTCTAAGGAGACCTACAAATCCAAAAAAAAAAATGCTTTATGAATCTGGTTGCTCCTGATTTGGGTGCATATATATTTAGGATAGTTAGCTCTTCTTGTTGAATTGATCCCTTTACCATTATATAATGGCCTTCTTTGTATCTTTCAATCTTTTTTGGTTTAAAGTCTGTTTTATCAGAGATTAGGATTGTAACCACTGCTTTCTTTTGCTTTCCATTTGCTTGGTAGATCTTTCTCCATCCCTTTATTTTGGGCCTATGCGTGTCTGCACATGAGATGGGTCTCCTGAATATAGCACACTGATGGGTCTTGACTCTTTATCCAATTTGCCAGTCTGTGTCTTCTAATTGGGGCATTTAGCCCATTTACATTTAAGGTTAATATTGTTATGTGTGAATTTGATCCTGTCATTACGATGTTATTTTGCCCATTAGTTGATGCAGTTTCTTCCTAGCATCGACAGTCTTCACAATGTGGCATATTTTTGCAGTGGCTGGTACTGGTTGTTCCTTTCCAAGTTTAGTGTTTCCTTCAGGAGCTCTTGTAAGGCAGGCCTCGTGGTGACAAAATCTCTCAGCATTTGCTTATCTGTAAAGGATTTTATGTCTCCTTCACTTATGAAACTTAGTTTGGCTGGATATGAAATTCTGGGTTGAAAATTATTTTCTTTAAGAATGTTGAATATTGGCCCCCACTCTCTTCTGGCTTGTAGGGTTTCTGCCGAGAGATCCGCCATTAGTCTGATGGGCTTCCCTTTGTGGGTAATTCGACCTTTCTCTCTGGCTGCCCTTAACATTTTTTTCTTTATTTCAACCTTGGTGAATCTGACAATTATGTGTCTTGGGGTTGCTCTTCTTGAGGAGTATCTGTGTGGTGTTCTCTGTATTTCCTGAATTTGAATGTTGGCCTGCCTTGCTGGATTGGGGATGTACTCCTGGATAATAACCTGAAGAGTGTTTTCCAACTTGATTCCATTCTCCCTGTCACTTTCAGGTACAACAATCAAATGTAGATTTGGTCTTATCACATAGTCCCATGTTTCTTGGAGACTTTGTTCATTTCTTTTTAGTATTATTCCTCTAAACTTCTCTTCTTGCTTTATTTCATTAATTTGATCTTCAATCACTGATACCCTTTCTTCCACTTGATTGAATCAGCTATTGAAGCTTGTGCATGTGTCATGTAGTTTTCGTGTCACCATTTTCAGCTCCATCAGGTCATTTAAGGTCTTCTCTACACTTTTTATTCTAGTTAGCCATTCATTTAATCTTTTTTCAAGGTTTTTAGCTACCTTGCAATGGGTTCAAACATCCTCCTTTAGCTCAGAGAAGTTTGTTATTACTGACCTTCTGAAGCCTACTTCTGTCAACTCGTCAAAGTCATTCTCCATCCAGCTTTGTTCCATTGCTCCATTGCTGGTAAGGAGCTGCAATCCTTTGGAGGAGAAGAGGTGCTCTGGTTTTTAGAATTTTCAGCTTTTCTGCCCTGATTTATCCCCATTGTTGTGGTTTTATCTACCTTTAGTCTTTGATGTTGGTGACCTACATATGGGGTTTGGGTATGGATGTCCTTTTTGTTGATGTTGATGCTATTCCTTTCTATTGGTTAGTTTTCCTTCTAACAGTTTGGTCCCTCAGCTATAGGTCTATTGGAGTTTGCTGGAGGTCCTTTCCAGATGCTGTTTGTCTGGGTATCACCAGCAGAGGCTGCAGAATGGCAAATATTGCAGAACAGCAAATATTGGGGCCGGATCCTTCCTCTGGAAGCTTTGTCCGAAAAATACATATCATATGTATTATCATATGTTTAACTAAAGGCTATACTATAAGTTGTAATGTTTTTGAATTATATTTAAAGACTAAAGGGCATCCAAAGATGCTAGATATTTTTCTAAAGTATATCCTTAACAAGAAGTTAAAATGTCACTATGCCTTCCTGACATATTTAAACAATTATTTATTTTTCACTCTTATTTATTATTATTTATTTTGCTATAATTTCAGGCTTACAGAAAAGTTATAAAAGTAATACAAAGAATTTCTGGATAATGAGGCTTCAATCCATATTCCTAAAATGTTATCATTCATGGTTTCTCCCTCTTTTCTTTTTTCATATTCACACTATATTTTCTGGTGCATTTAAGAATAAATTGCAGACATAATGCATTTTTATGCCTAAATACTTCAATATGTTTTCTAAAAAGCAAGCAATTATTTTATACAAACATAGTATGGTAATCAAAATCATCCCTTTAATTTGTTTAAAGTTTGTATTTTCATTATGCACATGATGTTTTATTTCATGCACATGATGAAAATATAATAGCATGAAAGTTCTTAGAATGAAAACAATAGTTCTCTCCACTCCAGTTTTACTTACTAGAACTGGGAAACACTAATTATTTCTATTTTTAATCTTTAAAGTAATTTTGACCCTAATCCTAAATAACACGTGTACTTATACCACTATTTCTTGGATGCATCATTTATCTAATAAACATTTGTGAACCTATTTGTATGTGCCTGGCCCTGGTCTTATAATTGATATCTTTTTTCCCTTGCTAGAAAAGATTAGGATACTCAGTGAATGTGTATTTTTATTTCTCCTTTCCTCCCCAACTTTTGATAGTTTTTTTATTTACTTGATTATATTTGTATCTTTATATAATATACCTAAATAAAAAACAGAAATAATGTACTAGTATTTTTACCTAAATATCATTCAGTGCAGACCTCCATAACGTACTGTAGTTATATTTCCTTCTCTATGGCCTGTTTGTTATTTAAAGGGGAATAGTTCTAACATTTAGGTCAAATAGTTTTTCTTTTATTATAATCTAGTAATTTCAGTTTGTTTCATGTTTGAACAATGGCTTTTTCAATATAATTTCCTGTTGCCTTTTCTTCTTAAGAGAAAAAACATGCTTTCTTCACCATTTTATTAAAATAATGTGTGTCTTTAATAATTTCACCTGTTACTTAGAAAGTGTCTACTTTTTGAAAAGATGAATTTGTGGAGCTCACTGACTTCCTGTTTTAACTTAAACTGATCATTTTCTAGTCCTGTTGCAGAACTGTCATATGGAGCTATTTTTAATCTACACATGGTTGACACATTTCAAGTATCTCATATCTTTCTCTTTCTTAGAACTTAGTACTATTATATTAGAAAATCCACTTATGCAACTTCTTCAGAAAGGGTATCATGAAAATAAGTTTACCGATATCTTGATATTTTCATGTAAAAATGACATCCTTGACCCTTGCATTTAGAGTGTAAGAACGCTAGCTTTCAAGCCATTTTGTCTTATGGCCCTTGGTATTTGTGATAAGACATTTAGTGAAAATCATTCAAACAAATTACATATTTTTATATAATTTGTTTTTCTGGAAACATTTATGAGTTTCTGAATATCACTGGTACTTCAAAATTTAACAAAGGTGTTTTAGGTATGGATCTTTGAAAAATACAACCGACTTTGTCTTTGTTGTGCCTTTTAATCTGAAGATGTGTCTCTCTTTCCCCCTCTTTCACTCCAGTGATAATTTTCTCCATTCTGTTTTCTGTGTTCTTTTTCAAACTTTTATTGATCAGATTTTGGATCTCTGTGGTTAAGTTGGAATTAGTTTCTTAGAATTCCCTTCCCTTGTGGATTCTGGGTTAGATTTGGCCAAATGAGGAGTTACTTGAGACTTGGAAGGCTGACATAAAGCATTAGCATTGCCCTCTGAGGTCTGTTGTTCTTAGCTGTGGTGACAGAGAGACTCTCTGTCTGTGGGTTCCAGCTTGTTCTTGCTTTCTTCTGCTATGCCCCCAGCTCTTTATCCTGATTGTTGACTCTGTCACTTACAGCGTCCCCAAGCCCACACCCAGACACATGGCAGCAGACTCCCTAGTAGTGCAGCCAAGGAGCAAAGTGGAGGCCCAGTTACCCAGACACCACTCCAAGATCCTTTCTTGTTTTGATGGCTGAGCATGGTTAGCTTCTCAGGTTGACTGATAGGTGACTACTCTTATCTTCAAGATCCTCTTCTAGACCTTAGTTTCCCTTACAAGTTCTTTCTGCAATTGGGTAAGATTTAATACCTACATCAAGTCTCTTATCCCATAATACATAGTATCTCTGCTTCCCTAATTAAAAGGTGTAATTACAACCTCATAAATTAATCTTCTGTATATCTCAATGTTTTCTTAAATTTTTAATTTTTTTCTGCCCTATTATCTGGAGTTTTCTTGACTTTATTTTGAAATTCCTAGAATTATTTCTTATTCTCTATTACAATTTTATACCATCCTTTACTATCTTCTAGAATTTCTTTGAGAATACTAGCAAAGCAGCTTTTCTTTTTAATATTATGAACTATCTTTACTTTTATGGAATCAGTTATTCTCTCTGTTTATCTTGATCTTCCTTCTTCATGCTGGTAGTGTCTTTCCAATGACTGGAGATCTGAAGTAATAGTCTCATAAGGTAGTTAGTTTTCTCCATTTTATTGGCAGATTAGTTTTCTCTTCAGATACCTTTGCTCCTACAGGAATATTCACTTACTTTTATTCCGGGGGCCCTCAGGAAGATTGAGACACAAATGCATGTGCTCAGATGCCATCAGGGACAGGAACTGTTCATCACTTCTTTGTCATGTGACTCTGTCCTGTGTTTTCTTTTCCATCTTCTCCCCAATATGATAATTGAGTTCATCTATCATACTTGGTTTTTGCCTCCATCTTTCCTTTTTAAATTATATCCTAAACTTTTATTGAAAGACATCTTCTTATAGTGTCACTTCAGTCATGAAAACTTTCTCAAAAATATTCCATGGTTGCCAATTGCCTTCAAAGTTAATGTCGAACTTTTTAAGCATTCAGGGCCCTTGGAGATTTGCTCTGAAACTGCCTTCCCATGATTATCTCCCTCATTTATTTTCACACTTTGGGAAACTGAGTGGGTCACCCTTCCCTGATGATGGTGGTTCCTACCGCTAAACCTTTATTCATGCCTTGATTTTTCTTCATTTATTAGGATCTCTTCCACATACCTACTTATCAAAACTTGATCCTTTTTAGACATCTGTTCCAATATCACTTTCCCATCACTTTCTGGCTATTCTCTTCATTTTAACCTGCTATCATGCTTTTTTTGAGAGCATTTTGCTGCAGAAATAATATCCCATCTGATATAATAACTATTTAGTGTTCTTTACTCTCCCATGTTAGAAAGAAATTTCCTTTAAGGCAAGGACCCTATTTTAACTTCTATTTTCTCTCCAAAACACCATGCATGGGATATAGCAGGTATTCAGTGAATATGCATTTATTTAGGTAAAACTTTGCATTTTTAAGTGTCTCTACATTTCAGTTTCTGGCAAAATGAGCATAATTATTGCCCTGTGTTACTGGGACCTCCTTTTTAGAAGAAAAAGCTTTAAGGCCATAAGAAAATTTGTGTAAAGGCCTCTGTCATATTATAGAGTCATTCATTTGGATTCCCAGAAGCAGTAATGTGTATCATTCTGTCTTGTGTAAGACCTTTTCTGCATACTTATATGTCTTAATCAGTTTTCTGTTGCTTATAACAGAATACCCGAACCTGGGTAATTTATAAAGAAAATGCATTTATTTCTTATTGTTCTGAAGGCTGAGAAGTCCAAGGTTGAAGGGCCATCTGGTAAGTATCTTCTTACTTGTGGGGGACTCTCTATAGAGTCCTGAGGTGGTACAGGTTATCACATGGTGAGGGGTCTAAGCATGTAATGTGCTAGCTCAGGTCTTTCTTTCTTTTTCTTATAGAGTCACCAGTTCCACTTTCATGATAACCCAATAATACATTAACCCATTAATCTGTTAATTCATAAGTAGATTAATTTTTTCATGAGGGTGGAGCCCTTAAAGGCCCACTTCTCAATACTGCCACCTTGAGGATTAAATTTCAACATGAACTTTGGAAGGGACATTCAAATCGTGGCAATACAAAACTTGCATTGGAATAATTTATTTGACAATATTCCCTGACAAGGAATTCTACTTTACGTCCTTCGTGATTTCCCATAAATCTCTGAGGTCTCACTTTATTTCCAAACGAGAAAGCTACTGGTCTCTGCAAAAAGTGTCTGATTCAATTGCTTTGTAGAGTATTTTTGCTAGAAACCATAGTCTTACAAGAAGTGAGCAGTACTCACCATGTTCTTAACTTTGGTGTCAAATGAGGATTCTTTCAATCAAGGTCATAAAATTAAATAAGCACTTTCTTGGCAAAATGGCAAATATGCTATTCCTCCAAATGACTATAGCAATATGACATTGTTAACATTTTCTTACTTTGAACTTTCCATCCTGAGCCTTCACATTGATTAATTCACTCATTCATTCATGGAAAAATATCTCCTATACATGTATCAGGCATAATTGTTAGAATGATGACTAAGGCACAGACCTAACCCTTAGGGAGCACACTGCCTATGGGGAGGACAGCCAACTAAGATGCAATCAAAGGAACACAGGACCAATGCTACGGTACCAGGAAACAGGCGAGGACAAAGGAGACTAAACTCAACCAGAGAGTCTTGAAGAAGTGATACCTACTCCACATTATCACTAAAATAGGAATTTTGATTGAAACTCTAGGGGTTGTCCTCAGAATTATAGTTACCTTCTTATCTATAATGAGCATTTGTGACCAATTTTTGTAATATATATACCTGTGTGGAAAAGGGTTAAGTTTGTGAATTTTGCATGGGATGATAGTTTGGACTCCTACCATGTAATCTCAGCCTGTTCTTGGGAAATATTATAGATAAGTAGTTCTTAAAATGTATTAGAATCACTTAGGGGCTTAAAATGTCTAGACTCTACCCACCCCTAGAAAGCCTGGTTAATTTGTCAAAGGCAGAGATGGTGTTTTTAAGAAGCTTCTCCACATAATTGTAATGTGCAGAATTTGCGATAGGATTCTGCCTCCAGGTAGAATTTTAAAATGGTCCTCCTGAAATGGACCTTAGAAATCATCCAGTGCAGGCCGGGCACAGTGGCTCACGCCTGTAATCCCAGCACTTTGAAGGGCTGAGGTGGGCGGATCACGAGGTCAGGAGATGCGGACCATCCTGGCTAACAGGGTGAAACCCTGTCTCTATTAAAAATACAAAAAATTAGCTGGGCGAGGTGGCGGGCGCCTGTAGTCCCAGCTACTCGGGAGGCTGAGGCAGGAGAATGGCCTAAACCCGGGAGGCGGAGCTTGCAGTGAGCCGAGATTGCACCACTGCACTCCAGCCTGGGCGACAGAGCAAGACTCTGACTCAAAAAAAAAAAAAAAAAAAAAAAAAAAGAATCACCCAGGACAACTTCTATTTCCTGTGTTAGAGAACTGGGTTGTGGTTCATATTCCTTGGAAGGTATTTGTTACGGGTTGAAGTGGATCCTCCTAAAATTGATGATGTTGAAGTCCTAACCCCCAGCACCTCGGGATGTGACCTTATTTGGAAACAGGCTTGTATTAGTTCGTTCTTGCAATGCTGTGAAGAAATATCTGAGACTGGATGATTTAAAAAGAAGAGATTTAATTGGCTCGTGGTTCCACAGATTGTACAGGCAGCACTGTGACTTCTGCTTCTAAGGAGGCTCCATCAAGCTTCCTGTCATGGTGGAAAGCAAAGGGGGAACAGATGTCTCATATGGTGAAAGCAGGAGCAAAAGAAAGAGTGAAGGGAGAGGTGCCGCACATTTTAAACAACCAGATCTCATGAGAACTCATTCACCATCTTGTGAACAGCATCAAGAGGATGGTGCTAAACCATTTCATGAGAAATCCATCTCCATGATACAATCACCTTCCACCAGGCCCCACATCTAACATTGGGGATTACAACGCAATGTGAGATTTGTGCGAGGACACAGATCCGAACCATATCAAGGTTCACTGCAGATATAATTAGTTAAGGAGGTGGACTCTTAATCCAATATGACTGGTGTTCTTATTAAAGAGGGAAGGTTGGACTCAGACATGCACATAGGGGAACGTCATGTGAAGATTAGAATTCTACTGCCACAAAGCCAAGGAACTACCAAAAGGTTGGAGAGAGGCTTGGCACAGATCCTTCCCAAGCACCTTCAGAGGTGGCATAGCACTGCCAACACCCTGATTTTGAACTTCTGGTCTCCAGAACTGTTAGACATTGAGTCTCTCTTGTTTAAGTCATTCAATTTGTGGCACTCTGTTAAGGCAGCCCCAGCAAATTCATACAGTATTTTTAACATGAACTTAGCCCCATCCTGGTCAACATGGCTATTCTCATTCCCAGTGTGGTTGATGGGCTGCTCACCTCCCATTTTCCACTCCATGATAGCCAGTGAAGGCAGGTCACAGGTTCCTGCTTATCTGAGGGAAGAGGGTGTGAGTGTATGTGGCCTGGGCAGCTGGGTGACTGCCATGGCCAAGGCTTTCTCTTAACACAGTCTGACTTGCCACTGCTGCAGCTAGGGACAGAGTGCTCTGCCCCCATGGAGAATTTAGAAGTGCATTTTGCTATCATTTGTAAAGCATGTCTCAGAAACAAGATTGCCAGTTAATATGAAATCTGTTTATATAGAATTAATATCTTTATGATTGTGTGCATGTGTATATATGTATACATACCTGTTTATGGGCATGAGAAGACCCAGATAGACACCTCTGATTTTTCTCTAACGTGAGAGCACTGCTAGCTGTAGGGAGGATTCTGAGTAGCCGGGGCTGCAGGCTCTTCCTGACTTGGTAAAGGCCTTTCTTCGTGTTTCTTGGACTTTCTGTTCTCTCTTCTCAACATTTGGATCCTCAACCTTCCTTCTTTTAATTTTCCTATTGCCTTAAATACTCCTAGTACCTCTGAGCCTAGGAGGCAGATAGTATATAATCTTTTCTTCCCTAGATCCAGAAAACTGGGTGCCAAAGGGAGAGTGGTCTTCTATGGCCACACATTGACTGAGTGGGGAAGCTGAGTGGAGCCTTGGCCTTGCGACTCTCCATCTGCTGCTTTTGCACCCACAGCAGTTCATTGTTGCATTTACTAAGCTGCAGGGTCCTGAACAAGTCTTTTAATGACCCCGAGTTTTGTGTCCTCATTTACAAATGAGGATCATGTTATTTAGGTGGCAGGACTGAAGATTACAAGGATTTCTGTTTCAGAGTTGCTTCACTTAAGAAAAAGGCCTCCAGTTCCATCCATGTTGCTGCAAAAGAATATGATTTCATTCTTTTTTTTTATTGCTGGGTAGGATTCCATTGTTTATATGTACCAGATTTTCTTTATCCATTCATCTGTTGATTCTATATCTTTGCTGTTGTGAATAGTGCTGCAATAAACTTGTGAGTGCAGGTATCTTTTTGATATGTTAAGAAATATATGGTAAGCCCTAATTTCATTCCTTGTATCCAGAAGACCCTCAGCAGCTAGTTGAGCTTGAGCGTTGTGAGGACAGATAAGGATGATGATCTGGAAGATACAGAGTTTATGCAACTAAATACAAATGATTTGTTCCTCACTGTAGTCTCTATGTTGAAGTGTGTGTCTATCAGTTTCCAGAATTATGAATAGCTTGAGTTGCACCAGCAGAAAGGCAAAAAAAAAAAAAAAAAAAGAACAACAAAGCAAAAACACAACACATTTCTAGTCAGCCAATCTACCTATTCAAGCTGGTTGGTTTTTCATTTAAAATTTGTTGTGTAAAAACCTCATAAGAATGGAAGTAGAGATCTCTTCTCTCCCTCTTTCAAATAATTCTGGGACTGGAAGATCAGAGGAGGAAGGAGAAGAAAGGAAAAGAGAGAAGAAGGCTAACACAGAAGTCAGCCTATGATCTGGGAAAGAACGATGTCACCTCAGGCTCTGTGACAGGAACAACTGGAATATAGAAGGGGTCAGGCTGGCAATGTATTGCGTCTTGTGGAGAATGAGACCAGAGGGGCAGAGCATCCCCATCTTTTGAGGGGTTATAGTGACAAGGTGTCAAGTTTGCTGGGTCCTAGAGGTCATCTTGAACAACCTCTTTCTTCAACACACAGAAATCAGAGGCCAGGAAGGAAAATGAGAGAGACAGTGTTTATTGTCTACAAGCCCTGGAATAGGTCCTTATGACACATTGTCTAATATTGTTTGCTGTGACAAGGCTTCATTAACCCTGTTTTCAAGGCAGAAAACCAGGCATGAGAGCACAGATTGGAAGGGGCTGCACTTGCCTTCCCATTCAAGCCTGCCCAGTTGTTAAGGAATGTTCTTTACCATGTGAAGCCGTGAGTGTAAAGTTTCCCCTTTAAGGACACCGTGAAAGTAAAAGCAACATTCGCAACTACTTGTCGCTTAATGGAGAGGAGATTTCTTATTTTAAGAGAACAGATATTTGTTACCAAATGTAGTTGGCTAATGGCCTCCAGCAATATCCAAGTCCTAGTTCCTGCAACTTATGAATGCTACCTTTTTGGCAAAAGGGACTTTGTAGATGTGATCAAGTTAAGGATCTTGAGATGGGGAGATTATCCTGGATTATCCAGGTAGGCCTAAATAGAATCACTTGTCCTTGTAAAAGGGAGGCAGAGAGAAGTTTGACTACAGGCGTGTATTAGTCATGGTTCTCTAAAGGGGCAGAACTAATTAGATAGATGAAAATGTGAAGGGGAGTTTATTAGGAGAACTGACTCACAGGATCACAAGGTGAAGTCCCACAGTAAGCCATGTGCAAGCTGAGCCAGGAAGCCAGTCTGAGATCCAAAACTGCAAAAGCAGAGAAGCTGGCAGTGCAGCCTTCAGTCTGTGGCTGAAGGCCCGAGAGCCCCTGGCAAATGACTGGTGTAAAGTCCAAGAGTCTAAAAGCTGAAGAACTTGACGTCTGATGTTTGAGGGCAGGAAGCACAGGAGAAAGATGAAGGCCAGAAGACTCAGCCAGTCGAGTCTCTCCATGTTCTTCTGCCTGCTTTTATTCTAGCCATGCTGGCAGGTGATTAGATGGTGCCCACCCAGATTGAGGGTGGGTCTGTCTTTCCCACTCCACTGACTCAAATATTAATCTCCTTTGGCAACACCCTCACAGACACACCCAAGAACAATACTTTGCATCCTTCAATCCAATCAGGTTGACACTCAATATTAACCATCACAAGATGTAAAATGCTATTTGCAGAGTGAAGTCAGATACTATACCGCTGGCTTAGAAGATGGAGGGAGGAGCCACAGGCCAGTTATGCAAGAAATGCAGCTCTAGAAGCTGAGAAAGGCACATAAATGATTTGCCCTTGGAGCCTCCAGAGGGAGCAGGGCCCTGGAGGTGCCTCGATTTCATGCCCCTGAAACTGACATGAGACTTTTGATCCCCAGAACATTGTGCTGTTTTAACCACCAAGTTTGTGGTAATTTGTTACAGCAGCTATAGCGAATGAATGCACCAGGGACAACTATTCCTATCAGTGAAGATGGGGTTTAGGAACGTGATGGCCTTAGTGACAGCAGAGTCCCACTGAGTATGCCCATTTCTTGCCACAAGCACAGTCATGAATGTTGAACGATGCGACATCTGGGCCAGTTGCAGAGTATCTGCAGAAGAGAAAACTGCCACTGAAGGATGAAGATCTCTGGCCATGATTTTAACTGGTTAATCTGAGTATGGGGTACAGCTGTCCATCTGATTGATAGAAGATGTGTAGGGGCAGGGACATTCCCTGATGTTTGGATTTGGGGAGCAGTGGAACTTTGGGCAAGCCTGCCATTTGCAAAGCTGATTGACATCACACGCAGGCATGTGGGGAAAAAGGAGTTAAGATGGAAAGCACCACCTGAGAAGAGAGGAGCGTAAGGGATAATACCTCCATGAAAAAACCTGCCCGTTATCTTTTTCCTCCTTCCAAAGATTAACGAATAGGATAAAGGGCAGGAAATAGGTGCCACCCCATGCGTTCTGACCAGCAGTGTGAAGTGCAGGAGCATGCGAGGTGCTGGAAACATAACCGCTACGTTACTATGATGGCAGAGGTAGGTTTTGAACCCTGGATTACCTAATTCCAAATTTTTTGACTTCTCTGCCATTCCGCATGGCTTCCTACAGAAAGAGACACATACAGAGTTAGAGCTAGAACACAAGTTCCTCACATCTGATCCAGGGTCCTTTCCACCTTATCATACCACTTCCTTTTGTAAAAAGAAATATTCCTAGCACGATGTTCTATCTACTTACCTATGTCCAATATGTTATTTTGTTCAATCTAACAGAGATGCTCATTGCTTGTTTCCATCAGGCAAAGAATTAAGTGTATTAAAGAGAAAAAAGTTGAAACTTTGCAGAGAGGGTGTAGAATTTTTATGAGTCCTGAGGGAGAACATGATGATGTAATTTATTGAGTGTTCTTTTGTGCAGTGTGCTTTACATCCATCATCTTTACAAGACTTTGAGGTTAGGTTTTATTATCTTCAATTTGCCAGTGAGGAAAACTGGGGTTTAGAGGGTTTAGGAAATTGTCCAAAGCCACCGAACCAGGTTAGTGGTTCTCAGCCTTTATCTAGCACCAGAATCTCCTGCTGGGCTTGTTAAAACACAGATTGATGGGTCCACCTGCAGTGTTTCTGATTTTGCATGTCTAGGGTGGGGCCAAGCACTTGCACTTGTAACAACTGCCCAGGTAATACTGATGCTGCGTGTCTGGGCACCACACTTTTGGAACTCTTGGGTTCGAATGTTTTAAGAAGGATATGAAATCAGGGCAATTTGAACCTAATTTAGGCTGTCTCAGTCTTCCCTTTCTGGAACTGACTTCAGGTTCTCCAGTGAGAGCTAAGAGCCTTGGGGCCTTGTTAGTCTCTGACAGAGCTGTATGTAAGTCCCATTAGCTGCTGGAGAAGGTTGCCCAGACTGCCCCACTGTGGCCAAGAGAGCAGAATACTGGTGGCTGTGAGTCAACGGAGGGTGGGTGCTGATTGGATTCTAGCTGAGCACACTGCCCAGAGTAGCAGTTCTTCTATTCCTTAACTCTCCTTTAATTTACTGGAAATAAAAAAGGTTTCTGTTTATTTTAAAATCTACATTATTTTAAATATATTGCTCAGTATAGTACTATGAAATGCCAGAACCTCTGGGAGATCACATTATTTCTAGGGATCGCTAGTTCTAAACCGTTTAAAAGTTTTGCTTTCCTGGAGATAATTCCAATTATGGCTGATTTTAGCATCTCTGTATAAGAAAGAATGGGTGTGGTTTGGGTTCATATCTGATTTAACTTATTTTTCTTTTATTTCTAGCTCTATTATCAACATGATACATGCTCATTGTCAAAAATTTGGACAATACAGAAATTGTGAATGAAAAACTTATTAATAATTCCAATATACAGGGCAATTCCCACGTAATTTTTCTATGATTTTCTTTATTCTAGTTTTGTGACCTTTTATTTTAAAAATGTCTGTATATATACATGTACTTTTATACATAACAAAAATATATCAAGAGTATGCTATCATACATACGTTTTTTGGGAATGCAGGGTTCTTTGTTAATTTTGCTCTCCTCTCATTTCCTTCTCTTTTCACCATCACTGCCTCCTCTGCCTCCTCTCTTCACATCACCTTTTCCCTAGGTAACCAACTTAGTATGCATCCTGTGTTTTTTTCAGGCCCATATAAGTATCTACTAACTAGGTTTGAGTCTTTCCTTACGCATATCTTCAGTATTCATTGCTTGCATATATTATGGTTTGCTGGCTATTCCCCTCGTATAGAAGTTCTAGTTTGTTTCAGTTTTCACTGCTATTTTGATGAACACTTTGCACATAAATCTTTGTCTGTATACCTGAGTATTTCTTTAAGAGAAACTCTCTGAAATAAAACTCCCGAACATTTGTAAGGCTCTTTATGGAAATATTACTTCCTGGAAAGGTTTTAAAAACTTACTCTCCCACCAGCAGGAGTGAGAGGACTAGTGCTTTTGGAAGTGAGATCCTAGATTCCTTGGACTGAGATGTTTGAAAAGTTGTTCCTGTGGCAGGGCTCCAGGCCATCATTGTCTTCTGAGCCAGGCTTTTAGTGGCATGACAACTTCAATTCCATTTCATACCCTCAACAGTCCTGGAACCACGTTTGGTATTCTTAATGGAACTAGACACTCCCCACCTCTGTATTTTTTCTACTTGCTATTTTCTGATTTATATATTGTGTCAACTACATTTCTTTTTTTTTTTTTTGAGATGGAGTCTTGCTCTGTCACCCAGGCTGGAGTGCAGTGGCCGGATCTCAGCTCACTGCAAGCTCCACCTCCCGGGTTCACGCCATTCTCCTGCCTCAGCCTCCCGAGTAGCTGGGACTACAGGCGCCCACCACCTCGCCCGGATAGTTTTTTGTATTTTTTTTTTTTTTTAGTAGAGACGGGGTTTCACCGTGTTAGCCAGGATGGTCTCGATCTCCTGACCTCATGATCCGCCCGTCTCGGCCTCCCAAAGTGCTGGGATTACAGGCTTGAGCCACCGCGCCTGGCCCAACTACATTTCTTAGACATATTTTGAATCCAGCCCTACTATCATCACAAACCAATCTTTCTGGACTTCTGTTTTGTCCTCTGCATTCTGACCAGTCAATGCATATGTAAATCAGAAGCCCTTACCTTCATGTGATTAGCAATTGAGTTTTCTCAAAGATGTACACATGTAAAGGTATGAAGGAATAACTTGCTTCCCAAGGATCCAAACACATCTTGCAGAGAATTGGTGCTCCAGCCGTTCAGAGCAGGCCAACTCATGGTCTGCCATCAACAGTGAGGACTTCACTGCCTAAGAGAAATTTGAACTGGGCCTTGTAGGAAGGATACCATACAGGATTTGGAGCTGTGAACTGAAGAGGGGAGTCAGCGTGTCCTAGACTGGAGTACTGCTGTGAGAAAACAGCTAGAGATATGATTTGAAATGGTGTTAGAGATTATTCAAAGTAAAAACTGAATGCTGATATGGAGTAAGAGGAAAAAAACTGGCCATCCTACAAGTCCAATACAGGTCGAAGCTGTGAACTTGAGATGGCTCAATTCTCTGCTCCACATTGCAAGACCATAGATGGTGGCTGGTTGTTTTACAGAGGGCAAGTACGGTAACTACAGAAGAAGAACAATGGGGTGAGAGCTTTGAGGTCCTGGTGCAGAAGTGTTTGCAGTGACATGTCGTAGGTCCTAGGATAAACAGGGAAACGGTGGAGCGGATGAGCGTGGCCTGATGATTTGGAGAAAAAGGGAGACATCTAGGACAGTACTGCCCAATACAAATTTAACGCAAATCACCAATGCAAGCCACCATGCAGCTATTTTAAAATTTTCTACAACACATTATAAGAGAGTTTATATTAATTTTAATCATAAACTTTACTTGGCTAAGATACCAACAATATAGTTTAAACAATTGATATAAAATTTGTTAATCAGATATTTTCTCTTTTTTTTCATACTAAGCCTTAGAAATCTGGTGTGTATTTTATACTTACAGCACATCCCAATTGATACTAGCCAGATTTTAAATGTTCTGCAGTCCCAAGTGGTAGTGGCTCCTGTGTTGGACAGAGCATCACAGTATGCTGAGATTGGAAAGATGAAGTGGGAAGTAAGGAAATTAGAAGATTCAGGGTTTGTGACCCAAGACTGGGGTAGTTTAGGAATCACAGGCCAAATGACTGGTTACTGTCGGTACTGTGGAGTGAGTGTTTAAGGTGAATTGGAAATGAATGAACCTGAGTGGCTCAAGACACGGAGCAGTGTTGATGACCATTGCCGGAAAAGGAGAAGCCTAGCACTTGGCATGTAATGGAGTCTCAGACTAATGACCGTGAGCCCAGCGAGAAAGCTCCTGGTGACTGTGAAGGGAGGTTCAAGAGTTAGTGGGCAGAATCCATATGGGAAAATGATTCAGGCCAGGACTCAGGGGATTACAACCCACAGGCCAAATCAAGCTCACTGTCTGTGTTTGTAAACAAGGATTATTGGAACACAGCCACTCTGATTGAATCACATATTGTCCATATGAACTGTTGCTACAATGGCAAAGTTGAGTAGCTGGGACCAGGACTGTAGATCTCTCAAAGTCTGAAATACTTGTATCTGGCCCTTCATAGAAACTTTACCTACTACTGATTTATACCATAGTCTAAATGAGCCTTAGAGGAAGAGGAGTTTCTCCAGGATAGGGAGAAGTGAATGGCTAGGAAAATACTGAAAGCGGGCCTGGCCCTGGGGATTTTTGCATCAAGTTTGTGGCTTCTTCATCTCAATCTCAGGGAAGCAGCTGCACTGCTATGACTGAACTCCCTAGAGATCTGAGGACCAACGCTAACTTCCAAAACTGCAGCCTCTTCTCCACAGCACATTCTTTAATCCTCTGCAGACACTGACAATCCTCTGGAGTCACGTTTGTGCTTTTGAAATGGAATCATGATAGTGCTGTTTTTATAAATTGGCACTGTGACTCTCAAACCCATGGAACTTTGAACTTCTATCGTGTTTCCTATTTCTATCCAGAAACAAGGAAAGGTTCACTTGCTTTCTCCTTCTGCTTTACACACAATTAGAGTCTATTATGGAAAAAAAAATCTTGTTCTTCCTGAGAATAATACCTGATATATTGCATAAAAGATCTCATTTGTCAGAAGATACATGATCGTACTACTTCTCCTTTATGTAATTCTCCTCTCAGTAGGAAATGGTGCAGCAGATTCAAAGGGCAGTGGACTGGGAAGCATTAGACCCAGGATTTATTTTTAACTTCACTTCTATTTTAATGCCTCTAGATTTCAGTTTTCTCATCTATAATAATTATGGCAATAAAATGCTACCATTTATTGAATGATAATAATAACTACCTTTTCCTTGGAGACAATGGAGTTTAGAGACAGTGAAAGACTGCCTGAATTTGAAGCCTGGCACCCATTCGTTAGCTTGTGACCTTGGGTGAGTCACTAAAAGTCTCTGGGCCTTAGTTTCCTTATTTATAAAATGAGGATTCACTACCTCATCAAATGAGTTAATATTCATGATACATTTTGAATAGCAACTGGCACATAGGACATGCTCTTTTCAAGTCTTAAAAAGAAATAAAATACAATAGGATCTATCCTTTGTATCTGCCACAGTTAATGGTATACTAGGCTTAATTCTTTATGTGTGTTGTTTTTGAATAATAATGTCAGTACTGTAAGAGCATTATTATTATTCCAAATTTTATACCTAAAGGGACAGATTCAGAGAGGTTAAGCTGTTAACTATCATACAACTAGCAAATGAAGGAGCTAGAATTACTCCACATCTTCTGACACCCAGCCCTTGCCAGATCTAAAGCCCTGGATTTGATCAGTGATTGCCAAATGTAGATGATCTCAGCTAGTTGCAGAGTTGATTTATTAGATTTAGTTTAGATCCTGTCTCTTGACTGACTTGCTATGGAGCCTTGGACAAATGGCCCAACTTATCCATTCTTGGTTTCTCACGTAGGAGAGAAATGACACTGACTCACCCTACATGGGGTGGGGTGAACATTTATTGATTTTAGCTTGTGCTTGGTCTGTTTTCCCAGCCCTGGAATAGTAGCTACATTTTCTTTTGAGAAACTACTTTCTCACTCTCAGTCCCTGCAATTTGGATGCAGTTGACCGCACTTGCCTGGCCTGGATTTAGGACATTTGACCTATCCCTGATCTACCAGAACATGACATTTCCCTGGCCAGAGGATCATCTCAGAGTGAGCACATGCAAATAATTTTTTTGTGAGGCCACTGTCTATATAAACAATTTGATAAAAAATGTATTAAAAATTAATGTTCCCATGCTGGATCCAGTGGTTTATTGATGAAAAATTTGAACTATCAGTAGGGAAGAGGTACTTACATATTTTTTATTGTCCAATCAGTGCATGTAAAGAGCCTTCTTCATTTCCATGCACCATCTCTTTCTGTTCCATTCAGGAACTAGCTCTTCAAGTTCTTTGTCAATTGTGCCATTCCAGACTAATTTTATATCTTCCAACCATGAGAAAAAGGCAAGGCTATTGTTAGTCACCATGCCGTGACTCTTCAGAATCTGCTTGTGTTGAAACAATATAGAACTTTTAATCTCTGCAGTTTCCTAATACAGTTTATGTAGGGCTTGGACCCATTGTTACTCATGACAGACACTGCCTCATCCATCCATTGTGCTGTTTCTGAAGACTGGCTCGCGGTGATTCATAAAGATTGGTACTGAGCACTGTTGATGATGATCACCAATGCGAGTCTCACTCAGATAATGCCAAACAATGTGAATGATAATTTGTTTTCTGTCATGTTACATTTGCTTGTTGGAATTTTAGCACAAATATGGGATGATACATTTTACAAGCATGTCTTAATCACTGCCCTCCTAGAATTTGATCTCTTTCTTTTTCTCTATTTTATTCTTTTTTTAAAAAAATTATGCTTGAAGTTCTGGGGTACATGTGCAGAATGTGCAGGTTTGTTACATAGGTATACACGTGCCATAGTGGTTTGCTGCACCCATCAACCCATCGTCTACATTAGGTATTCCTCCTAATGCTATCCCTCCCCCACCCCCTACCTCACGACAGGCCCTGGTGTATGATGCCCCCACCCTGTCCCGTGTCCATGTGTTCTCATTGTTCAACTCCCACTTGTGAGTGAGAACATGTGGTGTTTGATTTTCTGTTCTTGTGATAGTTTGCTCAGAATGATGGCTTCCAGCTTCATCCATGTCCCTGCAAAGGACATGAACTCATCCTTTTTTATGGCTGCGTAGTATTCCATAGTGTCTATATACCACATTTTCTTTATCCAGTCTATCATTGATGGACATTTGGGTTAGTTCCAAGTCTTTGCTGTTGTGAACAGTGCCTCAATAAATGCATATGTGCATGTGTCTTGATAGTAGAATGATTTATAATCCTTTGGGTATATGCCCTGTAATGGGATTGCTGGGTCAAATGGTATTTCTAGTTCTAGATCCTTCAGGAATCACGCACTGTCTTCCACAATGGATGGACTAATTTACATTCCCACCAACAGTGTAAAATGTTCCTATTTCTCCACACCCTCTCCAGCCTCTGTTGTTTCCTGACTTTTTAATGACTGCCATTCTAACTGGTGTGAGGTGGTATCTCATTGTAGCTTTGATTTGTATTTCTCTAATGACCAGTGATGATGAGCTTTTTTTCAAATGTTTGTTGACTGCATAAATGTCTTCTTTTGAGAAATGTCTGTTCATATCATTGGCTCACTTTTTGATGGGGTTGTTTTTTTTTTTCTTGTAAATTCGTTTAAGTTCTTTGTAGATTCCAGGTATTAGCCCTTTGTCAGATGGACAGATTGCAAAAATTTTCTCCCATTCTGTAGGTTGCCTGTTCACTCTGATGGTAGTTTCTTTTGCTGTGCAGAAGCTCTTTAGTTTAATTAGATCCCATTTGTCAATTTGGGCTTCTGTTGCCACTGCTTTTGGTGTTTTAGTCATGAAGTCTTTGCCCATGCCTATATTCTGAATGGTATTGCTTAGGATTTCTTCTAGGGTTTTTATGGTTTTTAGGTCTAACATTTAGGTCTTTCATCCACCTTGAGTTAATTTTGTATAAGGTGTAAGGAAGGGATCCAGTTTCAGCTTTCTGCATGTGGCTAGCCAGTTACCCCAACACCATTTAATAAATAGGGAATCCTTTCCCCGTTGCTTCTTTTTGTCAGGTTTGTAAAAGATCAGATGGTCATACATGTGCGGTGTTATTTCTGAGGCCTCTGTTCTGTTCCATTGGTCTATATATCTGTTTTGGTACCAGTACCATGCTGTTTTGGTTACTGTAGCCGTGTAGGTTGAAGTCAGGTAGCATGATGCCTGCAGCTTTGTTCTTTTTGCTTAGGATTGTCTTGGCTATGCAGGCTTGTTTTTGGTTCATATGAACTTTAAAGGAGTTTTTTTTCCAATTCTGTGAAGAAAGTCATTGGCAGCTTGATGGGGATAGCGTTGAATCTATAAATTACTTTGGGCAGTATGACTATTTTCACAATATTAATTCTTTCTATTCATGAGCATGGAATGTTCTTCCATTTGATTGTGTCCTCTCTTGTTTCCTTGAGCAGTGGCTTGTAATTCTCTTTGAAGAGGTCCTTGACATCTCTTGTAAGCTGGATTCCTAGGTATTTTATTCTGTTTGTAGCAATTGTGAATGGGAGTTCACTCATGATTTGGCTCTCTGTTTGTCTGTTATTGGTGTATAGGAATGCTTGTGATTTTTGCACATTGATTTTGTATCCTGAGGCTTTGCTGAAGTTGCTTATCAGTTTAAGGAGATTTTGGGCTGAGACGATGGGGTTTTCTAAATATGCAATCATGTCATCTGCAAACAGAGACAATTTGACTTCTTCTTTGTCTATTTGAGTACCCTTTATTTCTTCTGTTGCCTGATGGCCCTGGCTAGAAGTTCCGATATTGAATAGGAGTGGTGAGAGAGGGCATCCTTGTCTTGTGCCGGTTTTCAAAGGGAATGCTTCTAGCTTTTGCCCATTCAGGATGATATTGGCTCTGGGTTTGTCATACATAGCTCTTAGTATTTTGAGATACGTTCCATCAATACCTAGTTTATTGAGAGTTTTTTTTTTTTTTTTTTTTTGAGACGGAGTCTCGCTCTGCCGCCCAGGCTGGAGTGCAGTGGCCGGATCTCGGCTCACTGCAAGCTCCGCCTCCCGGGTTTATGCCATTCTCCTGCCTCAGTCTCCCGAGTAGCTGGGACTACAGGCACCCGCCACCTCGCCCAGCTAGTTTTTTGTATTTTTTTAGTAGAGACGGGGTTTCACCTTGTTAGCCAGGATGGTCTCGATCTCCTGACCTCGTGATCCGCCCATCTCAGCCTCCCAAAGTGCTGGGATTACAGGCTTGAGCCACCGCGCCCGGCGTTTATTGAGAGTTTTTAACATGAAGGGGTGTTGCATTTTGTCAAAGGCCTTTTCTGCATCTATTGAGATAATCTTGTGGTTTTTTCATTGGTCCTGTTTATGTGATGGATTACATTTACTGATTTGCATATGTTGAACCAGCCTTGCATTCTAGGGATGAAGCTGACTTGATCTTGGTGGATAAGCTTTCTGATGTGCTGCTGGATTCAGTTTGCCAGTATGTTGTGTGTGTGTGTGTGTGTGTGTGTGTGTGTGTGTGTGTGTGTGTGTATTTTTTGCATTGATGTTCAGGGATATTGGCTTGAAATTCTCTTTTTTTTGTTGTGTCTGCCAGTCTTTGGTATCAGGATGATGCTGGCCTCATAAAATGAGTTAGGGAGGATTCACTCTTTTTCTATTGTTTGGAATAGTTTCAGAAGGAATGCTACCAACTCCTCTTTGTACCTCTGGTAGAATTTGACTGTGAATCTGTCTGGTCCTGGACTCTTTTTGGTTGGTAGGCTATTAATTACTGCCTCAATTTCAGAACTTGTTATTGGTCTATTCAGGGATTGGACTTCTTCCTGATTTAGTTTCGGGAGGGTGTATGTGTCCAGAAAATTATCCATTTCTTCTAGATTTTCTAGTTTATTTGCATAGAGGTATTTATAGTATTCTCTGATCATAGTTTGTATTTCTGTGGGATCAGTGGTGATATCTCTTTTATCATTTTTTTTGTGTCTATTTGGTTCATTTTTTTGTGTGTGTCTATTTGATTCTTATCTCTTTTCTTCTTTATTAGTCTTGCTAGCAGTCTATCAATTTTGTTGGTCTTTTCAAAAAACCAGCTCCTGGATTCACTGATTTTTTGAAGGGCTTTTTGTGTCTCTGTCTGCTTCAGTTCTGCTCTGATCTTAGTTATTTCTTCTGCTAGCTTTTGAATTTGTTTGCTCTTGCTTCTCTAGTTCTTTTAATTGTGATGTTAGGGCGTCGATTTTAGATCTTTCCTGCTTTCTGTTGTGGGCATTTAGTGCTATAAATTTCCCTCTCAACACTGCTTTAAATGTGTCTCAGAGATTCTGGTACATTGTGTCTTTGCTGTCATTGGTTTCAAAGAACATCTTTATTTCTGCCTTCATTCCGTTATTCACCCAGTAGTCACTCAGGAGCAGGTTGTTCAGTTTCTATGTAGTTGTGTGGTTTTGAGTGAGTTTCTTAATCCTGAGTTCTAATTTGATTCGACTGTGGTCTGAGAGACTGTTTGTTATGATTTCCATTTGTTTGCATTTGTTGAGGAGTGTTTTACTTCCAATTATGTGGTCAATTTTGGAATAAGTGCAATGTGGTGCTGAGAAGAATGTATATTCTGTTGGTCTGTGGTGGAGAGTTCGTAGATCTCTATTAGGTCTGCTTGGTCCAGAGCTGAGTTCACGTCCTGAATATCTTTGTTAATTTTCTGTCTCGTTGATCTATCTAATATTGACAGTGGGGTGTTATAGTCTCCCACTATTATTGTGTGAGTCTAAGTCTCTTTGGAGGTCTCTAAGAACTTGCTTTATGAATCTGGGTGCTCCTGTATTGGGTACATATATATTTAGGATAGTTAGCTCTTCTTGTTGAATTGATCCCTTTACCATTATGTAATGGCCTTCTTTGTCTCTTTTGATCTTTGTTGGTTTAAAGCCTGTTTTATCAGAGACTAGGATTGCAACCCCTGCTTTTTTTGCTTTCCATTTGCTTGGTAAATATTCCTCCTTCCCTTTATTTTGAGCCTATATGTGTGTTTACACATGAGATGGGTCTCCTGAATACAGCACACTGATGGGTCTTGATTCTTTATCCAGTTTGCCAATCTGTGTCTTTTAATTGAGGCATTTAGCCCATTTACATTTAAGGTTAATATTGTTATGTGTGAATTTGATCTGTCATTATGATGCTAGCTGGTTATTTTGCCTCTTAGCTGATGCGGTTTCTTCATAATGTTGATGGTGTTTACAATTTGATATGTTTTTGCAGTGGCTGGTACCAATTGTTCCTTTTATGGCTTCCTTCAGGAGCTCTTGCAAGGCAGGCCTGGCAGTGACAAAAATCTCTCAGCATTTGCTTGTCTGTAGAGGATTTTATTTCTCCTTCACTTATGAAGCTTAGTTTGGCTGGAAATGAAATTCTAGGTTGAAAATTCTTTTCTTTAAGAATGTTGAATATTGGCCCCCACTGTCTTTTGGCTTGTAGGGTTTCTGCCGAGAGATCTGCTGGCAGTCTGATGGGCTTCCCTTTGTGGGTAATCTGACCATTATCTCTGGCTGCCCTTAACATTTTTTTCTTTATTTCAACCTTGGTGAATCTGACAATTATGTGTCTTGGGGTTGCTCTTCTCGAGGAGTATCTATGTGGTGTTCTCTGTATTTCCTGAATTTGAATGTTGGCCTGCCTTACTGTATTGGGAACGTTCTCCTGGATAATATCCTGAAGAGTGTTTTCCAACTTGGTTCCATTCTCCTTATCACCTTCAGGTACACCAATCAAATGTAGATTTGGTCTTTTCACACAGTCCCTTATTTCTTGGAGGCATTGTTCATTTCTTTTCATTCTTTTTTCTCTAATCTTGTCTTCTTGCTTTATTTCATTAAGTTGATCATCAGTTGCTGATGTCCTTTCTTCCATTTGATTGATTAAGCTATTGATACTTGTGTGTGCTTCACAAAGTTCTGATGCTCTATTTTTCAGCTCCATCAGGTCATTTATGGTCTTCTCTACACTGGTTATTCTACTTAGCAATTCACCTAACCTTTTTTCACAGTTCTTATCTTCCTTGCATTGGGTTAGAACATGCTCCTTTAGCTTGAAGGAGCTTGTTATTACCCACCTTCTGAAGCCTACTTCTGTCAATTCATCACACTCATTCTCTGTCCAGTTTTGTTCCCTTGCTGGTGAGGAGTTGTGATCCTTTGGAGGAGACAAGGTATTCTGGTTTGGGGAGTTTTCAGCCTCTTTACACTGGTTTCTCCCCATCTTCATGGATTCATCTGCCTTTGGTCTCTAATGTTGGTGACCTTCGGAAGGGGTCTCTGAGTGGACGTCCTTTTTGTTGATGTTGATGTTATTCTTTAATGTTTGTTAGTTTTCCTCCTAACAGTCAAGCTCCTATGCTGCAGGTCTGCTGGAGTTTGCTCGAGGTCCACTCCAGACCCTGTTTGCGTGAGTTTCACCAGTGGAGGCTGTAGAATAGCAAAGATTGCTGCCTGTTCCTTCCTTTGGAAGCTTCATCCCAGAGGGGCACCCACCAGATGCCAGCCAGAGCTTTCCTCTATGAGGTGTCTGTCAACCCCTATTGGGAGGTATCTTCCAGTCAGGATATACAAGAGTCAAGGATCCACTTGAGGAGGCAGTCTGACCCTTATCAGAGCTCGAATGCTTTACTGCAAGATCTGCTGCTCTCTTCAGAGTTGTCAGGCAAGGACCTTTAAGTCTGCTGAAGCTGCACCCACAGCCACCCCTTCCCCCAGGTGCTCTGTCCCAGGGGGATGGGGGTTTTTATCTAGAAGTCTGTGACTGGGGCTGCTGCCTTTTTTTAAGAGCTGCCCTGCCCAGAGAGGAGGAATCTAGAGAGGCAGCCTGGCCACAGCAGCCTTGCTGAGCTGTGGTGGGCTCTGCCCAGTTTGAACTTCCTGGCAGCTTTGTTTACATTGTGAGGGTAAAACCAACTACTCAAGCCTCAGGAATGGTGGACGCCCCTCCCCCTACCAAGCTCAAGCGTCCTGGGTCAACTTCAGACTGCTGTGCTGGCAGCGAGAATTTCAAGCCAGTGGATATTAGCTTGCTGGGCTCCAAGTGGGTGGGACCAGGCAAGCCAGATCACTTGGCTCCCTGACTTCAGCCCCCTTTCCAGGGGAGTGAATGGTTCTGTCTCACTGACATTGCAGGTGCCACTGGGGTGAAAAAACAAAAACAAAACAAAACAAAAAAAAACTCTTGCAGCTAGCTTGGTGTCTGCCCAGATGGTTGCCCAGTTTTGTGCTAGAAACCCAGGGCCCTGGTGGTGTAGTCACCAGAGGGAATCTCCTGGTCTGCAGGTTGCAAAGGCCATGGGAAAAGCACAGTATCTGGGCAGGAGTGCACCATTCCTCACGGCATAGCCCCTCACGTCCCTCATGGCTTCCTCTGGTTAGGGAAGAGAAATTCCCTGACCCCTTGTGCTTCCTGGGTGAGGTGACATCCCACCCTGCTTCAGCTTGCCCTCCGTGGGCTGCACCCACTGTCCAACCAGTCCCAGTGAGATGAACCGGGTACCTCAGTTGGAAATGCAGAAGTCACCCACCTTCTGTGTTGATCTCAGTGGGAGCTGCAGACTGGAGCTGTTCCTGTTCGACCATCTTGCCAGCAAAATCGAATTTGATATCTTTCAGAATGTTGACCATACCCTTGTCTTCCACATACTGCCACCAGTGGAAGGGACACAGAAGGAAGAATGGTCCTTTTCCTTTTAGAAATTACTGCCTCTCACCCTTCCTGGCTTGAGAGACTAACCAGGACTAACAGGGAGAGCACGAAGTTACCACATTGGATAGAGGCAAGAAGGGACAATGATCAAAGGATTGCAGAGCCACAGTCTGGAAAGCCCTCAGAAGAAATGAGCATGACCACTCACAGAGGACTGCCTGGCATGTGGTGTAGAGCCTGTGGTGGGAGTGGGATGCTCCTCTCAGAACCAGGTTCAGGGAGTGTGGTGGTTGGGTAGGAGGGTAAGTGTCGCTCACTCACCCACTTCTCTTAGGTGTTGTAGACCATAGGAAACACCATAGGGTAAACACAGCTGCATGGCAGGCAGTACACGAACTGCACATGTGGCTTAGAACACAGAGGGGGTTTTTGGTAAGTCAGAACCCCAAACGCATCTTTCATCTGATGTGTTTGAGTCACCAAAAATCAATGTATCAGGATCACTTTGGCAGCCCAATCTCATGAGAAAAATATACAACTTGCTAGTGGGACAATCTGCTTCTCAGGCTGCTCTCCTAGAGCCAGAGCTGGGACATATGGTCCCAGTACCACCCCATTGACTTGAGTCCTGGAACTCCCAGAGTATTAGGTTGATCTCATGAATGAAGCAGAGCAAGGGTTGGTAAATGGTTTCTGTAAAGGCCCAGATATTAAACCTTTTAGGCTTTTAGGACCACTCCTCTGTTGCAGCTATTCTACTCTGGATGTAGTGTGAAAGCAGCCATAGACAACAGGAAGTGAAAAAGTATGGCTGTGTTCCAATAAAACTTTATTTCTAAAAACAGGCAGTGGGTCAGATGTGGTCTTCAGCACATAGTTTTCCAGCCTCTGGGTACAGGGTAGGAGAGCACTTCAAAGGTGCTCAATGGGCGGGACAGTGCTAGGTGTTAATGGAAACAAAAGATAAAGGGAGACAGCAGAAGGGGAAAATGATTTGCATTTTTTTTTCATAAGATGGAGAATATAAAAAGCATTCTAGATTAAAAATTATAACAGCATATGCAAAAGAACATATGCAAAGAACAGGGCCAACAGGTGGAATGGCAAGTAGCTTGGTGCAGCTGGCAAAACGGAGCACACTATGGGGTGTGGCCACAGGGCATGCTAGAGGCTGCCATGTCCTTAGGAGGATTAAGTGAGTGATATGGTTTGGCTGTGCCTCCACCCAAATCTGAATTTTTATCTTCCAGAATTCCCGTGTGTTGTGGAAGGGACTCAGTGGGAGGTAACTGAACCATGGGGGCTGGTATTCCCTGTGCTATTCTGGTGATAGTGAATAAGTCTCACAAGATCTGATGGGTTTATCAGCGGTTTCTGCTGTTGCTTCTTCCTCATTTTCTCTTGCCACTGCCGTGTAAGAAGTACCTTTTCCTTCCCACAATGGTTCTCAGGCCTCCCCAGCCATCTGGAACAATAAGTCCAATTAAACCTCTTTTACTTCCCAGTCTTGGGTATGTCTTTATCAACAGTGTGAAAACGGACTAATACAGTGAGAAAACAGATGTGGAATGTTTTGTAAACTCTACAAATGTCAGGATATTGTTAACTAACTTAAAAGCATGATATACTATGCTAATAAATTTTTGTTTTTATTTTTTTCCCTGTAGATCTGTGAGAGCCACTTCAGGAATTTTTTGCTTGGAGTTACATGATGAAATTTGCATTTCAGAAAGGCCACCTGATACTGTGTGGAGGATAGTCTACAGGGCTGAACTAATGCTTGAAGGTGGGTAAAGAGGTTGTTACAGGAATTTGGGCGAGAGATGGTGAGAACCTGCACCAGAGCAGTGTGGCCTGGGAGGTGAAAAATGGGTAATAGTTGAAAAGATTGTTAGGAGATTGCACTGACATCATTTGATGACATTTTGACTGTAGGCAGAGAGTAATTAAGAGGTGTTTCAGTGATGCCTGCATACTTTCTCACATGGACTGCTAGGTGGGTTCTAATGCCATGTGTTAAGAGAAAAAGCCCAGCTCTATCAACACTTGTACCCGGCACCCTGACCAGCAATTGTGCACATGCGTGGAATGGAGAGGAGGGGGTGAGAAGCTGAGCTTGGCTTTGTGCCAATCCCTACTGGGGCCGTGCAAGCTCCTGAGGGTGGGCAGAGAACAAGAAGTCTATGAGAGGGGCTGGGCTTTCTGATATTCATTTCTTGTCTTGGTTTGCTGGCTGATCAGAAGAAAGCCCTCCACCCTGGTCAGCCAGGAATGCCAGTGTTATGCAGGCCAGCACTTCTGGCTCTACAACTGAGCAGGGCCTCATTATTTTTCAAGGAAACCCTAGTAAGGGTCTTTATCTTGGACAATGAAAGCTATTAAAAGTACACAATTCTATCATCTGCTATCTGAATTCATAGTATGGTTGCAACAGGATTGGATCCAGATAGAGATTGGATCTCTATTTGATCAGCTTTTTCTCCTCCAAACCACGTGGATTTATTTAGTCACTTAAGTGTGACGGTTAAGGGCCAGGCTCTGGAGCCAGTGGGCCTGGATTCAAATTTCACCTCTGCCGTGGACCCTTGCCATGTGGTTTCAATATCATGTGTCCCAGTTCCTTCAGATGTAATGTCACCTTTCTCATAGAGTTGTTATGAGGTCTAGATGAGTTAATATGTGTGAAGCATTTGAAACAATGCCTAGCACAGAGCAAGCTCAGTATAAATATTACGGCAGGGAACTGAATGCCGCAGGAGAGACGGGTTCCAATTTGTTGGGCTTCAGATTCTCTGTGATTTGCCTTCTTTTTTCTTATCCTTTGCTGAGTAGTCACTGGTGGGCCCAACATTTGATCCCTGGAAGGGAGTCAAGAAAAGAACCTGGCTCTTGACCCACTTGTGGAGCCAGAAGTGCTGAGCTGCATAGCAGGAACCCTCCTGGCTGTCCAGGGTGGAGGACTCTTCTTTGATCAGCCAGCAAATTAGGACAGGAAATGAAAATTGGAGGTCTAGGGCTCTGATGATATGTGGCATCTGGATCCCTAATTCCTGATCTTTGGGTCAGATTTGTTATTTCTATAGAACCAGAACACTGTCGTTCAAATGATTTTGGCCCTCTCTGTTAGCTATTTCAAGTGTGATAAATATCTCTTAAATTACTTACAAACAGAAAGGGTATGGTGAGTCAGCTCATGTCTGGAATGGAGCCTGTAAGCTAAGTGTAGGCCGTGCGGCTGCACTTGCAGTTGGTGGCATCACAAGCAGAATCGGGCGATGGCCGTGTGGCTGCACTTGCATCACAAGCAGAATGGGGAGATGGCCGTGTGGCTCACTCGCCTCACAAGCAGAATCGGGAGATGGCCGTGTGGCTGCACTTGCCTCACAAACAGAGTCGGGAGATGGCAGTGTGGCTGCACTCGCATCACAAGCAGAATGGGGAGATGGCCGTGTGGCTGCACTCGCCTTACAAGCAGAATCAGGAGATGGCCATGTGGCTGCACTCACCTCACAAACAGAATCGGGAGATGGCCGTGTGGCTGCACTCGCATCACAAACAGAATCAGGAGATGAGAGAGATGATTTCCAAACAATAGATGGTCTTTAGGTGGAAAATACAATTCTGGTTTAGTGCTTTTCTAAGATCTTTTCCTTTAAGATGAAAACCAGGGCTTAGTTACAAAGGGTGGACATGCTCTCTAGACATCAGGAGTGCTAAAAGAAATGTGTGTGCTCGTATGCACCTGTGCACCCCTATAAGCATGTGAAACACACCCATGACCTATGCAAGAAATAAAAGTGACACGTCATGAGTGCTCCCCAAATCTAACTTCAGTGCTATGTTTTTAAACAGGGATGGGGAAATACCTTCTCCTGGAGGCTAGATTGCCTCTGTATGTGTGTGTGGGGATTGCAGGAGTAGGCAGACTTCCTTTTTGATAGGGAACTTGGGGTAGAGAATCAACCAAAAAGCAGCCATCAGAGACTCGTATGCATCCAGGACTGTGCTGGGGAGCACGGAGGAGCCTGGTTAAGAATACAGTGATGAGGCTTTGAATGTCCAGTGAAGCTGGGAGGGCACAACCAACACTCATGGAATGGTTTGAGAGTAGACTATAAGGAATAAATGAGTCTGGGGGAAAAAGAGATCTAAGAATTTTAGAAAAATGGTGAAGCTTTAGAAAAGAAGGAAGCATCATTTCTCAGCCTTTTGGCTAAGATTAAGTGAAAAGAAGGAGGCAGCTTCACAGAAAAAGTAAGTTGAAGGTGAGCCTTGGAGCATGCTTTTTGCAATGTTTTGAGCATTTACTAATCCCCTTAATTAACCGAGCAGGAGAAAAAATGCATTTTTCTGGCTGATTTTCCTTGGCACAATCGCAGGTCACATGATGCCACCCGTTGGTTGAAGCTGAGATTGTAAAGATCTCCCAGAGAAGCTAAGTGTGAGGGATTCAGACAGCAGTAGAGACCACAAAGATCTATAATGCCTCAGCTAAAGTTTGCATCAATTTTATAGTAGCATTTACATTTGTAATATGGGGAAAATATCTGTTTGCCAACATGACATAAGCAGATTTAAAGTACCTAACGTATTTTACTGAACAGATATAGATGCGTATAAAGCAGCTGTGGTGCATTTTTCCTCCCCTGGATGAAGGCTAGAATGCTAATTTTCAGTGAAGTTTCTGGAGAACATGATAATTTGTTATCTTAGCAATTTTCAAGCTAAATTCATTCCCTTTTTTTCTCCTCTCCCTTTCAATAACAACCTACTCTGGTTCTAGAAAAGTATTGAACTGAAAAGCTATTGATTGCAGATTGATTGGTTTTATATATATATTTTTTACAAGATTTAATAATGGTTTTGTTTCACATTTAGGCAACTTGAAAAACCATAAAACATCCTTTGCTGTGGTCAAAAATTTTAAATTTCATATTTTTAGGAGGATTATGTGTCTTTGTATGTGTGTGTGTGAAACACTGAACTAGAATTTGTGGTCTCATCGTAGTCGTATTATTTTGGATAAAAGTTTATATATTCCCAGTGCAGATCTTAAACAATACCTCTGTGGTAGCTATAAATGTATTAAGAAAGCTAGCTTTGAAAGGAGGTTTATAATTCTAATTCAGTAAAGACTACTGAAGTCTTTCCATGCCCAAATCCCTAATTTTTACCCACTTCTTCCACTTTGAACCTATCAACTGAAGCAGGACTGGAAACATAGAAACCAAAGCATAGACTTTGAGTGGTTGGAGGCATTTAACATTTAGATTTCCAATCTCCTGATGAACAAAGTTATTGAAATTCTGACCTAGCAGAGGCAAATGGGCATAGTGCACACTTGAAACCTATATGTGAGGTTATCTCATGAATTATTCTATTTGAGAAGCTGAAAAGAAATAGGTATTTCAAACTCAGATATGATGCTGGTATTCAAAAAGAGCAAATAGACCACAGAAGTGAAAAACATTAAAATAATTTGATCAAGGTTTGGAAAGATAACTGGACATAGAACTAGGCTCTCATTGATATGTGCATTTTAATTCTCTCTTTCTCCTATTAGCAGACTATCACTATATTAATACAGCCTTCCCTTTTTCCTTGTTTTTGTATTTTATTGGAAAATAGAACTTAAAGGTTTTCCCCAATTTTATTTTTACAGTTAAACATTAAACTTTAGTGCAAAGGAATTTTCTTTTGGTCATGCCTGAATGGTTCAATATTATTGCTTGGTATTTTTGAACTTTCATATAATTCAGTAATTCTTCAATTATGCAAGTGTAGTTTATAGGGAAAATAGTAACATTTTATAGGAGGGAGTGGATAGAGCTCTAGCTCTGGAGTCAGGCAGACACAGTATCAAATCCTCTTGTGGGGATAAGATGTATAAGACTAATTAGGACACTATAATTCTCTCACCATCAGTTTCAGGAAAAGTAAAGAAAATAGTTTTCTCCTTGTAGATATGTTTGTGAGATTATATTTGTAAAGTGCTTGGCAGAGACAGTCAATGGCAGTTCATTTATTTATTTATTTACTTTAGACAGAGTCTTTCTCTGTCACCCAGGCTGGAGTGCAGTGGTGCGAACATGACTCTTGCAGCCTTGACTTCCTCAGCTCAAGCGATTCTCATTCCTTGATTTCCTGAGTATCTGGGACCACAGGTGCATGCCACCATGCCCGGCTAACTTTTAAATTTTTTGTAGAGACAGGGTCTCTCTATGTTGCCCAGGGTAGTCTCAAACTAGTGAGCTCAAGCAATCCTCCCACCTTAGCCTCCCAAAGTGTTGGGATTACAGGTGTGAGCCACTATACCCTACCTCAATGGTAGTCGAATAAAGACAATTTATAATCCAAACTTGAACAAATATCAACTCAGTTCTCTTACATTTATGTTTAATAAATGTTGCAGGGAGATGAACTCAGAACTTTGTGTCTCAGAATATTTACAGTTTCTTCTTCTTACTGTAGTTATTTGGGTCTTTGTCTCATCACCTACTCTATGAGCCTCCTGTGGAAGGAGACTGTGATTTCACCATTGTGGTATTCTTTGCAGTGTATCATCTGCTAGACCCAGGTCCCCAAATATGCTCCTCCAGGGAGAAACGGTCCATGATATAATAAGCTTGGGAAATGCTGAACACTCACTACACCCTCTCTAAGTGCTTTCCAACTTGCATTAACTCACTGAATGCACTGAAAAGCTGCGTGGGAGAAAATTTTCACAATCTGTACATCTGTCAAAGGACTAATATCCAGAATTTACAACGAACTCAAACAAATCAGTAAAAAAAAAGACAATCCCATCAAAAAGTGGGCTAAGGACATGAATAGACAATTTTCAAGAGAAGATACACAAATGGCCAACAAACATATGAAAAAATGCTCAACATCACTAATGATTATGGAAATGCAAATCAAAAATCACAATGCAATACCACCTTACTCCTGCAAAAATGGCCATAATCAAAAAATTAAAAAATAGCAGATGTTGGCGTGGATGCGGTGATCAGGGAACACTTCTACACTGCTGGTGGGAATGTAACTGGTGCAGCCACCATGGAAAACAGTGTGGAGAGTCCTTAAAGAACTAAAAGTAGAACTACCACTTGACCCAGCAATCCCACTACTGCATATCTACCCAGAGGAAAAGAAGTCATTATTCGAAAAAGATACTTGCACATGCATTTTTATAGCAGCACAATTCACAATTGCAAAACAGTGGAACCAGCCCAAATGACCATAAATCTATGAGTGGATAAAGAAACTGTAGTATATATATGATAGACTACTACTCAGCCATAAAAAGGAATGAATTAACAGCATTTGCAATGACATGGATAAGATTGGAGACTATTATTCTAAGTGAAGTAACTCAGGAATGGAAAACCAAACTTTGCATGTTCTCACTGATATGTGTGAGCTAAGCTATGAGGACGCAAAGGCATAAGAATGATACAGTGAACTTTGTAGACTTGGAGGGAAGAGTGGGAGGGGGGCGAGGGATAAAAGACTACAAATATGGTGCAATGTATACTGCTTGGGGGATGGGTGCACCAAAATCTCACAAAGCACAAAGTACCTAAAGAACTTACTCAGGTAACCAAATGCCACTTGTACCCCAGTAACTTATGAAAAAATTTTAAAAAATGAGCTCTAACTCTGTTTAACTTAATGTTTCTCAAACTTATTTGATTACCTTTGTTTTTTAATAGCCTCTTAATATTTGGCATAGCATTCCTCTTAAGGTGACTAGTGTAATATTTGCAAAGTAGGTGGACAGTAGATGTAGGGCATTATGTTTTATGTATTTATATTACATTTCATATGTTTCATTTTATATAAATCTTAATGCTACACAACTTTTTTTGATACATCTTGCCATTTATTAACATAAGTTATATATTTAACAAATATATTTCAAAAAATAGGTATATATATGATAAAACCAGAATTAATATTTTAAATTTACCAAAAACCCTTTCAAAAATATTATTCTAACAACTACTTAATCCTGTCCACATTGAATAGATTTGATTTTTCTCATTAGTTCAAGAACCCTTAGGCTGCTGGAAAGAGAATTGAGTTCCATATGTGAAATGTGCCCACTTAAATTAAAATGTTAATTAAAACAATAGCAACAATTGTAAATACAATGGAAATTTTTGTTCTTTTAAAATGAATTGTGTTGGATGAAGTTAACTCTGAAAAGTGAGATTCCATTTGGTGATACATGAAACTATCAAAGTTAAACACAGCATCCAACTCTCAGCTCATAAATGTTAGAGTAACATCTGTTCTGATGACTCCTCCTGTGGGAACAATAACAGATAGGTATTTCCATAAGTGGGTACACCAGAAAGCAGAAACTTATCATGCTAAGTACAATTTTAAAAAATCTCAACTACGATAGAAATCATTCCTAACCACACATTTCTCATTCTTATTATCAACTCAAAGAAAATATAATTTGACCCATTCTTCATGACTCTGAGACGACCTCCTTTTTGCTTCTTACTCTAAATAGTCCTGCATTGCAGCAGTCTTATATATTCATTGCCAGCATCTCACTTGGCTGCCAATGTGCCCTTCTCAGATGCTCTTTTCTCCTTGCCATCTGTGTCCCACCAACTGGACCCGTCCAGATCTGGCCTCTAATTTGAAGATAATAGAGACATAAGATAAACTGTTAAACCAGTAGCTGGGTGTTTGTAGCAAGCATTTATAAATCAATAAAGCTGTGTAAGAATCTGAAAAATTGCTTCATAATGATTACTGTTAATTTTTATTCTCAAACCCTAGGAGGTATATTTTTTTCATTTTTGTGGGTACATACTAGGTGTATATATTTATGGAGTATATGAGATATTTTGATACAAGCATGCAATGAGCAATAACCACACCAAGGTAAATGGGATATCCATCACCTCAAGCATTTATCTTTTATGTTACAAACAATCCAATTATACTCTTTCAGCTATTTAAAAATGTGCAATTAAATTATTGACTATAGTCACCCTGTTGTGCTATCAAATACTAGATCTTATTTGTTCCTTCTAACCATATTTTTGTACCCATTAATCCCCACTCCCCTCCCCTGCCCCACTACTGGCCTTCTTAGCTTCTGGTAACCATCCTTCTACTTTCTATCTACATGAGTTCCAGGAAGTATTTTTACATGGGAGGAAATGAAGGCAAAGAGAGAGGTAAAGTGACTTGCCTAAGCTCTGACAATTAGTTAAAGGGAGCAGTAGCATTTAAATGCAATTTTACATGGCTCCAACATTATGCTCTTCTTAGCTCTCAAAGAATGATCTAAGTTCGAAACTCTTAGGTTTCCCCATTGCAGTCTGCTTTGCATGGACTATGTCCATCTCCACCTGCCATTATTTCCCCCTTTTTCTCCTCTGCAGTTGTCTTATGCAAACATAATCCTTCTGGTTCACTCAGTGCAGCCACAAAGTTCCAAGGAGCAAATTGGAAAAATCCACATAATTTAGCAGAGCTCTTTTCAGCACACATTTAACTATCCAGGGATTCCACTGTTTTTCACTGAATGATGGTGACATAAGAAAAAAAAGTAGTTCATTGAGGGAAAAAAATGCCACTAACCAACAACACAATCTCTAACCAAAGAGATCACAGATGGCACATCAAGGTCAACTGGCAGGAATCGCCTTCATGAAGGGCTCTCAGAAGCTGAGTGAGAAGGGTACCAGGAAACATTTTTTTCCTTGGGGAAAGATACCTTTGATAATTATTAAGTTATTTTCTGAGTTCTCTGATTCCCTGGAATCAGAGACTTTCTAATTTCTGTACTTACCGTTACTATCTTGATTTCCTCTTTCTCTTGTGTTTGGGCTCCTAAGACACCAGCATGCTTCAGATGCCTCGGTACTTAGGCCCAGCTCTTGGTTAGCACTCCCTCTAGTGGCAGCTCCATGAATTCCCCCGTAATTACCCTCAGTTGATAAGCATCCGAATGGTCGAAATTACGTAAGAGTTTACTTACTTTTTATTTAGCCTTTATTTCTGTAATCTTAATGACCAGAAAAATAACTATAAAATTTATCTAATATTATTTATGTACAAACTACTTCCATTTTTACTATTAAAATAATTCTTTATTGAATATATTTATGTATAGATTGAGAACATTTCTTTAGGTCAAATCCTCAGTAGCTGAATTTTGAGAATATTGGATATGTCTCTTCATATTAAATAAAATTATACAAAAAGAGTTTTTAAAGCATTTCAACACAATTTCACCAGCCTTGGATCTCATATTTAAGTTTTCAAGTGTCAAGTAATACCTCCTTTCAAACTTCTTACTTCTCTAGTAGTTAGAAGTTGAACATTTTCTGTGTTTGTCTACCATTTGTCTTTCTCAGGTATGAATTATCTACTCGTATATTTTTTCTGGTTTGTCTATCAGGATCTATATATTTTGATACGAACCGGATGAGTCAGTCTAGGCAGAGAGATTCCTCTTTATTAAATTGAATACTAACATTTCCTTGGTCACACTTATCAACTATTTGACTAGCAAGACCTTGTCTGTTACTAATATATAGTCTATTGTTTAATTTACCACACTATATTTTGCCATGTGCTACATGTTAGTCTCCTGTACAAGATTACTAATTTCTTGACAAAAATGTGAAGTGACTGGGGACACATTAAAGACAGTTAAAAATGTTGTTAAAGACACTCAAAAGGCTGGGCGCGGTGGCTCAGGTATGTAATCCCAGCACTTTGGGAGGCCGAGATGGGCAGATCACGAGGTCAGGAGATCGAGACCATCCTGGCTAACACGGTGAAACCCCGTCTCTACTTAAAAAAATACAAAAAAACTAGCCGGGGGAGGTGGCGGGCACCTGTAGTCCCAGCTACTCAGGAGGCTGAGGCAGGAGAATGGCTTAAACCTGGGAGGTGGAGCTTGCAGTGAGTTGAGATCCGGGGCACTGCACTCCAGCCTGGGCGATACAGCGAGACTCCATCTCAGAAAAAAAAAAAAAAAAAAAAAAAAAAAGACACTCAAAAATGTTGTAAGAACAGGAAATCTTCCTAGACAAAATTTCTTGGATAAAATCTTCAATATGGGACTAAGACCCCTAGCACTAGCAGGCAAAAGTATTTTTCTTGTCAGAGGAAGCAGATGATATCACCTGATACCTGTGTTGCAATGAGGGATGAGAACTTGCAATTTCTATAAAAGAATAGGGAAAATCTTCTTTACCACCATTTGGAGTAGAGTCTAAGACCATTGTAATTGAGTCTCATCATACATTCTTTGCTCTGTCCCTGAATGAAACAACAAAACCAGTAAGAACCTTCACCTCTTTGGAGGGGATGACTTAAGTTGTCACGACAGGGTGTCGCTGAAGACCAGGGAGAAGAATCCTTTTGCCACCTGACACCATTGCCGGGTTAGCTGGTTGTATACCGGCTCTGGGATGCCCAAGACTATTTTGATGGGTGAAGACAGTTGCCCTTGGGCAGGGGTCTAAAGCATTGTGGTTTATACTTGGACTGAAATTAGTAAGAAACAAAGGGTGAATTAAACCTTTTAACCCCTCTTGCTCTCTGCATGTGTTAGGATTAGGTTTTCATGGAGATCAAAATAACATATGGTTTGACCTGGAGAAGGGAGGTTGTGTTCTTTGTTTGGCAGCCAGGGCTAGCTCACAGTTCCTGAACTGGGTAGTCACTTAGCAAATGTTAGTGAGTGGACACAGGAAAAAATTCTGAGTGCAGCTGCGTTCCCCAGTCAACTGTTGGGATTTTTATTTGGTTGTACCAAAAGGTGGAAATTCCTAAGCTGACATTTTCTGTTTGTTTTTTTTTTTTTTTCTTGTTTCAAAATTTAGAAAGGTGTCCATTCAAAGAACTGACAGATCTTTGTTTGGTGGTAGTTTTTCTACCATAATTTCATATCAGATTATTTACTAAGATGGAGTTGATTTTAGTGTGTGGCAACAGCAATCACTTTTCTTGAGCAAGAAACTAAATAAATCTTCCAGTTTGATTACTGTCACGTATGTTGTGAGATAAATCACAAATTTTATGTAGTGTTAGCAAAGTTCTATGAAACACTATGTATTCTTTTTGTTGTTGTTAAAACTTCAATTATTTCTCTTTTTATTTGTCTCTGGTTTATTTCTTTTTTTTTAAATTATACTTTATGTTCTAGGGCACATGTGCACAATGTGCAGGTTTATTACATATGTATACATGTGCCATATGGGTGTGCTGCACCTGTTAACTCGTCATTTACATTAGGTGTATCTCCTAATGCTATCCCTCCCCCCTCCCCCAACCCCACAACAGGCCCCGGTGTGTGATGTTTCCCTTCCTGTGTGCAAGTGTTTTCATTGTTCAATTCCCACCTATGAGTGATAACATGCGGTGTTTGGTTTTCTGTTCTTGTGATAGTTTGCTGAGAATGACGGTTTCCAGCTGCATCCATGTCCCTACAAAGGACATGAACTCATCCTTTTTTATGGCTGCATAGTATTCCAGGGTGTATATGTGCCACATTTTCTTAATCCAGTCTGTCATTGATGGACATTTGGGTTGGTTCCAAGTCTTTGCCATTGTGAATAGTGCTGCTGTAAACATACGTGTGCGTGTGTCTTTATAGCAGCATGATTTATAATCCTTTGGGTATATACCAAGTAATGGGAAGGCTGGGTCAAATGGTATTTCTAGTTCTAGATCCTTGAGGAATCACCACACTGACTTCCACAATGATTGAACTAGTTTATAGTCCCACCAACAGTGTAAAAGTGTTCCTATTTCTCCACATCCCCTCCAGCACCTGTTGTTTCCTGACTTTTTAATGATCACCATTCTAACTGGTGTGAGGTGGTATCTCATTGTGGTTTTGATTTGCATTTCTCTGATGGCTAGTGATGATGAACATTTTTTCATGTGTCTGTTGGCTGCATAAATGTCTTCTTTTCAGAAGTGTCTGTTCATATCCTTTGCCCACTTTTTGATGGGGTTGCTTGTTTTATTTCTTGTAAATTTTTTTGAGTTCCTTGTATATTCTGGATATTAGCCCTTTATTAGATGAGTAGATTGCAAAAATTTTCTCCCATTCTGTAGGTTGCCTGTTCACTCTGATGGTAGTTTCTTTTGCTGTGCAGAAGCTCTTTAGTTTAATTAGATCCCATTTGTCAATTTTGGCTTTTGTTGCTGTTGCTTTTGGTGTTTTAGACATGAAGTCCTTGCCCATGCCTATGTCCTGAATGGTATTGCCTAGGATTTCTTCTAGGGTTTTTAGGTTTTAGGCCTAACATTTAAGTCTCTAATCCATCTTGAATTAATTTTTGTATAAGATATAAGGAAGGGATCCAGTTTCAGCTTTCTACATATGACTAGCCAGTTTTCCCAGCACCATTTATTAAATAGGAAATCGTTTCCCCATTTCTTGTTTTTGTCAGGTTGGTCAAAGATCAGATGGCTGTAGATCTGTGGTATTATTTCTGAGGGCTCTGTTCTGTTCCACTGGTCTATATCTCTGTTTTGGTACCAATACCATGCTGTTTTGGTTACTGTAGCCTTGTAGTATAGTTTGAAGTCAGGTAGCGTGATGCCTCCAGCTTTGTTCTTTTGGCTTAGTATTGTCTTGGCAATGCGGGCTCTTTTTTAGTTCCATATGAACTTTAAAGTAGTTTTTTCCAATTCTGTGAAGAAAGTCATTGGTAGCTTGATGGGGATGGCATTGAATCTGTAAATTACCTTGGGCAGCATGGCCATTTTCACGATATTGATTCTTCCTATTCATGAGTATGGAATGTTCATCCATTTGTTTGTGTCCTCTTTCATTTCATTGAGCAGTGGTTTATAGTTCTCCTTGAAGAGGTCCTTCGCATCCCTTGTAAGTTGGATTCCTAGATATTTTATTCTGTTTGTAGCAATTGTGAATGGGAGTTCACTCATGATTTGGCTCTCTGTTTGTCTGTTATTGGTGTATAGGAATGCTTGTGATTTTTGCACATTGATTTTGTATCCTGAAACTTTGCTGAAGTTGCTTATCAGCTTAAGGAGATTTTGGGCTGAAACAATGGGGTTTTCTAAATATACAATCATGTCATCTGCAAACAGGGACAATTTGACTTCTTCTTTTCCTAATCAAATACCCTTTCTTTCTTTCTCTTGCCTGATTGCCCTGGCCAGAACTTCCAACATTATGTTGAATAGGAGTGGTGAGAGAGGGCATCCCTATCTTATGCCAGTTTTCAAGGGGAATGCTTCCAGTTTTTGCCCATTCAGTATGATATTAGCTGTGGGTTTGTCATAAATAGCTCTTAGTTTGAGATACGTTCCATCAATACTGAATATATTAAGAGTTTTTAGCCTGAGGCACTGTTGAATTTTGTCAAAGGCCTTTTCTGCATGTATTGAGATAATCATGTGGTTTTTGTCTTTCGTTCTGTTTATATGCTGGATTACGTTTATTGATTTGCGTATGTTGAACCAGCCTTGCATCCCCAGGATGAAGCCCACTTGATCATGGTGGATAAGCTTTTTGATGTGCTGCTGGATTACATTTGCCAGTATTTTGTTGAGGATCTTTACATCGATGTTCATGAGGGATATTGGCCTGAAATTCTCTTTTTTTGTTGTGTCTTTGCCAGGCTTTGGTATCAGCATGATGTTGGCCTTATAAAATGAGTTAGGGAGGATTCTCTCTTTTTCTATTGATTGGAAACCAATCAAAACCACTCAGTTACATGGAAACTGAACAATCTGCTGCTGAATGACTACTGGGTACATAACAAAATGAAGGCAGAAATAAAGATGTTCTTTGAAACCAATGAGAACAAAGATACAACATACCAGAATCTCTGGGACACATTTAAAGCAGCGTGTAGAGGGAAATTTATAGCACTAAATGCCCACAAGAGAAAGCAGAAAAGATCTAAAATTGATACCCTAACATCACAATTAAAAGAACTAGAGAAGCAAGAGCAAACACATTCAAAAGCTAGCAGAAGGCAAGAAATAACTAAGATCAGAGCAGAACCGAAGGAGACAGAGACACAAAAAACCCTTCAAAAAAATCAGTGAATCCAGGAGCTGTTTTTTTTTTTAAAGATCAACAAAATTGATAGACTGCTAGCAAGACTAATAAAGAAGAAAAGAGAGAAAAATCAAATAGATGCAATAAAAAATGGTAAAGGGGATATGACCGCTGACCCCCACAGAAATAAAAACTTCAGTTATTTCTATAAGCTTTTTAGTGGCCTTCTGTTATTTATTCTGATCCAGTAGTAGTTTTTTTTTTTTTTCTTTTTTTTCTGGTCAAAGCACCTCTAATTCCCCCTAAGTTTGTGTGGTTTGTAAGGAGCTGATGTCTGCTCTGGAGATGGTAAGGAGCTCAGGACTGACACATGACATTTTGATACTTCTGGGAAAAAGGTTCTCTTTTCTCTCTGGAGCTGCTAAACTGGTAAGAAGTAAAATTAGAATTAACCCTGAGCAATCTTTCCACTGCGAGAGAGAGAGAGAGAGAGAGAGAGAGAGAGAGAGAGAGAGAGAGAGAGAGAGAGAGAGAGCGCGAGAGAGCTGTCTCTTGGGAGATCCTGCCTAACAATGAAGATAACATTTGGCAAGCTAAACTGACAGTCACATTTCTGAGATGTCTTTTAAGTGCTTGGATCTGGCAATGTGTTGCTTAGACTTTTTCCATTTCAAGAGCTAAACCATTTTTCTGTTTAATAAAATAAGTTGCCATTGGGTTTCTGACACCCAGACTAAAAAAGAGTAATGAAGTTGTGGCAGATTTTAAGCTATAACATTTTCTAGAGAACTTATATTTTTCCTAAGTTGATATGGATCCCAGAAGTGAAACATGATTTTTTTTTTTTTTTTAAATTTTCACAGTTATTCTCAATGATCACCAGGGGTGACACTTGTAAGTGGCTCGGGGTGGTTGGAAGTCTACTAAGCTTTTCAAAATCAACATGGCCAAGACAGGATTTTAGATTTCAACCCCAAACTGATTCCTTCCTCTAGCATCCCCCATCACAATAAAAGACATTTGCATTCACCTGGCTGCTAAAGTACCATCTATTTTTTTCTCTTCCCTCACACCTTACATCTAATCTACCAACAAATCTTTGTCAACTCACCCCCAAAGCACATTCCAAATTCCTCTTTCCTTCAAGGCATTCTCATCCTTTGCTTGCACTCCTGCAAAAGCCTTCCAAGACACCATGTGTTCTATCACAGTCATTCCAGTGGTCTTTTAAGAGGTAGACCAGAGCAGAGATCCCAGTCTTCCCAGAACCCTCCAGTGGCTTTTCACTGCCCTAGGGTAATATCCAAATTCTTGGCCTGGCGCGGTGGCTCATGCCTGTAATATCAGCACTTTGGGAGGCTGAGGCAGGTGGATCACCTGAGGTCAGGAGTTCAAGACCAGCCTGGCCAAGATGGGGAAACCCCATCTGTACTTAAAATACAAAAATTATCTGGGCCTACTGATGCATGCCTGTAATCCCAGCTACTCAGGAGGCTGAGGCAGGAGAATCACTTGAACCCAGAAGGCAGAGGTTGTAGTGAGCCAAGATCGCACCATTGCACAGCAGTCTGGGCAACAGAGTAAGATTCCATCTCAGAAAAAAAAAAAAAAAGAAAGATCCAAATTCTTCACCATGCTTATAACATCCCACATAATTGGCCATCATATATGTCTTATACCACTTCCTCCCTACCCATTGTGCTCATCAGTGTGCTACCTGATTCTTGAGGGGTTATTAGAAAGTTGTCAGGACATATTAAAACCAAATATTTAAAGAAATACATAACTGCAGGACATAGTCTATTTTCCATCTGGTGGCAATTCCACAATTTTCAGAGAGAAACACTGATGATAATTATAACCTTTCTTAGATCCCTAAGATTCTCTACCTGTTTTATCTCAATACTTAAAACAACTGTAGTGAGGTATGTTGTGCTATTGTCATCGTTCAGGGAAGTGCAATGAAACCAATGCAGGTTTTAGTTTATCCAAGATAATAATGATTAGTAAACCACTAATCCAAGACTGGAACTGAAGTCTCTTGTGTTCTGGATCATTGATTTTTCCTTCTGTTATTTTTTGGCGATAATTAGAGGGGGCCCAGGGTAACTCTCTCTCTCTAAACTTTTATCAGACTAGAACATTACCAGAGATTAAATAAAGAGTTTCCTTTAAGAGCTACATGAACAAAGTAATGATGCCAGTGTTCTTCGATGCACAGATACTGCCTAGCCTACATAGGCAGAAAGTAGCCTGCTTTGTGCCCCTGGGGTCAAATTTTTAAGGAATTCTATGCTGATGAATACTTGTACAGAGGCTTCAATGAAGGCATGTGTAAGAATCAGAAAAGTTGCTCATATTTCTTATTAAAAAATGAATTTTGTATTCAGCTCCTTAAAAATGTACTTGCATGGGGATTGATGGAGGCTTATCAACTGTGTGCCCTCATACATTTCCACACACCTGGAGACTCACTGCCTCAAGGCTCATGACTCATTTCAGAAGAGCTGTAGCAAAAGGCAGGCAGGGAGGAAAGGGATTTCAGGGGCTCATCATTCAGAGGCTCATTGACTTTCATGCAAATGACTTGTGCCTGCCTGAGTGCACATTTCTAAAGTAGACCCTGTTTCTGTTTGCTTTTATTAAAAAAATCCATATAAAAATCTGCCAGACCAAGTGCACATTAATGAGCAAAATGTCTGCAGCCAGCCATGTAGAAAAGCAAACTGTTTACCACAGAGGCTGATAAAACTGCATCATAAATTCTTAGTGTACAATTGTGTTTTTTACTTCATCATGGAAAACCCCGAAACAAATGAAGATATTTTGACATCATGTATATCGACTTCACAGTGCCTACAAGTCTGAGTCTCCCAAGTCAGTGACATGTGGAAAACGGGCTTTGTAAGGATCTACTGGCAGCCCATAAACTCTAACTGGGCTTTTGGGGAGTTCTGTAATTTTGAGGAACAGAGAAGCCTTCCATGCTCACTGCAGAGAAAGGCAGAGGGGCCAGAGGCAGGGCAGCTCCACTGCGCTCACAGAGGCAGCAGGCACAGCAGGGTGGGAGGCTGCGTGCAGGGAAGACAGAGGGGTCCAAGCTGGCAGTGCCCTCTTTGGCCATGGTGGGAAGGTAGTGAGGAAGGCAGACCAGAGGCCACTGTTGCATTGGAAATCACTGGTCTACAAGACTCTGACTTATTTCTCTCAGTATCTGCCTATTTCCTCTTTATTGGCAGGGCAGGAAAGCTGGACAGGATGCTGTAATTGTTGGGGATCATAAAAGCTACATAAGTGGCTCATGCTGAGCCAGTGCTAGCTGAAGGTCAAGTAGGGCATTTGTCTCTGTTGATGTCATATTAACTGATCTCCATTTTTTCTTTCTCTTTTTAAAATTATACTTTGAGTTCTGGGGTACATGTACAGAATGTACAGGTTTGTTACATAGGTATACACGTCACATGGTGGTTTACTGCACCCATCAACTCATCATCTACATTAGGTATTTCTCCTAATGCTATCCCTCCCCTAGCTCCCAACCCCCTGACAGGCCCTGGCGTATGATGTTCTCCTCCCTGTGTCCATGTGTTCTCACGGTTCAACTCCCACTTATGAGTGAGAACATGTGGTGTTTGGTTTTCTGTTCTTGGGTTAGTTTGCTGAGAATGATAGTTTCCAGCTTTATTCATGTCCCTCCAAAGGACATGAACTCATCTGTTTTTATGGCTGCATAGTATTCCATGGTGTATGTGTGCCACATTTTCTTTATCCAGTCTATCATTGATGGGCATTTGGGTTGGTTCCAAGTCTTTGCTATTGTGAACAGTACTGCAATAAACATACATGTGCATGTGTCTTTATAGTAGAATGATTTATAATCCTTTTGGTATATACCCAGTAATGGGATTGCTAGGTCCAATTGCATTTCTAGTTCTAGATCCTTGAGGAATCGCCACACTGTCTTCCTCAATGGTTGAACTAATTTACACTCCCACCGACAGTGTAAAAGCATTCCTATTTCTCCACATCCTCTCCAGCATCCTCTGTTGTTTCCTGACTTTTTAATAACTGCCATTCTAACTGATCTTCATTTTTTTCTCCAGCCATATTTCACACTATACCATTCCACTATATTTTGGAGATCGCATGGAACAATGGAAAACACATGTACTATACAGTTTTGAACTTGAAGTCTAATTTCAACACTGAATTTGGGCATGCTACTTATACTCTCTGGACCTTAGCTTTTAATCTGTAAAATTTTTGTGTCAGAGGTTTTGTAAATATTAATTAACCATTAATAGAATGCCAACTATGTGCTAGACACTGTCTCATGAGTACTGAGAGCCAGCATTCTCATAGAGTTTGCAGACTAGTGAGAAAGCTAGACATTAATTTAAAAAATCATGCTAATGACTGTGTGATTGCACTGTGAGAGGGACCAGTGCCTATGACTGTGCAAGTTGTATACTGCACAACTCCAAGGGGAACCATTTATATCATATTCTATGAAAATGGTGTTCTGTGAAGTTGTACAGTGCATAAACTGTACAGCAGTGCATGGTAGTCCAGTCTGCAATAAGAGCTCTGAAGGAAAGGAAACTGGCTCTATTAGAGAATATGCAAAAGATAATTGATTTAGACTGGTGAGTAGGATAATTAAGTTAGACCTGCAGTTTGCTTCTGCAAGGAAATGCTACTTAAGTGGAAATGCAAAATGAATAGTAGTTTAGTGCTTAGTATTGGCCCAGACATAGGATAGAATCTATAATGCACTTTCATTATTATATGTTCTTTCTCCTGAAAGTGTCTCTCTTGGGTCTCATTCCCCTGATATGCCGTGTCATTGGGTAGATTCCTGAGCAAGGCAGGCTCTAGAGCTAGGAAGGGACTGGACCAGGAAGTCGACTCTCAGAGAAGGAACTCACAGAATAAATCCATACTTTTGATATCAGGATGGATTCTGAGGTATGGTTGAGCTAAAGTTGGGATGTAGTGGCTCTAGCTTGGGGTAGAGGCTGCAGATAAGGGATGGAACACTACAAGGCCTGGTGATATTATTACTGTTATCAGTGATACGTCCAAGTCTGGGTCAGCTCCCAGTGATGCTCTCAGCCCAGGCTGTGGAAAGCAGGTTCAGGAAACTGACATTAAGATCCACAGCCTGCCTGGCTCTCTTCGCCGATCTCTGATGTAGGTCTTGGAGCAGGGGAAGAGGGCCAAGGCAGGAGAGGGTGAGGGGTAGGAGGAGGAAGCACCGCAATTGTGGTGGGGCTCACAGTGGGAACTGAGCATCAAGGAGCAGAGTCTCATGGCTTGCACCTGATGAAGTAATGCCACTTCTCTAAGGCTAGAGTGAAGACTTTCACAGCTGGCTCCAGTCTGGAGAAGGAGGGGTGTCTCACCTCCCATCTGACAGCTCTGTGGGTTAACATGCTCAACCTCTCCTGAGTCACGTCTTTGCTCATCCTGTGACTTTGGTCTCCAGACTTACTATTTAGCCTTCTCCACTCTGCTCTCCATGTGGAGAGGCTGGCCTGCATGGATGATGTCAGTGGGTTCCCTTGCACTTTGGCTTGTGGCTTCTACATGGGCTTGGCCAATGCAGTGACCCATGTAGGTGATTAGAAGGAAGAGAGTGAGGTCACAGTATGCATCTCCAGCTCTCACCACAGAAGGTCACTTCAGACTTCCTTGTCCCTTGACCAAGTGGTCACTGTTGCCTTCCAGGTGTCCAATTCTATATGATTCCCTCTTTTTGGGTTTTGATAACTGCATTCTTTCCAGCCTAGGGTTGGTGATAGTGCAGCTTCTACCAGCCACGCGTTACTGCATTTTAACCTGGGTTACTGTGGTTTCTTTCATCCACACTTTTTGAAGTTGTCTTTTTGCAATACCTTCTCTCAAATAATCCCATTTTAAGATTTCCATTTGCTTCCTGTTGAGAGTCTGACCCGTAGAAACACCCTTCCACTTCCTTCCTTAATGTGAACTTCAACACATATTTCAGGTTCTAACTGAAATGCTGCCTTCTTTCTAGAACACTTCCTACTATCCCACCTCACTACTACACACAGAATTACTTAGCCCATACTTGGGTTTCCCACAACATGCCCTCCTCTGCTATGGTTCTTATTGGGTTTTATGGATGTTATCTGTTGCATGTCTAGCTTACTCTTCCCTTCTTCACACCAGGCTATGAGCTCTCCAAGTCAGGCGTGGATCCCACTCATCTTCCTATCCCTAGTGTTTTGCTTGCAGCCTCTTCCTTCTGTGAGTTTGCTGAGGCCCAACCATGAGGAGCTGGCCAGAGTCACTATGACTTTTTATAGGTTGCATCATCTTTTTTGTTGGGACTTGTGGCAGTTAATATATATAGGGCTGTGTGTGTTGATTTTCCAGCCCTATTGAGAGTCTTGGCATAATGACATCTGTGTAATCTGGGAGCCAGAGGAAGTGAGCTGATTTGATGAGACTTGGAAGAAAAATTATGCTTTGTAAACCCAATCAAGTCATGGCATAACAAGCACCATGGATTAAAAATCTATGTAATATGCACATCTATTATGCATCAATACAAAAGAAAAAATCTATGTGCTAAAAGCTGTACTCATCCTAGTAGCGTGCCATGACTTTCACATCAGAATTTTGGAATGTTTGCAAAGAACTCTGGAAGAAACAGAAACAGAAACAAAATGCAATTGCTTTTATTTTGAGCCTCACGTCAAATACCTGCTATTCCCTCACAGGGTTGGGTGATCATACCAGCTCAAGAAGTTACTGAATCTTCCCTTCCTTCCTCCTTCATTTTCTTTCTTTATTCTTCCTGGCAACAGATGTCTGCAGCCTAAAATGCCAAAGTTTTATAGTAAATAAAAATGTTCTTCACACTCAGAATTTTCTCATGGCAGGCAGAGGTGTATGAAGCCAAGTATGACTCATGGTAAGTTTATGTAGTGACTTAATACATACATAAAGTAACTTAACTTGGTTATAATTGAGAATGCAGAACTTAGATGATGCTCCATGGTATCAAAGGCTTCCAGGCAGAGGGGGCTGCTGTCCACCGTTCAGGGCCTCTTTGTCACCATCTCCTCTAATCAGCATGCACAGTGGAAATTCTACTGGTGACAGCCCATGTCATGGGGAACACTGATGCTGTTCAGGTCAGTGTGTCTGGGGACTGAGAGCAGTTGATCCAATAACAAGTTCCAGAGCCTCCAGAGCAGAGTCCTGAGTATCTGCCATCTTTTTTCACCTACAGAAGCACAACAAATGTCTTCATTTATTCTCTCTGGGTGAGTCTTTGTAAATTCCACTCATCTTTCTTCTTTGGACTTTTTGATTAAGAATCCTGTCAGCAAAGCAATTTGATGTCCAAGGGAAGATGCTGTTTGTGAGGCATTTTTCTTCTTCTTTTTTTTTTTTTTTTTTTTTTTGTAGTTGAAGTGGGAGATCCTTTTATGCTTGAAAACCTTTCTATTACTTTTCCCCACCACGAATGTAAAGAGGAAGCTGACAGAATGTGTTAACCTTTCTTTCCTGTGCAACTTTGCCTGCATTGCTCTGGGACTGTGCACACAGCTTTGAATTCCACAGGTGCAGAAACACAGCTGCAGTTGCATGCTCTAGGTACAGAGGGGCAGGGATCCCAGGTGAGGGACAACTTGCCTTCCTTGCCAAAAGGTGCCTGTCCTGCATGTGCTGATTGTAGGTAGGGACTGAAAAGTGACAGGGCCAAAAGCACACTCAGAGAAACTACAGGATAGAGAGCAAATTCACAACCTCTAAATCCCTTTTCCTAGAACTTGTTTCCTAGCCATGCCATGCCAAACTAGTGTAAATATATGAATATTAATAATGGATTTGAAAATTATTTAGCATGAACCTACTAAGTGCCTGGCACCATGCTAATCATTATGGGTAGAATGCATAATTACATCCTGGAGAAGCTCAAGTCTAATGGAGGAGACAGATACATATACCCACACATCAAGTAAGCACAGGGGGTGTTATGGAAGTGAAAAGGAGGGTCTCCCTAATCTGGATCTAGCAGATGCTCCAGACTAAATCATAGCCATAGACTGTGGGGCTGCTGGGAGGACAAAGCGAATGTGCACACTCAGGTGGGTTGTCCTTTTGCTCTTCCTCGAGGTCTCAACCACTTGGCTTAGTAAACAGGCATTTAGTTTTCAGTCCGGTGAGATTGTCCTCTGAGGCTGATAAAATGAAAAGCCTCCAGAAGCTTCTTAAGAAAGTATAATTTGAGTTCAGGCAAATACCTTAAATGATGCATCTGCGCTTCAAGAAGGAGGCAGTGGGGTGCACAGACTGCTGGAAGTCAAGAACTGTTTTTTATATTCACAGAACCTAGGGCAATGCCTGGTAAAGAAAAGAGACTCAGCACCTACTGCTGGCCTAATGAGTTGGGAGGAGAGTGATCTGTGTTCTGGCTGAGTAGCATTGGATCCGTCACTTTTCACTTATCTTTGTTTCCTTGTCTAACAAGTGAGGAGTCATATTTGAAAGATCTCCAAGGACTCTTTCTCCTTTGATAGTCTCTGAGTCAGCCAAAAAATCTAAAGCACTCCCACCCCCAAAAAAGTCCATCCTCTCAGAGAGAAAAGAGACCCAGGAAGGCTGACTGTACCCAGGAGGGAAAGGCCAGTTCTCTGGAGGGTTGGTATAACATCAGCTCTTAATGTAAACTGAAATCAGATAAGCTCAAAGGCCAATGCATTTTATAGTGGAGAATTCACGGTTGATTGAACAGTTTGAAGATTAAATATTCAAGGTTAAAGATACATTTCCATTAAGGGGATCTATATCCCTCTGACACTCAGAATTTTTTTCAGTACCCTTGCTTATGGAGTTATTTGGAACATTAAAACGTAGGAAAAGAAGAGTAGTAATCATCTTGCTTCTTGGATTTGGAAGAAAACTAAGATCAGACGCCTGAGGATAATTTATGAAATTTGTCATAGTTGATTGACAGACATCAATGATGGAGATGGGATATTGCATCCCTCTTCCATCTAAGTATTGAACAGGTGAAATGCTTCCTGGCAATAAGTGATTTACCTGGGAAAAAAACAGGACCACACACTGTCATTTATTTCCTAATCACATCCATAGTTCAATACGAAGGACCACTTTGTTCAAAGTGAAAATGCTGGAGGCTCTGAATGGGGAGCCCAATGCTACTAAACAATGGTTGTCATCTGAATATCTCACCTAAAATTCAGCCCAGAATTTTCACTTGAAGCTTATGCTGACATTTGAGGAGTTCTGAAAAAGGAAGAAGTCATGTCTTAGAGGCTCTTTCTTGCTTGCGTGCTTGCTTGCTTTTTTTTTCTAGATTCAGGCCTGAAAGGACATGAGTTTGAAGTTTTGTCATAAATTAGGTGGTTAGTGTAGTGAGAAACAAGACAGGCGGGACAGATGAACAAAGTAGAAATCCCATTAATTAGGAATTTTGCGGAAGTTGTACCAGAAAGTAATAGATATAGGAGATGTAGCCATAAAAATACTTTGTTCAGGAACAGAAAACATAATTCTTGTAGAGAGGGAGCTGGTAGGTTAGGCAGGGTAGGGCTTGGGAAGAAATCGGAGTTCAGGATGTTAGTCACAGAGGAACAGGAAACAGGAACCCTCACATGCATAGATTTAGAGCAGAATAAAGAAGATGGTCAAAAAAGCTGGACGCATGAGTTGTTTCCATCATACTCCATAGCAAATGCCACTATGCTTTACGTACTCTACACACCCTTCCAAATGCTTCCATTATTGACCTCAGAATCCAGGGCAGACTGAAGTGGAAATCAACTAGTTGCAGCTTCCAAGAGTGTGAGGTCAGGGTTTTGAATGAGCCATGCAACACCTGTATACTTAGAAAAGTCGTATCTCTAAATGCCCTTGTTTCAGAGGGTTTCAGAATTCTGAGCACTCTTAAATTCTTTAGGAAGGGCTGGAAGAGTTAGCTGCTCAGTGTTAATGATATTAATAAGTATGTCATCTGTCAGGTCCACCAACGTGAAGCTGTCATCTGTGCAGATTCCACCCCACATGATTCCCTTAAAAGTGTTACAGTTTGCAAACTGTAGCTCATTCTATGCTGGAAGATAGAGAAAATGTGAGGTCTCCTGCATTTTTCTAAGGGTCTGCACAACCCTCGAGTTAAATCCATTTCCATTTCAAGTGAAATAATTACTTAGGAAAATGAGGACAGTTGTAGTTCTCAGATCAGTTCATCATTAGCTAAGTTACTGTGTATCTGATAACTCCAGTTATGGATTTATTTTGGGAAATGAAAATAAACAAAAATCAAAGAAATGAGACCAGAATGAGTTTCATAGGCTGCCAACCATAAAAGATACAATTTGAATTTATGAATAATGAATAGACAGGCTTTCACTTGGAATCAATTTACTTGGTTGCTACCAACTTCCCTATGAAACATATAAACATTAACTTACATGCTGGTCACTTCTTAGGACACATTGAGAAATACACCAGGAACACTAGATGGTGTCAGAAGTAATTTTTAGTGTGGAAGGAGTCTACTTTATTCCTTTTTGAGTTTCTTGCCCTTATAAAAACCTTCAAGTCTAGAGAAATGCTGAAAATCTTCCTAAAAGAGAGCATTCAGATCAGCTAAATTAATACATGGGCAAGAAAGTTTATTTATCTCATTCCTAACACTGTGATTCCACCCAGGGCTAGAAGAAAAATAGGGTGGATTAGGAAATCAGACTGGTTCTGGTGATGCCATTTAATAGCTATGAAATCTTAGACAAGTCTTCGAGTCTTCTGTTATCACTGGCAATTTTATAAAAGCTACTTATAGAATTGTTTTGAAAACTAAATAAATGAATGTAGAGGGATATCACTAAACCATAAAGTATGAGTATTTTAGGTGTAAATCCATTTCTTTTACATATTTAGGCTGCCTATATTAAAATGGAAAGGTACAAACACATTTCCTGTCAATAAGGCATTATGACTGCATGTTTGTATCCACTGAAATTTATACCTTGAAATCCTCACCCCCAGGTTGATGGTATTAGGAGGAGCATTTGGGACTTGATTAGGTCATGAGAGACAGTTGAGCCCTCATGAATGCAATTAATGGCCTGATTAAAGAGTCCCCAGAGAGCTCTCTTGATTTTTTTTCCCACCTGTAGGGATGCAATGAGAAGTCAACAGTCTGCAACCCAGCAGAGGGTCCTCACCAGAACCTGACCATGCTGGCACCCTGCTCTTGGACTTCTAGCCTGCAGAACTCTGAAGAATAAATTTCTGTGGTTTATAATCCACCCAGTCTATGATACTTTGTTTTAACAGGCTGAATTGACTAAGACAGGAGTGACTGGGTCTATCAGGGTATTGCTTTGATGAAAAAGTATTTTGGAAAGAGCATGCATTTCATAGGGGAATACAGGTTTCCTCATTTAAAAGTTGCACCAAATGAATAAAATAGAAATCATTACCCACCGTTTTTTTTTCTCTTTCCTTGAATGTGAGGCAGAGTAGGATGACGTAAACTATCGTAAGGGTGGCAACCATTTCTCCAACACCATCTATCAGCAGACAGGTTCTTTACCATAGAATTCCTCCTGGGTCAGGCCTTTGTGATTATCAGAATTCAGGGAGCATGACATGAACCTGAAAAGGAAAACCTACTGGCATTGGCAGAATTTGTACTTCAGTTTGTACTCTGGCCTATAAACTCAGACTTATAAACAAGCGATGAGGGTTGGCTGTGTCCCCACCCAAATCTCATCTTGAATTGTAGTTCCCATAATCACCACATGTCTTGGGAGAGATGAGGTGGGGATAAATGAATCATAGGATTAGTTCCCCCCATCCTGTTCTCGTGATAGTGAGTTCTTATAAGATCTGATGGTTTTATAAAACTTTATATGTTTTATAAGTACTCCTTCACTGAGCACTCATTCTTCTCTTTGCTGCTGCCATGTGAAGAAGAATGTGTTTGCTTCCCCTTCTACCATAATTGTAAGTTTCTTGAGGACTCCCTAGCCATGCTGAACTGTGAGACAATTAAACCTCTTTCCTTTATAAATTACCCAGTGTCAGGTGTGTCTTTATTAGCAGCATGAGAATGGACTAATGCAACAAGTGGATCTTTACATTTGAAAATTTGAGCAGCATTTGAAAATATTAAACTTTATTCTTCATAATTGTGTTCCTTTTATTTGGAAGAGAGGCCATTTTGAAGATAATGAATGCTGTTGCTCTTTAATTTTTCTCTCATGCTATTCTTCCTGGGACTACACCCTACTTTATTGACAATGTCTCATTAGTCCTCACCAAAATGATGTCCCCTGTGATTGTCTTTTTCTCAAGTTTCTCCTGAAAGAAATGAGTTTGGAACCATCTGTGAGAAATTGAAGAATTCAAAAAATATCTAAAAGCTGAATGAAAATAATTTACATTTTTCAGTTGGAAACAAAAATCAGCAGGGTTTCTTGAGAAACACAATCTACTGTTCACTTTCCTCTGAGAGATGTGTGTTTGCAAAACCAAATCTGCCAACAGTACACTTCAAGGACTCTCTTGAAACTGATCCCAAGCACATTGAAAACATAAACAAAATTTGTTGGTTTCTGTTTTATGTATATCATTAGGGTCATAGAATGATGAGGAATCAGGGTTCTTATTTGTTAAATGAAAAGCTGTTAAATTCACATAGTAAAAGATGTCAAATAAATTTGTAGAGGAGACAGAGTGAAAATGGAAATTGCAATCATTTGGGCATGAACAATATTTTGTGTTTATTACCTGATCCTTCTCAAAGGAATTTAAGGAAATTATGTAATGTTAAAGATTTGAAGAAAACATTACTGAATCACACTTGAGAATGACCTGCGAGTGAGGCAAATCACCCCTGAAAAGTCATTCTGCTTCAGCGTGAACATGCACAATGACTGCATCTCTGTCCCTTTGGTAGGCAGTTTGCAGGTTAGAAGCTTCTTATATTGAGTCAAAATTTGTCTCACTTATTTTATCCACTTGTCCTAAATTCCACCTCACCAATATATAATTTTTTTGTTGTAAATTACAGGCTTTCAAGAAGTCGAAGATAAATCCTTTATCCTATACAAGATTTCTTCAGAGGAATCTGAAAGGAAATTACATGTTGTTTTCCTTTATGCTTCAAATATGCTTGGTAGATGTTTGCAGAAGTCTGAAAGTCTTTCATTCTATGGATGACACCTCTGCCTTGCTCTGTTGTGATGAGAGTAGGTTGTTATGACTGGCTAAATGGCGCATCCTCAGTCAACAGAGATACTGAGATGTCTGTCACAGATATAAAACAGAATTGCTCTTTTCTTCTGGATCTTTGATTTTCTAAGGCAATATATGTAATTGCAGCTCTGGCATTTCATCTTCCTAGTATCTATTAATGGAATGGCCGTGGAGGTTGCAACCTGAGAAGCCAGTTCCAGATTTTCTCTGATGTCTGTCAGACAATATTGGGATTTACATTCCCTTCTTAGTTGATAGCAGCTGAAAGTGCCACTGAGGCAGCCAATGATGCAATTGATCAGCTTGGACTGATCAATAACTGAGTACCTAGGGCCTGATTTGTGTGTTAGCCTTCTAGTTTCTGAGAAAAAAATAAAACTTTCCTAAACAAAGACACTGGTTGGGTAGCTGAGATCAGAAACTCAAGGTCAGTGTGTGACTCAGTGGCAGTGCAGTAGCCTCAGACTTGCCCTGCCTCACTCCACTTTCGAGGTTGGTTGACTGCCCTGTGACTGTACAGGGGTCCTAATGGTTTACCTGTTGCACTGCTTTGTTTGATGTGCACAGTATTCCTATTGCAATTCCCCTGTCTTGATGAATCGACTCTATCTAGGCAGTGGGCAAGAAGAATACATTGGGCAGTTACATTCTCAACTCAGAAAGATCACTTTGCTGTTTGTGAAGTCCTCCTCTCTTATTTATATGTACATTGCATATATGTATATATATATATATACACACACACACACACACACACACACAATATATTGCTTATCTATTTTTATATACATAAATTGTTTACAGATGTTGGAAAAGAGGTAGCAGAAGTCTGATCACAGAGAAAAGGGAAAGGATACTCTTACTTCTACCCTGTAATATTTTCCCAGAACTCTATCTTATCATTTTCTGTGCTTACTCATCAACTCTGTAAGAAATGGGGGGAAAAGATTTCTTCCCTTAACTTTCTATCCTTCTCAAGTGCTTGTGTGTACAACTGTTTTTTGGTCAACATTTTATATTGGATATTTCTGTAGACTAATGAATTCAATCTAAATTATTGAAACCTGAAGATTAAAGATTTATACTGTGTTTAAAATGTGGGGTAAGTATAGTTGGGATAAGTTATTGATGTCAAAATGAGGGATTCTCTGGCCTGGTGATTAGATTTCTTATTCTTCTCAGAGAGCCTTTGGTGGCTTCATCTATTATTTTCTTCTGTTTTTAAATTTGTTATAATTTATAATGTAGCCGTAAGTTTTCAATACAGAAATACAGTAATTAAAAAAACTCCACCAGAAGTCTAAAATAAAATAAAATAATTACTTATTGGAAAGTTAACCATTTTCTGAGGGTTCCATTTATTTCCCTGTTTGTTCTGGTCTCCCAGCATTTAGATTTTCTTGACTTTACACACCTGGTAAACATTTGGAATGGGAAGAAGAATACATCATAAATGTCTGAAGATGTAAAGAAGATTAAGCCTCTGTGAGCCTACCAGAGCTTCTTGGTTACTTACATTTTTCTCCACCATAGGTTTAGGAAAAAACTTGATGAGACAAACGTTTCAGTTTTCTCACTTCCCTTTATCAGCCTGTAGCTAACATAAGCAAGAAACCCATCAACTCCCAACTTTATGGAGCTCTAGGGATTGCCTTAACCCGAAGAAAAAAACTTCACATGTATCAGGAGAGGAAGATCATATGATCTAACTTGGTAACTTGTTTCCCTAAATGTGCAAGGCTTTCTCAAATTTTTTTGTTAAAGTCTTATCCCTTCTCTAATCCAAACCTTGCCCATAGTATTCTGCATTCCTGGAATGTCTCCCTACTCTGTCCGCAAGCAAAGCTTTAGTCACTATCAAATCTCAATTCAAATGCTTCTCTGTGAAGTTCCTCTTTCTTTACCAGGTAAATACATTTGCCACTTTTTTATTCTGCCTATGTGCTCAATACAATAGTAATCTTGTTGGATGTCGTTATCTACGTGCTGATATATACACTAATTTTCTCGAGTGCAGGGACATATGATATGTATCTTTTTTTTTTTTTTTTTTTAATGAAATCTCACTGTGTCACCCAGGTTGCAGTGCAGTGGCATGATCTTGGCTCACTGCAACCTCCATCTCCTGGATTCAAGAGATTCTCCTGCCTCAACCTCCTGAGTAGCTGGGATTACAGGCATGTGTCATGATGCCCAGCTAAATTTTGTATTTTTGATAGAGATGGGGTTTCGCCATGTTGGCCAGGCTCGTCTCAAACTCCTGATCTCAAGCCATCCACCTGCCTCTACCTCCCAAAGTGCTGGGATTACAATGTGAGCCACCATGCTCGCCAACATATATATATCTTCAATACAGGTTTGCTATAATTCAGATCCTAACGCTTAGTCTTCCAGATATGTGGAGACATTCTTTAAAGTGGGTGTTACCTACTTCTTTTCTTTGCTATCTATGGGCTGTAAATAGTTACTGGGATGATCTCTCAGTTTATATTTTGGATCATAGAGCTGCTTCTCTGCTCTGCATTAAGAAGAAAGAGTAATTAGTCTCAATTACTTTGTGTTTGTATTAGATTACACATTTACATTTGAAATAGAATCAGTTCAGTGACTAAGATGAAATACATAACATTTATCCATGGAGTCACAATAACTGTTCCTTGTTACAGAAATCATGGAGAAGGTGATATTTTGTTTATTTCAGATTTTCTTAGGTTCAATTTGCAGTATCATAAAATAACAATGATGTTCTAAGTCTTTGCATTTGCACTAACTCTTATACTTTATGTATACTCCCTTCAGGGTACATTTTCAATTCATGAAGATGCTTGGTTGCAGACAGTATGCTTGGCACCTGTGACACAGAGAATAATAATATAAAGTCCTTGACTTTTAGAAGTCACAGTGACATTGTGTAAAATACTCTATAACAGCTTATAAATACACACACACACACACATACATACATACATGTACCTACACATGTAGATGTACAGCAGGACTCAACTGATAGGGAAATACATTCTATCTACATTTGAAATCTATTGACATGGATTATCTTCTAATATTGATAAGAATCCCGTGAGGCAGGTATATCAGTTAGGTTTGTATTTAACAGTGAATGATAGAAATCCATAAATTGGAGACTTACACAAGATATGTGTTTATTTCCCAAGGAAAAAAAAAGCCAGAAAGAGGAGCTCCAAGCCTATTTAAATGGTGATTCTACAGCCATGGAGGAGGCAGAGTCCTTAGAGCTTTCCTCCATGGAGTGTCTAGATTATGGTCTTCATGTCAGCAAGGTTGATAATGAATGTTTGAGTTTGGAGGAGAAGGGAGGACACTTTCTCTTTCAAGGAGGCTTGTGAATATCCCATGCAATAATTCCAGTTTGGTAGAGAATTGGAACTTTGCAGTTGAAGAACTGCAGACTCAGGAAGTGATGTGGTGATGCATGGAGTTAGAAGACCTGTATTCTTGGGCAGTTCAGTCATTTACTAGACACGGGATTTGGAGCAAATCACTCACTTCAGTACATGCTCAATTTGTCACTGGAAAAAAAAATCTCCAGTATGAGAGAGTTTTGTAATAATTAAATGAAAGAGTGCATGCAAAAACCATTTCAAACCATAAAGTACCATACTAATTAGTTATGGGTGGAGCTGAAAGTTTGGTTACATTACACTATTAGTTCAGTCAAACAGTGATTTCAAAAGCCAGCAGATATAAGATTTTTCGAGAGTTTGCAGCTGCACATCACTTCCTTTAACAAATGTGTGGATTCATTTCCATCTTTCACTTTAGAGTTCTTCTAGGTTATATTGTTCTGCAGGAAATATCAAAATGTACGTCTTTCTGTGGATGTTTCTTAGAGTAAAACAGCGAAATCCAGCTTCATTCTAGTTTGTGTTCAGAATGAACAAGACTGAGAAAACACGAGAGTGCTAAGACCAAACAACTCAAGAGGAACATCGTGTCTTGCTGCCTTGGCCACCTGGCAGGAGCGGGAAAACCACCAGAGCCACAGGAACCAGAGGACATCCAGAAGAGTTCTCCAACAGCTCTGGTCGCATACTGTACCTCAGCCTTGGAGGGATGAATTTTTATTAGAGCTCTGACAGTGAATGAGGACTTTAGGAAATTTATCCACCTGTTTGGGGACTTACTTTCCTCTTATAAGACATAACCATTTCCCTTTGGATTTATGTTTCCTCAAAATCCTTTTCTATCTTTTTTCTGTTGATTTAATTATTAACTTATTTAATAAAGTAGATTTAAATGAAAGCATTCTTTGAGGGAGAAATTGAGGTACAGAAAGAAATAACAAGTGAAGAGGATGGGGTGTTTACAGTTCTGGCTCTGCTACTTACCAGTTCTGAGTTCTTGAACAAGTTATTTAGCATTTCTGGGCTTTGGTTTTCTCATTTGTAAAATGGGGTTAACAACACCTACCTCTCAAAGTTGTGAGAGTTAAAGCAACCAGTGCAGTGCAGACACACAGGAACCATTAATCATTCAATAAATGATGTTTGTTATTCAGTCCAGGTCAGGGCTGCATCAAGACACCCAGAACTCCTGATCAAAGTCTAATGCTCCTTCTACTTTATAAAATGCCTTTGCTGATCCCTTCCTGGCCTCAGTCAAAATGTGGGCTGCCATCTACTCCTCTGTTTATCTGGGTGGGGGGTAAGAAGAGAGAAAAGAAGTTCGCCTAAATTATGGATGGTGTGATGTGGTGAGAGATCTGAGATGGTAAACAGAGAGGGGCCTAAGAGGTTTATACCTGCTTCAATTCACAGATGAAGAAACTGAGGCTGAGAGAGGGGAGGACTCGGTAGAAATCAACAGCTTTCCTTTTCTTTTAATGACTTTCTATAAACCTTTCTGGATTGCAGCAAAGCCCAAGTATGGATTTGTCTGTTCTGCCTTGCCTGGCCTCATATGTGCAGGGGCCACATTTGGCACAGAAGGAAAGTAAAGCCCAATTATGACTGTCTACAGCAGCTGGCACAGTTAGGATTTTAATATGCACTTAACAGTGGTTTTATAACCCTCAGTTTGCAGCAGACTGGCTTCTCCTGTATGTCACTAATTAAATGTATTACTCTGGTTCACCATGGATAGAATGGATCAATGAGTGTTGTAATACATTGAAGGAGATAAAGCACTGTTCAAAGGCTTTGTATGAAATGTCATTGGTCTTATTAGTATTTCTAGCTTGATTCTTAAAATTCTCAGCAGCTTAGCAACCAGAATTATTCTTTGAAATATCATTTTAGTCCACCAATCGGAAAGCTAGCCTTTGGTTGGGGAGGAGGTGGGAGAGGTCTAAGTCTATAGGAGTGATTCTGTTGGAAGAATTCAAGTACAGTGGTCCTGAAAAGGTCCTTAAAGATTGCTAATACACATCCCTGAATTTTCATATAAGGAAAAAGACTCGGAGAAAGGATGTAATTTGATCTAGGTTACATAACTAGATGGTGAAAGAACAGGGAGGAAATCTCCTGATTTGTAAGACAATATACGGAACTTAATGCATAGTTTGTTTTTGTTCTTTAGAATCCATGGAAAGAAGTAGAGAAGTAAGGTAAAACATTGCCTAGCAATTTGAATTTAGATGATTAAGTTCATGGGTAAAAATTAAAAGCATGCCAAGAAAAAAATGTTGCCTGGTGAATACTCTTCAAACAAAATATAAGCTCGATAGTCATCTCCTTGAAATAGGCTTTTTACCCTTGTAGCCCTGTGCTGAGCAGTTAGTACATATGGGAGGGAGCAATTGACCAGCTGAAAAAGTTCTGAGATGAGCTGTCATTTCATTTCTTGAACAATAATTGTCTTTTTTATTACTTGTGCGAGTCCAGAGAGGGAGTGGGGGTACTGGTCTACCTGCTTATCCATGTCCGTGCTCCTGTTCACAGGTTCGGGTCACTGATCTGTTCCTGCCTTTCCAAGCTGAGAGGTCAAATCCTCAGCCATAGAGCTCTTTTTGCTGAGGCGTAATTACTGGAAAGGGTGCATTTGGTTTTGCTGGGCCCTGGCTGTGTTTTATGAATATTGGACATTTCTCACTTCAGAGCCAGTGCCTGGCTGAAGGCAGTGATGCATTTAAAGCTAAACAATGCTGGGTCCATGGTAGGGCCCAAGCACAGCTGCATGGCCATGCTGGAGCTGTGACAGAGGATTCCAGCCTTCCAGAAGTCCTGTGATTTGCTGAATGTGCCTGTGGGAGAGAGCTACTTCCATGCAAAGACCTCAAGGGAGACCCAGAACACCGGGGAAAGATTTCTGTTGATGCTGGTGCAAAGTCGGGCTCTACTGTGGGCCTCTTTTTTTGTACCTCACAGATATGGGTCTGATACTGTCTGTGCCCCCAGCTTGGTGCAATAAACTCAGAAGACAGCCTGTTTTAAATACAGCCCCTGTCAAAGAAGCATAGTTCTGTTGTTACTGCTGATCATCCTTACTCCTCCAATGCTAGTATAGCAGAAGTAATTCAAATAATAGCATATACAGTAATAAAAAGAATCATAAAGAAATGACAATGGGTTTCATATACTTTACAAATATTATTTTATCTAAACAATCTTTCTAGGAAGGTATTATTTAACCCATTTCACAGATGTGGGCATTGAAATTTAGCACAACAAACTAAGTTGCTACTAAGGACCAGAGGTACTTAAAACATTCCTCTTTGGTCCTTAAGTCATTATCTTTTATACAACATGACATATTTGCACAGTTCTTTACAATTTATAAATTAGATTCACTTCTGCTAACTCATTTGACTTTTAAAACAACCCCATAACCTCATTTTTCTTATGATCTTTATTTTATACTTTATGAAATGTCTCAAATTTATGTTTCTGGAAAGTGGCAGAACATTGAAAGATATCTAGGTATATCTTACATCTGAAAACAAAATGAATGGAATTTTGAATACATTGATATACAGTACAACATTGATGTTGTACTGACCTGTGATTCCAAGAATACCTGCATTGTGCCCGGATCACATCCACTGCGCCTCATGAGTTCCCCAGAGAGGCATGCTTTCAGGGAGTTAGGGAAAACAGAAGTGAAGAGCACATTATTATTGGCTGAGATTTGGCATAAAAGTCAAATGCAGAGAATTCTGACAATCTGAATTGTGTGGAACACTTGTTCTTAAGTAACTGGGCCTCCGCCTAAAGCAGGCCATGAGGCCAGCTGCTCTGATTCATTACCAAGCCCAGCATGCATCTTGGATTTTACCCCAGTGTGGTCCTTTGAATGGAAGGACCAGCAAAATGGAATCAAAGAACTGCAACCAGACTCTGACTTTTAATGCATGTTGACCTGCAATTATTAGTTTAGCTTTGACCAGGATGGGAAAGGCAACAGAGGAAAAATGCGGGGAAATTAAATTTCTTCATCTTTATTCATATCTGGTATAGAAGGGCAAACTCCCATGTTGCCTCTTCTTCAGATTCCTAAGACTGTTGGATCTGGACCTTTATCTGCCCTTCTCTCCAAATTAGCTCTCTTTGTAATTTGTCAGAAGACCAGGACACTATACTTGTTGCCTGCTCATCTATTGGATTCTTGTCAAACCCTTCAGAATGCCAGAGATCTGTTATTTTCCCCATGCTTGGCTGTTGATCCTTCTGTTTCTTTGAGGGCCATGGTTCTCTGTCTGTTATTTATAAATGATGCAAAAGATCCATTCATCCATTCACTCATTTAGCCCTAAGGTAAAACAAAAACATAGAGTTGAGTACCTTTCCAGTGTCTGATTTTGCTAGTATAAGAGCAACATCTGAATATTGATGGAATCAAACAAGAACATTTATAGGGAAAATAGCTGGGAGTGGAATTAATCTAATACTGAGATCAAGGGTAAATACTGGAGCAGTGATGGGGAGTTATTATATAATTTGCATAACTGACCACCATATTTCAACTTAGACCAGACTCCAGCACCATCCATATATCAGTGTTTATGCCAAATGCAAACAAAGTTGTTGGTGGTCAGGTTCTGCTATAATTTAGCTCTACTAAACTAGACATGTGGAAAATGAATATCTAAACAGGACATTAAGCAGGCACTTGCTAGTCAGTGAGTATTAATGAGGAAGCAGATGATTTCTGGGATGGGAGTCAGGCTATCTGGATTTTCAGCTTGGACTTGCCACTAACCAACTTTCTGAGCTGGGGCTAACTCCTCTTTCTGGGTGTCACTTTTCTCATAGTAAGATGAGAGGAGGGCAGCTCTTAAATGCTGTGGATGGAGAATTTTGTGGCAGTGGGGTTATCTGCAAGAGGAAGAACAGCAGATTGAGAACCCCTTGTTCTCTTCATCTCTGAAAGTCCAATTTCAACTCCTTTTTCAAGCTTTTGCTAAAATAGCATCTCCTCTGTGAAGCCTGTCCTGATTACCCTGCTAAAGTGACTTCTGTCTTTCATCCTTCCAATGAATTTCAATTAGTGGAGTCTGTGCCATTTAATACCTTGTACTTTGTATTATTATTATTTGTGCTCATATCCTAGTCTTCTATTAAACTTGTAGAAATCCTTAATAACAGGGCAGACATTTGATATTGTTTGGTTGTGTGTCTCCACCCAAATCTCATCTTGAATTGTACTCCCATAATTCCCACATGTTGTGAGAGGGACCCAGTGGCAGATAATTTGAATCATGGGGGCCGTTTCCCGTATGCTGTTCTCATGGTAGTGAACAAGTCTCATGAGACCTGATGGTTTTATCAAGGGTTTCTGCTTTTCCATCTTCCTCATTTTATCTTGCTACCACCATGTAAGAAGTGCCTTTCACCTCCCACCATGACTCTGAGGCCTTCCCAGCCATGTGAGTCTGTAAGTCCAATTAAACCTCTTTTACTTCCCAGTCTCTGGTATGTCTTTATCAGCAGCATGAAGATGGACTAATACAGTAAATTGGTACCAGTAGAGTGGGGTATTGCTGAAAAGATACCCAGAAATGTGGTAGTGACTTTGGAACTGGGTAACAGGCAGAAGTTGGAACAGTTTGGAGGGCTCAGAAGAAGACAGGAAAATGTGGGAAGTATGGAACTTCCTAGAGACTTGTTGAATGGCTTTGACAAAAATACTGATAATGATATGGACAATGAAATCCAGGCTGAGGTGGTCGCAGATGAAGATGAGGAACGTGTTGGGAATTTGAGCAAAGGTGACCCTTGTTATGTTTTAGCAAAGAGACTGGCAGCATTTTGCCCCTGCCCTAGAGATTTGTGGAACTTTGAAATTGAGAGAGATAATTTAGGGTATCTGGTGAAAGAAATTTCTAAGCAGCAAAGCATTCAAGATGTGACTTAGGTGCTGCTAAAGGCATTCAGTTTTAAAAGGGAAGCAGATCATAAAAGTTTGGAAAATTTGCAGCCTGGCAGTGAGATAAAAAAGAAAATCCCATTTTCTGAGGAGATATTCAAGCCGGCTGCAGATATTTGTATAAGCAATGAGGAGCCAAATGCTAACCCCCAAGACAATGGGGAAAATGTCTCCAGGGCATGTCAGAGACCTTTGTGGAAGCCTCTTCCATCACAGACCTGGAGGTTTAGGAGGAAAAAATAGTTTCATGGGCAGGGCCCAGGGTCCCTGTGCTGTGTGCAGTGTAGGGACTTGATGTGCTGCATCCCAGCCACTCCAGCTGTAGCTGAAAGTGGCCAACATAGAGCTTGGGCTGTGGCTTCAGAGGGTACAAGCCCCAAGCCTTGGCTGCTCCCACGTGGTGTTGAGCCTGTGGGTGCACAGAGGTCAAGAATTAGGGTTTGGGAATCCACCTAGATTTCAGAAGATGTATAGAAATTCCTGGATGCCCAGACAGAAGTTTGCTGCAGGGTTGGGGCCCTCATGGAGATGTCTGCTAGGGCAGTGTGGAAGGGAAATGTGGGGGCAGAGCCCCCACACAGAGTCCCTACTGGGGCACTGCCTAGTGGGGCTGTAAGAAGAGGGCCACCATCCTCCAGACCCCAGAAAGGTAAGTCCACCTACAGCTTGCACTGTGCACCTGGAAAAGCTGCAGACACTCAACACCAACCCATGAAGGCCCACTGGAGGGAGGCTATACCCTGCAAAGCCACAAAGGCAGAGTTGCCCAAGACCATGGGAACCTACGTCTTGCATCAGTGTGACCTATATGTGACATCTGGAGTCAAAGGAGATCATTTTGGGACTGTAAAATTTGACTGCCCTGCTGGATTTTAGACTTGCATGGGCCCTGTAACCCATTTGTTTTGGCCAATTTCTCCCATTTGGAACAGCTGTATTTACCCAATACCTGTACCACTATTGTATCTATGAAGTAACTAGCTTGCTTTTGATTTTACAGGCTCATAGGTGGAAGAGACTTGCCTTGTCTCAAATGAGACTTTGGACTGTGGACTTTTGGGTTAATGCTGAAAGGAGTTAAGACTTTAAGGGACTTTTGGGAAGTCATGATTGGTTTTGAAATGTGAGGACATGAGATTTGGAGGGGCCAGGGGTGGAATGATATGGTCTGGCTGTGTGTCTTCACCCAAATCTCATCTTGAGTTGTACTCCCGTAATTCCCACATGTTGTGGGAGGCATCCTGTGGGAGGTAATTGGAATCATGGGGCTATTTTCCCCCATACTGTTCTCATGGTAGTGAACAAGTCTCATGGTTTTATCAGGGATTTCTGCATTTGTGTCTTCCTCATTTTCTCTTGCTACCACCACGTAAGAAGTGCCTTTTGCCTCCTGCCATGATTCTGAGGCCTCCCTAGCAATGTGGAAATGTAAGTTCCATTAAACCTCTTTTTCTTCTCAGTCTCAGGTATGTCTTTATCACCAGCATGAAAACAGACTAAAACAACATTCTTTATCTCTCTCAGTCCCTAGCACAGTGGTTGGCACACAATGAATATTTGTTTAATGCTTTGTGGTATAATAATTAAGTCAATCAGTGTCTGTCTGGCTGACTGAATAAATGAATGAATATACACATGAATGAATGAATGATGTGTGAGGAATATGGAAATAGATTGATACAGTGTCTCTAAACCTAATATTTTTCAGTGTAATATATCTTTGTTTGAGGCATGATGCTAAATATATATATGGTCTCACTGAATTTCACAACAATCATGTGAAGTAGGTATTATTCCCCTTTTAGAAAAACTAAGCAACATACCCAAAGGTTATATTGGAACCCCAATGTGTCTGACTACAGAACCCACATTCTTAGCAACTGGACTACATGCCTGGTGTCTTCAGCTGATGAGGCAGAGAGCAAGGATGCAGTCATACATCAACTATTAGAGACTAATTGGATGAGTCTTCTCTCCAGTATTTGTCACATGTATCTACTTTCCTTTTGGAGTCTCAGAAAGCATGACAATCTCATTTTCAAACAACATTCAAGCAACTCGTGGCTATTACCTCTCAAATGAGACCACAAAAGAGTTTCAGGCTTATTGGCCAACATCCCATTATATTGGTTCAGTGTCAACTATAGTGTTCATTTTGGTTGCATTTTAGACTGACTGTTCTATGCAATTATGCATAGTCTTGTGGCTGTTTATTTGAGAGTTCTAGAAATCTCCTCTGATTTTAGTGAGATATTTGTTTAAGAGATTCATTGTAGTGAGACCTACATTAACACAACTTGAAAATGTTTTCCTCGTGGTCCCTGAATTGTAAGGCTATGTCATATTCCTGATGGTTAAGATTGTTTTGGATGCTAACTGTTAATGTCAAAACCAAGTTAGGGATGTAAAATAACAAGCCAAGAAAATCTGTGATTCTACATTGCCCTCATACTTTGCAGTTAGGATGAATGTATGGGGCAGTAACGGTGAATAACATAATTTATTTTATTTTTTAAACTGAAATTAAAATTAAAATGTTTAATAGACTTTATTATTTTAGAGCAATTGTAGGTTCTTAACAAAATTTAGCAGAAAGGACAGACAATTCTCATATACTTCTTTTCCCTATACAAGCACAGCTTCCTCCACTATCAACATCCTGCACCATAGTGGTACATTTATTGCAACTGATAAACCTGTGATACATCATTATTACCCACAGTTTATACTTTACATTGGAGTTCATTCTTGGAGTTCTACATTCTATGAGTTTGGACAAATGTATAATGATATGTTTCTACCATTATAGAATCCCGCCAAATAGTTTTACTGTAACAAAAGTCCTCTATTCTTTACCTATTCATGCTTTCCTCCTCCCACCCCCTTGCAAGTACTGATCATCTTACTATCTCTATAGTTTTGCCTTTTCTAGAATGTCATATGGTTGGAATTATACAGTATGTTGCCTTTTCAGCTTGACTTCTTTTACTTAGCAGTGTGCATGTAAGATTTCTCAATGTTGTCTCATGTCTTGACAGCTCCTCCCTCCCTCTCTCACTCCCTCCCTTCCCCACCCCATCCCTCCCTTCCCCACTCCATCCTTCCCTCCCTTCCTTCCTTCCTTCTTTCCTTCCCTCCCTCCCTCCCTCTTTCCTTTCTTCCTTGACATAGTCTCATTCTGTCACTCTGTTGCCCAGGCTGGAGTGCAGTGGTGTGATATTGGCTCACTGCAGCCTTGAATTCCTAGACTCAAGCAATCCTCCCACCTCAGCTTCCCAAGTAGCTGTGACTACAGGTGCACACCACCATGCCTGGCTAATTTTGTTTATTTTTGTAGAAACCAGGTATCAGTACGTTGCCCAGGCTGGTCTTGAACTCCCGGGCTCAAGCAATCCTCCCACCTTGGCCCCCTGAAGACCTGATTACAGGCATGAGCCACCTCACCTGGTCCTCATTTCTTTGTATTGCTAAATAATGTTCCAGAGTCTGGATGTGCCACAGTTTATTTATTCATTTCTCTGCTGAAGGGCATTTTGGATGCTGTCCATTTTTGGCAATTATAAATCAAGATTCTATAAACACCTATGTGCAGGTTTTTTTTCCTGTGGACATACATTCTCAATTCATTTGGATAAAAACTACAGAGTGCAATTGCTGAGTTATATGGTAAGATTATGTTTGGTTTTGTCAGAAACTGCCAAACTGTCTTCCAAAGTGGCTGTACCATTTTGCATTCCCACCAGCAATGAATAAGAGTTCCTATTGCTCTAGGAATAGAGCATCTTCACCAGTATGTGGTGGTGTCAGTTTTCTGGATTTTGGCCATTCCAATAGGGATGTGGTGGTATCTCATTGTTTGATTTGTATTTCATAATGTCATAAGTCTATTCATATACTTACTTTCCATTTGTATATCTTCTTTGGTTCAGGTCTTTTGTCCCCATTTTTTTAAAGTTAAGTTGTTGTTCTTCTTGTTGAGTTTTAAGAATTATTCTTTGTATATTTTGGATAATAGTTAATCAGCTATGTCTTTTGCAAATGCTTGCAATCAGTTTGTGGCTTGCCTCCTTATTCTCTTGATAGCGTCTTCTGCCAAGTAGAAATTTTAAATTTCAATAAAGTCCAGTTTATCAGTTACTTCTTTCACGGATTGTGTCCTTAATGTTGTATCTAAAATGTCATTGCCATACTCAGTCATCTAGATTTTATACTGTTACCTTCTAAAAGTTTTATAGCTCTGTGTTTTACATTTAGGCCTACAATCCATTTGGGGTTAATTTTTATAAATAGTGTAAGGCCTGAGTCTGGTTTCACTCTTTTGCATGTGGATGTCTAGTTGTTGCGGCACCATTTCTCAAGAAGACTATCTTTTCTCCATTAGGTTGTCTTTGCTCCTTTGCCAAAGATCAATTGACTGTATTCATGTGGGTTTGTTTCTGGACTCTTTATTCAGTTATACTGAAGTATTTATCTATTTTTCCATTAATACCATACTGTCTAGATTACTGTAGCTATAAGATAAGCCTCAAAGTTGGGGGTATCAGTCCTTTCACTTTATCCTTCTGCTTCAATATTGTGTTGGCTATTTTGAGTCTCTTGTTCTCTATATAACTTTAGATGCTTTGTAAATATCCATAAAATAACCTGCTGAGATTTTGATTGAGAATGCACTGAATTTATTGATAAAATTGAGAAATGGCATCTTGATGATAGTGAATCTTCCTATCCAGGAACATGAAATAGCTTTTCATTTTTGTAGTTCTTCTCTGGTTTCTTTTATCAGAGTTTTGGAATTTTTCTTATATATGAGAAAAATAGATCTTGTATATGTTATGTTAGACTTAAATCTAAGTATTTCATTTTTGGAGGTGCTAAAGTAAATGGCATTATGTTTTTAAATTTAAATTCTACTTGTTCTTTGCTGGTATATAAGAAAATGATTTAGTTTTGTATATTAACCTTGTATCATGAAACATTGCTATAATTACTTATTAGCTCCAGAAATTATTTTTGCTGATTGTTTCAGATTTTCCACGTAGATTTTTATGTCATCTATGAACAAAGACAGTTTTATTTCTTCCTTTCCTATCTGTATACCTTTTAGTTCCTTTTCTTGTCTTGCTGCATTAGTTAGGGCTTCCAGCATGATTTTGAAAAGGAATGGTGAGAGGAACCATTCTTGTCTTATCACTGAGTTTATTGGGAAAGCTTCTGCTTTCTCACCATTAAGGATAATGATAGCCAAAGGTTTTATTGTAGATGTTCTTTATTGAATTGAGAAAGCTCTCATCTGTTTCTAGTTAGTCAATCATTTTCATCATAAATGGATGTTAGATTTTATCAAATGCTTTTTGCTATAGTTATGTGATTTTTCTTAGCCCATTGAAGTGATAGATTGTATTAATAAATTTTCAAATGTTGAATCAGTCTTGCATACCATAAGATAAATCTTGCTTGGCTGTCATTTATAATTCTTTTTCTGCACTGTTGGATTCTGTTTGCTAATATTCTATTGAGGATTTTTGCCTTTCACTACTTATTCTTGTTGCATCAATTATCCTGTGATTTGGATTAAGTCAAAATATTTTCAATTGTTGAATCCAATAAAAATATCACAAATATAGCATTCTTGTATAGAGAGTACAATATGGTAAAAAAGAAAGTGAATATTTATTGGTTATTCATACTAACTATATTACTTAATTTAATTCTCATAAGTAATGTAGAAGTGTTATATATTTTTTCAGATTAGAAAATAATTCTCCCTTTATTTAATCATCAATGCATTTTATCTGTATACAGCACACATTGTAGAAAATAATTAGATTCAGCTTCAGTACCTATCCAGGAAGTAACAAAGCTCTTCAACTTAGCTCTACCTGATTACAAAGTTTATGTTCTTTCTACTATAGCGTATGAACACCAGTTTATTTTAAACTGATATGTACTATCATCCTTGGAAGTGATGCTGAAATGGGAGAAAGTCATAAGAATTTATAATTCTTCAAACAGTAGATGTAAGGCTCTGCCCGAGCTTAATCCTTCTGAATGCTTCAGGCCATCTGTTGTAGTCTCAGGGCTTCCTAAAAGAAGGATGCATGAGAACAAGGTTTTCCCACCCCAACTGACTCCCCCATCTGGAGGCAAGTACTTAAAATCTGACAGTCAGTGGTCCAGTCATTCAGATCACAAATATAACCCCCATGTGGTATCAATAGCACCTCTTTTCTTTCAACCGGACTCTGAGGAGTGTTTAACTGGTTCAAGGATGAACCATGGACAACCAATGAGTCTCCATCCTGTAGGTGGCCAACAGCTGTGCCCATAGGCAGGTTGTCTGCCTTGAATCACTTCAGTAGTTGTAAACAGATACTCAGCTCACTGTGGGACCATGATGTCCAGTCGTTTTTTTTTAAGACAGAGTCTTGCTCTGTTGCCCAGGCTAGAGTGCAGTGGCATGATCTTGGCTCACTACAATCTCTGCCTCCCGGGTTCAAGCAATTCTCATGTCTCAGTCTTCTGGGTAGCTGGGATTATAAGCATGTGCCAGCATACCCGACTAAGTTTTGTATTTTTAGTAGAGATGGGGTTTCGTTATGTTGTCCAGGCTGGTCTCAAACTCCTGACCTCAAGTGATCTGCCTGCCTCAGTCTCCCAAAGTGCTGGGATTACAGGTGTGAATCATCACACCCAGCCCCATCCTAGTTTTTGTCAGTCCCCCTTTTCTTTGTGTGGGTCCCATTTCATCCCCTTGGCCACTACTCGGAGTCTTACTGCATATGTATTGATTTCCTAGGACAATGGGCAACAAAAATCTAACTCTGGAGCATCTGCTTGAAGTCAAAATTTCCTGCTGCTGTTTTCAGCTTACCTGAGCAAGAGCAGAATGGAGATTGTGACCATCTCTCCTTCCACACTCCTATTGCCACCTGACCATCCTGGTTGTCCTGTCCAGGACTGGTACGTGGAATAGGTTCCTCCTAGTTCTGGTGTTCTCAGTATTCCTGCAGCTCTATTTTGCATCATGGGCTACGGCAGGATATTACAAATGCCTAACGCAGGATGCACTGTGAAGTCCAGTTTTTGATATGACTTCTTCTTTTCAGAACTGCGAAGAACCAGCCTTGGTTGAGCTGTGCTGACCAAGAGGGCAGTCAGTATTATGACAACTTCCCTATTAATACTTTCCAACGTGGCTGTTTCAGGCTTAGGGAGATTGAAAATTCTGATAGGCTCAAATGCATTGTATGTAAATGATTGCATAAACAGATGTGATTGATGATGACTACTCATTAATCTCACAGAGCGGCTAGACCAGTGCAAACTCAATAGCATCTCAATTCCACTGCCAAATTAGTCCAGGCTGATCCTAAGGCTAGACAGTCCTTTATTATGAGTAACTCATGCAGCTGTACAAACATGCCTCAGATCTGTTTGTTTCTTTAATCTAATTGAATTCCAGTAGGACATCTTTTCATTCTCTTACTGCTATGATTTATGGTTGTAGTGATAAGCCTTCTGTAATCCTAAGGCTTAAAGGGCTTCAGCACCCCGGCCTGGGGAAGTCATCAGGTTTAGTGGAAACAGAATTGGTCTTAGCATCAGACACTCTATCTCAGAGTCATGTGGCAGCAGATCATAAAGTTGGTATGTTCCTTCTCTTTCCCTCCATCTCTCTCCACAGTCTCTTTGGCAAATTGATGAACACATATACTATTGAATTAAAGCTAATTTTAGTTCCAAAGCCATTAAAAAAATAAGTTCCTGGGGAAATTTTAAGTAATTTCATTTCAGCTGATTAAGATATTTAGATATAATGCATCACATTTTATGCTTGAAAACACTGTCAAAGTCAAAAGCACACTAAGTATAGTGTGTCCTATGAGCTGACATATTGTTAGTGGGATCTATTAAAATATTTGACAACTCAGTGAAAAATTTCTTAAAAGCTTTCCTAATTCCTTAGTCATAAGAGAAAAGTTCAGAGTGTCTAGACACCTGTAAGATGGATTCCTAATGATGAAAGATCTGTTTGCAAATTAGTATTTTTACAGTCTGCTCTTAACTTAGATGTAGCCTTGTTTTTGAGCCTGTTTTTATTCCCATTTTAATTTTAGTCTTATTTAATGATTCCTAATCCCTACATTTCAAGAATCATTTAGCCATATACACAGAGTTCATTACCAGCAAATCCCATGTGACAGGTAGTAAAGAGGTCCTTGAGAAAATACCTTATTAGTCTTTTATATAAAAATAATGTCATGTCCAGAGATACATAGTCTCTTTACAAATTGCCTCTGGCTGCTCTTTACATACATACCAAGCCTATAAATAGGAGAACAGGTTAATATTGTTATCCTCGGTGTGCACACAGCCTTCTACACAGTACACAAACATTTCTTAAGTACTTACTATGTGCTAGACATTTCACTGGTGCTGGACATGAACAATTTCATTTAATTCTGATAATTGTCCTAATAATTCTGAGATTACTTCTCTTTTAAAGATGAGAAAACAGAGGCTTCAAAGTTCTAAAGGACTTTCCTGAGATAACATATTTAGGGATTTTTGGAACTGGGATTTGAACCAAATTAGTATAATGATAGGGCTCTGTCGTGTAACCATCATATCTTGGTATCATACATACCTACTCTATGGAAGCACGATGTACGATTTTTATATAAAAGAATATCGTGCAGTGTTCTCTGGGATCAAAAGGAGGCATTACCTGCCTATGGTTCACTTAAGTACCACTTATGTGACAGCCCTGTTTCATGAATGCTGGCCATGAATATGAGGAGGACTGTTCCAACACGGAGCCACCCTGTGTGGCATTGGATTAAATTAAAGGATATTTTTAGAGTCCCCAGCTCCTCACCCTAAAACGCTTTCTCCCTTACTAGAGATCTCTTTCTACCTGTCTCCCTTAAGACAGGGTTCTTGTCACTACAGTGTAGTACAAGGAACAGGGAATTTGCTGTCAGAAAGACACAAGTTCAAATCTCTGGTCCATGATTTGCAAATTTTATCATTTTGAGCATATAACATCAAACCTCTGAATTTAATTTTACTGTTATACAAACAATAAATTACACAAATGGGGATTTATACAGATGACTATATTATTATTGACCTCACAAGCATATTTGGAGAATAAAAGACGAAAAGGGAAGAAAATGGGTGAAATATGACCTACGAAGCTCAACACCTGCAGTGCAGTGTGTGCTCAGCCAATGCAGTATCCCCTTCGCTCTCAGGAAGGTTTGTACGTCACTTTTTGTAGTTTCGCACAATCATACTCCAAACTAGATTTTCTTTCTCAAAAGGATACCTAAACACCAAGCCCGGCATTTCATTGGTTTCTTCTTTTCAAGGAAATTAAAATGTGAAATGTTTTACTAAGGATGTGTTTTAGGGGTACACATTAGTGCTGTAAAATTCAACTTCAGGACAGGCAATTTTTCTTAGGATGTGTAGTTTCTAATCTGTGATGGTTCTAAGCACTAACAGGAAAAGGGATGAGAGAGTTGAGTCCAAAGAGATACTCTAAAGAAAGCAAAACTGAAGTTCTCTGCCATAAACTCTAAAATGTAATGAAAATGTTAGGGTCCATGGGTTCTTTGAAACTCTAATGTGAAGTTTCTATTTCCTTGGACAGTGATACCAAGGTATAGCTCTGCTCTGCAAAACTACACTGGAGTTACGGTATTTCCAAACAGCTCCTTCCCATCAGTAAGTAAGCAGTCTTGGTCGTAATCAATAAGTGCAATTAGAGAGGGCATCCCATTCCTTAAGCTACTCACTATAATGCCATTCTCAGATGATTGCTAGGCAAAGAGAAAGCATTTTGATCACCATTCCAGTTAGTTGAATACATTTATTTAGTGTTAAATTCTTCTGCTTCACCACAAGACCCACCTCCACATCCCAAAGAAGTATATCAGATGTGACTCTACATGATTGAAATCTTTCCTTTCAGTTTATTTTATTTCTCCACTACTTCCTCCTGCTGATTTCCTACCTTCTTTCTCTTCCTCCTCTTCTTTTTTTTTTTTTTAAGACATTAAGGGTTGATGTGGTTAAAATTATTTTTTCTCTGTTCAGATTTCAAGGCTTTGGTTAGATTAAATAAACTATTTTTAAATAATGAAATATTTAACTGCGTTAGTTTTCTAGGGTGCTAAATATGTTTTTGTTTTTCAAAATACTGTGTTCCTTCACTCTTTGATTGTATGGATGCATGCTGAGCACCTTATACATCTCCTGGAATATAGATGCATCTTTCCTATGGTTCCCGCTTTGAAAGAGCTTGTAGGAAGTAAAGACATGACTAAAATTACTTAAAAAATGGGAAAAAGTGATATAGGAAGATCAAAAGGGAATAAGACACTGTTGATTGAACCTTGATTGTTTACTGAAAGTAGTGAAACCAATGCTTTGTGGTCAAAATACTCAGGAGGGATGGATAATTAGGGATCATCCCTAATTAAAGCTATTCAGCTTATCTGAAACCCCAGGTACATAAAGGTAAGTGGTAGGAGATAAGGATAGGAAAGGTGGCTTTGTGCTGATGGATCCAAGGTGCTAGAGGAAATAAAAGACAAATGGATTGCCCCCAACCCCACCCCCACCCACTCATCCAGATATCTGTTTTTCTTTTTTTTTCTTGGTGGGTTTTTTGTTTGTTTGTTTGTTTGTTTTTGTAAGACAGAGTTTCACTCTGCCTCCCAGGCTGAAGTGCAGTGGCACCACCTCGGCTCACTGCAACCTCTGCCTCCCCGGTTCAAGCAATTCTCCTGCCTCAGCCTCCCAAGTAGCTGGGATTACAGGTGCCCATCACCACATCCAGATAATTTTTGTATTTTTAGTAGAGACGGGGTTTCACCACACTGGTCAGGCTGGTCTCAAACTCCTGACCTCAGGTGATCCACCCGCCTCGGCTTCCCAAAGTGCTGGGATTACAGGTGTGAGCCACCACGTCTAGCCCAGCGATCTGTTCTTCAAACTGATGTCTCTTTTCAGTGCTCCTTTTAACATGATCTGTTGCACAACCCTATGGCACTGCTCAGTGTCAAAGGATTGGGTTGAGGGAGGGAAAGATACCTGAAAGAGAAATAGGAGAAGGCTTGAGTCGCTGTGAGAACGCGAGGATGCCAGATCTTGCCCTCTCACTCCTATGTGGTGTCTGCAGCCCCCATGACCTGTTGTTGCAGTTTTTACCCAGTTTGCTAAAGAGGGGACTATTTTGTGACAGAAAAAAGCTGTAATGAGGAAGAGGGGAACCATAGTGATCTTAGTGCTTTTTCTGCAAAAAGCAGCAAAAAGCCAATTTGGTTATTATCAGAACACAACATTTAAATTAATCTGAAGCCAAAGAGACTGGAAACAGTTTATATCTTTTGAATAGTGCCCTGCATTCATGGTATAGCAAAATATCTCCCAGTTAAAAAGCTTTTTATTGATAGGATGATTGTTCATATTGATTAAATATACCAAAGCTAAAATGTATGGGTAAAACTCAATGTTTTCTAGAAAAAATCACTGTTCTCTTCATCTAGGATGTATTGAGGGTATTTCTTTCTTTTAAAGAATAATATGCAATGCTCAGGTCTGTGTAGGAAACACAATGAGCCCAATAAACTGAATTTGAGTTATTTAGCACAGTCAATAAAAAGCAGGTTTGAGAAATAGACTAATAATAGATACATGTGCAAAAGGGAACAATTTGTGTCAATGGCATGCCACAACTCATTTTTTATATTTATTCATGAAGAAAAGTATAGTAGGATCTCTATTTGTTAATATATTATTAATAGCTATTGAGAATCGGTGTACACCCATGAATAATCTGAACTTGCTCATTATTTTAAAAGTTGCTTGACTTATAATTTTTCAAAGTTTAGACTGATTTTCCATTTACATTACTACTCAACAGTGTTTTGTATTATGGCAGATATTGTTGAATGGAAGAAAAAAACTCATAAATAAATTTGCTTTCATTGTTTACATAGATTAATAAGTTGGCTTGCCATATATAAATCCTCTGTTCTGGAAGGCTAACAGAAATATATTTCTTTTAGTAGTTAAGGAAATTAGTGGTTACATGACTCAATTCTTTGTGTGGGAAAACGTTTGAATGCGGCTTCTTTCAGACATCAGCAATAGAGAAACATATTGGACTATCACATTATTTTTTGAAAGAGGAATTGAACAAACTATGGACTAAAAATATTTTCTTTGTGATTGAGAACAAAACCTTTACTATATAATCAACTAATGTTCATGTGACCTAGAAGTAATCTGTCTTCGAGTAAATATTTTATGAAGGTGAGGTGAAAATTTAACCTGAAAAAGTAGGTTTTTAATTTTAGTTTGCATGTAAATAAATAGAAAAGACCTTCACTCTTGTGGTAATACTAAGAAAAAAAGAAAAGACAAAATAATAATTATGCTTTCTATGAGACAACTTAGAATTACCAGACAAGAGGAAACCTAAATGAATTGCCTTTCACAGAGAGAAGCCCTTTAAAGGGTAGTAGTGGGCTGTGGCAACTGCCTGGACCCTGGGTACTGACAGGCAGAGGAGAAACCTGCCAGAGGCTTTGCCTGCCTGGAAGAGGCCAGCTGCACTGTGGGTGATGGTTGATGTATCCAAGATAGATTGAAACTGGAGTACCTCAAACACAATAATATTTTTGTGGCCTGAAATCTCTCCGGGCTCTCCTCTAAATTTTACTTTAGCAGGACAGTGAAAGTGAAGCAGAGAAACAGAAAGAATTCATGAAGTCTTGCATATTTTCATTGTGTCTGGAACTGGGGACCTCCAAAGTTAAGTCCAAAGGTGGAATCTCCGCTCACCTCCTCCTCACTCAAACATGAATAATATCAAAGAGATTCAACACCCCAAACCCTCTCCCCTCTCCACCACACACACACACACACACACACACACACACACAAACTGTGTACTCAAAGTGGGTCTGGGCTGAAAAGAGATGAGTTTAATCTCATTAAAGCTGAAATCCAGTTCCAGATCAAATTGACTGTTGGCAAAATCCAAATGACTACCTAATTGTTTCAGCTGCCAAAATAGGAAAGAGTTTGTATTCTTTGGGAGGAGATAAAAATGACCTAAAATAAACAAATCAATGAAAATCCTCAAAACTTTAGTATTCTTCAGATGCCACTGTTTTTTAACACACATTGCCTGCTATAAAATAAAAAGGTTATGAGATATAAGAAGAAACAAGAAGATGGGACCCACAATTATGAAAAGCCCTTATGGTTTTAGCCTCACCAGTAACCCTTCAGAGGCACCTGCTGCCTCCGAATACTGAGAGCTTCCAGAACACGTCACTGGTTCTTGTTCTATGCTCTCTACTGGCACCTAAGTTTCTATTTGTGCCTTGCAGTTATGTTGTTTACCATTCACTTGTATACTTCCTTCTTCCAATTAAAAAAAAAAAGTCATGGGGAGAGCGGGCATGGTTGCTCATGCCTGTAATCCCAGCACTTTGGGAGGCCAAGGCAGATGGGTCACCTGAGGTCGGGAGTTCAAGACCAGCCTGGCCAACATGGTAAAACCCTGACTTGACTAAATATATATATATAAAAGTAGCCAGCCGTGGTGGTGGGGGCCTGTAATCCTAGCTACTCAGGAGGCTGAGGCAGGAGAATTGCTTGAATCCAGGAGACAGAGGTTGCAGTCTGCCAACACGGTGCCATTGCACTGCATCCTGGGCTACATCTCAAAACAAAACAAAAACAAACAAAAAATCTGGCCAGGAGCAGTGACTCCTGCCTGTAATCCCAGCACTTTAGGAGGCCAGGGTAGGTGGATAACCTGAGGTCAGGAGTTCGAGACCAGCCTGGCCAACATGGCAAAACCCCGTCTCTTCTAAAAATACAAAAATTATCCTGGCATGGTGGCACACATCTGTAGTCTCAGCTACTTGGCAGGCTGAGGCAGGAGAATCGCTTGAACCTGGGAGAGGCAGAGGTTGCAGTGAGCCGAGTTCACGCCACTGCACTCCAGCCTGGGTGACAGAGTGAGACTCAGTTTCAAAAAAAAAAAAAAAAAAAAAAAGAAAGAAAAAGCCTTTATATAGTGTTTATTTTTATTCATTTAATGCCATTTTCTCATTGCTTCAGGAGGAAGAAAGGTAACTGCATATATTCAGTCTGCTGTGTATAAGCCCAAATTGTTATTTTGATGATGAGCTAGGCTGCCACTGAACTCAAATCTGAGATTGTCTTTTTATCATTCTGTTTACACTTTGAATACATAAAAATTCCCATACTTATATATGTAAATTAGTATATACAGCTGGCTCTTCATATCTGTGGGCTCTGTATCTGCTGATTAAACCAACTACAGGTTGAAAATATTTTAAAAAAGAATGGTTGTGCCTGTACTGAACGTGTGCAGACATTTTTTTCTTACCGTCATCCCCTAAATAACACAGTATAACAACTACACAACATTTACATTGTATTAGATATTACAGGTAATCGAGAGATAATGTAAAGTACATGGGAGAATGTTCCCAGGTTATATGCAAATACCTAACCATTTTATATAAAGGATTTGAGCATTCACAGAGTTTGGTATTTGCAGAGGTAGAGGGAGAGTCTTGGAACCTAATTCCTCATGGATACCAAGGGGTGACTGTGTGTGTGTGTGTGTGTGTATATATGTGTATATATGTGTGTGTGTGTGTATATATATGTATATATATATGTGTGTGTGTATATATATGTGTGTATATATATTTCATAAAATGAATGTAAATTTCAAGATTACAGCCAGGCCAGGTGTAAGCTGACTTTGACATGGTCTTGTCTCTTAGATTTCCACAGTCATATTATGGTTTGTGGAGTCCTAATTTCCCTAATTCTCTCTCTCTCTCTCTCTTTGTGTCTCTGTCTCTGACTCCCTATCTCTGTCTCTACCAGCATTTTTAGGTGTTTTCAATGGGAAAGCTTTTTGTTTTGTTTTTTTTTCAGTGTCACTAATCTGCCACGCCGACAGAAGTGATAGTCTCTTTAGGTTGTTCTTTACTAATAAAATTGACAACATGATAGCCTGCAGTTGGGTTCATGTTTAAGTTTAATGATTCAACATAGTCAGGCCTAAGTCTCTTCTAAACCCTTGTAACCAAAACTAGGAATGTGGAAACCAAAGCCTGAGTCTTCATGTTGACAACAGTGTATATTTCTTCCAGAAGACCCAGGTGAAGGGAATTTTGAAGGGCTGCTGATATTGGATGGAGCTAGGGCTTTGAGATCAACAGATCTGGGATTGATTCCTAGTTTCCCACTTTTGCTAATAGTATGAATCTTCTCAGATTATTTAACCTCTCCTGAGCTTGTAATTTCATCTATAAAACAAGTATAATCATGCCTACCTCGTTGTTTCTATGAGGATTAGTCACAACTGAAAGCAACATTTATCACTGTGTCCAGCACAAAGTAGTTACTGCAATGGCAACTATTAGAAAAATAATTTTTTTCATACTGTCATTCAGTGATTTGGGATGTCTCTGAGTATATATGTGAGGGGCAAGGCCATGTAATGAGTGCCCACACTTTCTTGCTTCAGAGGGAATATTCTGAATCTACATTTTCAGATTAGATTTATGGGCTTAGGTAGAAGTGATTATTTACCAATTCTCAGCTTTCCATGAAACATTAGGGAGGCAATTTGTGCAATGTTTTGTTGCAATCAATCTTTAGGCCTTCTGAGCTCAAACTGGACCCAGATTGATGGAATCAATCTGATGACCTCATCACCTGGTTATGATGCCTTGAACAGGTATGACAATCATCAGATTTTGCTGGGTGTCTTAAGTTGAAAAAGAATGGTTCTTTACCTCTTTTGTGAAAAATGACTGGAAATGAGTATACTTGCTACCTATGGCATAGTTCTTATCTGTAAAACCTGAGCTACCGTGATGTAGATAAATAATTTACTGGTACAATGACTTCTTTTATATCAAAGAACCTGAAATGATTTTCCAAGGGTATTTCAATGTGGCCTGTCTACATCAATATGACTGAGGAAATAAAATGGTGCACCAGTGTTTTGATGCAGCAAATCTTCAATTTTGTTGTCATACCTTTCAGATGAAAATAAGTTCTGGATTAAACATAAACAAGTGGATTGGATAATGCTTCTCTTAGGAAATCACTTCTTATTCCTCACTTTAAATAAAACTATTTTTTTTTTAACAAATCAAAGGAATCTTCAGGTAGAACAATTGTCTTTTATGAAACACAAAGTAAGGCAATAACCCATTCCCATGCTGCTTAAAGAGTGATTGGAAACACTTAAAATACAATCATAATTTGATCTTTGAAGTGAAAATATTATGTGCGTTAATCTGTTGATAGTTTTCTTTTCTTTGTTATTTTATTGAATTAACAGAATTCCCCTCAGTCTTCCTCCTACCAATGTTATTACTGAGCACCTAGTGCATGCCAAGTGCTGGAGACAGGAATGAAAGAGACCTTGTCTCTTTCCTAAAGGAGGTTACTGACAAGAACAAGGAGTCTAATGAGCAACTCACAACTGGAAGAGACTAAATGTAGAGAAGGAAGATGTTCACTTGTTCACTGTTTTAGGAGGTGGTGGCCTTTGAAGCTGATCTTAAGTAATTACTGTGACAAAGGTAAGGGGAATGTTGTTTGGTTGGTGCAAATGTAATTGCGTTTTTTTGTTTGTTTGTTTGCCATTAACCACAATCACATTTGCTCCAACCTGAAAATTCAAGAAGGAATGGCAGGCATAGAAAGAGGTACAGGAGATCTTTGTGAATTTAGGAAATAAGACATCATAATTTAATGTGATTAGAATTAAGGGGAGATACAGCTCAAAGACAATTTGATAGCCCGCTAAATGACAAGCTTAGCATTTGTCTTTCATCTCCCATGCCACTAGGAGCCAGCAGTAACATGATATGATCAGATTTGTGTTTTGGAAAGATTCTTACAGCAGTATAGGAGACTGCTGGGAGGATTTTCAAGGAATTTAAGTTAGATTTAAACTACAAAGCATGGCACAGATATTAGTTATAAATACTACCATCAATGTTTTGGGTATGAGAGAGACTAAAAATGGAGAACTTCTGATTCCTTTCCTTGGCAAAGGCTGGAGCTTACTGGTAGGTCCTACAGAGATGGAATGGAGGCCACACAGGGCCTGTTACCCAGTAAAGCTCATGGTGCCAGAGGAAGACTTTCAGGTCATGTCCAAGGGTGATTCATGAGTTGATTCTGTATAATATGCTGTAGATAGATGGTCAAAACTGGAAGCATTCCACATGTAAATCGGGAGACAAAACTTGGACACGCACATGTCAGTGAGTAAATCACAGAGATTAGTGCAAAAAATATCAGCAGAACTGGCAGAAACAAGAAGTATGGACAAATTCCAGAGTGGAGAGGCTGATGCAGGATTGTTGTTATTATTGTATATTTTTTTGTTCGAATCTATTTCTCGAGCAGGTTTATTCAAACGGGCTAGGTCCAAATAAGCAGAACAGATGAGAGATGATGAGGGCATGAACCACCAGCAACACCATGGAGGATAGGGAGAAAGGAAGAAATTCCAGAGACGTAAAGGAGACTTCATGGCTGATTAGACTTGATGACTGATTAAGGCAAACTTAAGGTACTTTTTTTTTTTCCTGAACAACTTGGGCAAACAGAAGTAGGATTAGATTTAGAAAGCAAGTAATAAGTTCAGCTTGGGAGATTCTGAAGATCTAAAAGAAACGGTCAAGGTAGGAAGTCAGCATGTTGGGTTGGATGTTAGGGGAAAGTTAAATGCTAAGCATATAAATGAGAGAAGAATGTCAAATACCCTGCAGCAGTAGTCTCTGTTACCTCCATCTGTATCAATAATGCAGTAAGCTCCCCAGCTCTGCTAGGTTGTGGTCTAATGGACCCATTTGTAGGGCTAAAGAAAAAGGGGATAGAATGTGGAGGAAATGGGGGTAAAAGCCTGGGCAGTCACCTGCAGGTGTGTACACAATTACACATCGGAGAGGCTATTTTGGGAGAAACAGACATATGTAATCCAAGTGAAACAGGGTCCTGGTAGTATTTCTTACTGTCTGTGAGAAACTGGAGAAGTTGTTCTTTTGATTCCCTGTGCTTGGAGAAGGTTCTGCTGTCAATGGTTCCACCTAGTACTGTACAGGAGAGGACCGTTTGGAGTACACAGGTTGCTGCTCAGATAGTCTCATTCAGACCGAAAATATATTGAAATACAATGAAGGTTCAAGCACTTGTTTCACTGAGCTTTTCCAGAGCAATGGAAGCAAACTGGAAAATAAGACTTAAACTTTGTTCTGGTAGGGAAGGCCTCACTCTTCCAGGTCTTTAGTGAGTGTCCCTCATGTAGGATTCCAGATCTCTTTCTCACTTTTAACTCCTTCATCTTCCTTGTACACTACTTCAGCCATTCTTCTGTGTCTGTCCCCATTCCCTTTCTGAAAAACATCCCATCAGAGGTCTTGTGAATGTAAGTCCTCTGATGTCAACCGACATGTAAATAGGAGCTTTCTCCTGCCTAGATTTGGCAGGCAAAGTCTTCAGTTCTGTTGCCTCACCTGGGGAAGGTAACAGGGATTTCAGATCACATCTAGTCTCTTCACTCTGGAGATTTGAGACTGGTTTCCTCTTGCCATGCCTAAAATCAACATATTTTATTTGGAAGAACATTTATGTTCACTTATAGGCAATAGTCTTGTTACAAATGAGGATGCTGTATATTTGTTCTCAATATAATTTTGACCATGAGCATGGCATTAATTGTACAAAGGGGCACGTCACTCCTTCTGACCCTGTCACAATGGAGGGACCAGCTTATTAGATGATAGTGGCTCTGTTTTTAGCCACCCAGATGGTAGCACTTGCTCCTGGCACATTTTTTTCTGATCTCCCATTTCTCTTCTGAGAGGAGGGATGAAGTGGCCCTCAGTTTATAACATCACCTCTGTATCACCAAGAACTGGTTTGGGGGGTATCTGCTACTGTATTTGTCTATAATTTTTCTTCTCTCCTCTTGAGCTGGTGGCTTGAGGGAGTTGTGTCTCCCCAAAGTTCAGAGTTGCACACTTTCCTTTATCAGAAGGGTGGAGATTAACGGTACTGTTAGCAGAAACTCTCTGTTAAAAACTAATACATGGCACACATTAAAAACATCAAGTCTACATCGTGAGTTTTTAAAAATATGTTTTTAAACATCTTTTCTCACTAAATGTAACCAGGGTTCCTTGGAAAAATGGCTTATTCCAAGGCAGAGAGAACAGAATATGAATAAGGAACATTTCGTGCCAGAGGGTAATGAAGGGTTCAAAAATAAATGAAGACATGTCAGAAAAAATCAAAAGCCAACTTCAGGATGCCTCTTCTGGCCAAATCTGAGACAATTTGAGCATCAAAATTGATGATAACAATGGACTATAATCTATTGCAAAGGATCCATGAGTCTATGTTGAACTAAAAAATCAGTATAAAAATGAATGAGAGAGAAAAAACTCTGCTCTCTCTTTCCATGAGACTGTGTGGTCCTAATAAAATACTATTAAATATGGATACAATGATGGAGATTTAAAAATCATTATTTTACAAACGTAATAATTGATTTGGGCAAGATTCATTAACACTAAAACCATTAGGTGACCGTTTGGTAAAAAGCAGAATACGTAGTCTAAAAGTGTCTCTTAAATTTACTGTTAATTATAAAGGGAAAATAGTGACTTTAGAGTGGAGAAGCCTGGTGGACACTTCCTTAGCCAAGTGATCAAAGTTACCGTCACCACTAATGGGACAAATCTGTGTCGTATATCTCCTAATATGATGCACTGAGAAGGATACAACATCTATAAAATAACTACTTTCACTGTCAGGGTTTGAAGACATTGGGGGAATGAGTAGGGGTTTTGTGACACCTTTTTTTTTTTTTTTTTTTTTTAAACAATCTGAAGTGACTGGTCTTCAACCAGCCCTATCTGTGCCCTTGTCTCTTTCAGGAAGTCCCTTAGCCACAAATGCCCTGCCTTCCTCATTGAGACCACCTGTAACCCATCTTTAAGACCCTAGTCAACTTTGTGTCTTCCAAACTTTTCAGGATTTTTCAGTTTGTAAGCTGGAAATGATTTTCCCTACATTGGATTACTACCATATGTCTAGGTCCTCTTTTGAGGTATTATTTCCTTCTTTACAATTTGTCTACTTGTGCATGATTATTTTCCTTACTAGACTATAAGTTCCTTGAAGAGCAGTATCATGTCCAATTTATCTTTGTATTATCAAGTGCATCTTACACATAGGAGGAATTTCATAAATGTTTGCTGAGTGAATGTAAGAAGGACCATCTTGTTAACATTTATGATCATAAATGCGTTGAGGTTAGTGATTGGGTAAGTGTCTGGAAAGCGCATCAGTGTTTTGGATTAGTCTAGAGTTGTGATGTTAAATATGGTATCCATTAGTTATGTATCACTATTTAATTTTAAATTGAGATAAAATAATTTTTAAAAAATTAGTTCTACAATCTCACTAATCCACATTTGAAGTGCTTAGCAACCCTATGTGCCTAGGCGCTACCATACTGGAGACAGCAAGTAGCAAAACATTTCCATCATCACAGAGAGTTCTATTGAACACTGTTCTAGTACATGGTAATTTCAAGTTTCCAAAACCTAGTTCCTGAGCTAACAATTCTTGCTTTCATCTGCTCCAATCCCCATATTTGCTTTTCCTGCTCAGAGTTGTCTGTGATTCTGGGAGGTATTTGCTCTTTTCAGATATGTAAGATGGCACCACCTGGACCAAAACAAAAACAAAAACAAACTTTCACTAGTTGTAAGGATCTACTAATCTCATCAAGCTGGTTAAATTATCTGTTTGTTCATAAGCAGCTTCATTGAGGTATGAGTTACATGCCATACACTTCATCTATTTTGACTGTATGATTTTTAGTGAATTTACAGAGTTGTATAGCCATCACCACAATCTAATTTTCGAGCATTTCCATCACCTCCAAACATCCCATGTGCCATTTTGTGGTCACTCCCCATTCACACCCCAGTCCCAGGCAACAACTCATCTATTTTCTGTTTCTATAGATTGTGTTTCTAGACACTTCACATAAGTGGTGTTTGTGTCTGGCTTCTTTAAATTAGCATAATATCTTTGGGATTCATCCATGTTTGTGGCATGTATCAGTATTTCATTCCTTTTTATTGCCAAGTAATATTTTATTTCATGGAAGTACCACATTTTCTCTATTCACCTGTCAATGGATATTTGGATCATTTCTGCTTCTTGGTCATTACAAATAGTACTACAATGGATGTTTGACTAGAATGTCTTTTTGTTGGCATTTGCTTTTATTTCTCTTGGGTATATAGCTAAGAGTGGAACTCCTAAATTATATGATAAATCTGTGTTTAGTATTTTAAGAAACAGACAAACCATTTTCCAAAGTGGCTGCGCCATTTACATTTCTATGAGTATTATATATTGTTCCAGTTTCTCCACATTCTCCCATATCTTTGCCAACACTTGTTATGGCCTGTGATTTTATTGTCATACATATTTAGTAATATGACATTGTTTTAATTGCATTTCTCTAATAACTAGTGATGTTGAGCATCTTTAATGTGCTTATTAGCTAATCATTTGTATATCTTCTTTAATGAAATGTCTATTCAAATATTTTGCCAATTTTAAACTTAGGTCATTTGTCTTTTCAGTATTGGGTTATGAGAGATTTTTATATATTCTGGAACAGGTCCTTTATCAGATATATCATTTGCAAATATTTTCTTATCATCTGTGACTTGTATTTTCATTTTGATAACATGTTTTGAATTTCAAAATCATTATTTATTTACATATTTTTGCACACAAGAACTCAGCAGGTAATTTATTTGCTATTGTGATAGTAAAAATTTCCCAGAATTTTGCTTCTGTTTCAAACTCATCTGCAAATTTTTTTCTATATATTCAGTGAATTTTAGGAAAAGAACATGTATCTGCTTCCTGTTTAAGAAGGGGATATACAAAAAGAAAGTTTCCCAATCCCTGTTATTAAGTTAAAACATTTATGCTCTGTTTTGTGAATTTCAGAACAATATTTAAGATTCTGCTGACAATTGAGAGAATATGTTCATGCTTTGTTTATTGAGCTGGGAGAGAGAGAAGGTTCCAGGGGTAGTTGAGGCTTCAGGAATAAAATGATGCGTTTTCATGCAGTGTCAACTTTACTCATGTAAAGTACTTTACATGTACTATGTAATTAGTATTTTTCTAAAACTTTTGTTTTAGGTTCAGCTTTATGTTATTTTATTTACATGTGCAAGTTTGTTATATAAGTAAATTGTGTGTCATGGGGGTTTGGTATACAGATTATTTTATCACATAGGTAATAAGCATAGTACCCCATAGGTAGTTTTTCAGTCCTCTCCCTCCTCCCATCATCCACCTTCAAGTAGCCTTGGTGTTTATTGTTCTCTTCTTTTTGTGTTTGTGTATTCAATGTTTAGCTCCCACTTATACATGAGAAAATGCAATTAGTTTGCTGCATTAGTTTGCTTAGGATTATAGCCTCCAGCCATAATCCATGTTGCTGCAAGAGACATGATCTCATTCTTTTTTATGGCTGCATAGTATTCAATGGTGTATGTGAACCACATTTTCTCTATTCAGTCTTCTGTGGATGGGCTTTAATGTTGATTCCATGCCTTTGCTATTGTGTAGTGCTGCAATGAACATATGTGTACATGAGTCCTTATGGTAGAATGATTTATATTCCTTTGAGTATCTACCCAATAATGGGATTGCTGTCAAATAGTACCCCTGTTTTAAGTTCTTTGAGAAATTGCTACACAGGTTTCCACAGTAGCTGAACTAATGTCATTCGCACCAGCAGTGTGTAAGTGTTCCTTTATTTCTGCAACATCACCAACATTTATTATTTTCTGACTGATATGGTTTGGCTGAATTCACACCCAAATCTCATCTTGAATTGTAATCCCCAATATCCCCATGTGTTGAGGGAGGGACCCCTTGGGAGGTCATTGGATTATGGGGGTAGTTTCCCCCATGCTGTTCTCATGATAGTAAGTGAGTTCTCACCAGATCTGAGGGTTTTATAAGGGGCTCTTCCTGCTTTGCTTCTGTCACACACTCTCCCACCTGCTGTCATGTAAAACATGTCTGCTTCCCTTTCCACAAGGATTGTAAGTTTCCTGAGGCCTCCCCAGCCATGTAAAACCATGAGTCAAGTTAACCTCTTTTCATTGTAAATTACACAGTCTTGGGTATTACTTTATAGCAGTGTGAAAACAAACTAATAACTGAAACTGGTACCATGGAGAGTGGGGCACTGCTATAAAGATATCTGAAAATATGGAAGTGACTTTGGAACTGGGTAACAGGCAGAGTTTGGAACAGTTTGGAGGGCTCAGAAGAAGACAGGAAGATGTAGGAAAGTTTGGAACGTCCTAGAGACTTGTTTAATGGTTTTGACCAAAATGCTGATAATGATGTGGACAATGAAGTCCAGGCTGAGTGGTCTCAGATGGAGATGAGGAACTCATTGGGAACTGGAGCAAAGGTCACTCTTGCTATGCTTTAGTGAAGAGACTGGTGGCATTTTGCCCCGCCTAGAGATCTGCGGAACTTTGAACTTGAGAGAGATGATTTAGATTATCTAGCAGAAGAAATTTCTAAGCAACAAAGCATTCAAGATGTGATCTGGATTATTCTGAAAGCATTCAGTGTTATGCATTCACAAAGAGATGGTTTGAAATCGGAACTTATATTTAAAAGGGAAGTAGAGCATAAAAATCTGGAAAGCCTGCAGCCTAATGATGCGATAGAAAAGAAAACCCATTTTCTGGGGGGAAATTCAAGCTTGCTGCAGAAATTTGAATACGTAATGAGGAGCCAAATGTTGATTGCCAAGAAAATGGGGAAAATGTCTCTGGGGTCTGACAGAGACCTTCATAGCAGCTGCTGCTATCACAGACCTGAGGCTTAGGAGGGAAAAATGGTTTCATGGACTGGGCTCTGTGTGGCCTCAGAACTTGGTGCCCTGCATCCCAGCCATGGCAAAAAGGGGCCAATATATAGCTCATGCCATTGCTTCAGACAGTGCAAGCCCCAAGCCTTGGCAGCTTCCATGTGGGGTTGGACTTTGGGGTTCACAGGAGTCAAGAATTGAGGTTTGGGAAGCTCCACCTATATTTCAGAGGATGTATGGAAATGCCTGATGTCCAGGCAGAAGTTTGCTGCAGGGTCAGAGCCCTCATGAATAACTTCTGCTAGGGCAGTGCAGTAGGGAAATGTGGGCTCAGAGCCCCCACACAGAGTTCCCACTGGGGCACTGCCTAGTGGATCTGTGAGAAGAGGGCCACCCTCCTCCAGATCCCAGAATGATAGATCCACTGACAGCTTACACCATGCACCTGGAAAAGCCACAAACACTCAATGCCAGCCCATGAAAGCAGCCAGGAGGTGGGCTGAATCCTGCAAAGCCACATGAGTGGAGCAGCCCAAGACTGTGGGAGACTACCTCTTGCATCAGTGTGACCTGGATGTGAGACATGGAGTCAAATGAGATTATTTTGGAGCTTTAAGATTTCATAAATGCCCCACTGAATTTCAAACTTGGATGGGGCCTGTCGTCCCTTTGTTTTAGGCAATTGGGTGTATTTACCCAATGCCTGTGCCCCCATTATACATCCCCATTGTGTCTTGGAAGTAACTAACTTGATTTTGATTTTACAGGCTCCTAGGTGGAAGCTAGGCAATTCAAGTTGCCTTGTCTCAGTTGGGACTTCAGACTTGGACTTCTGAGTTAATGCCAGCATGAGTTAAGACTTTGGGGGACTATTGGGAAGGCATGATCCTGTTTTGAAATGTGAGGACATGAGATTTGGGAGAAAGCAGGGGTAGAATGATATGGTTTGGCTCTGTGTCCTCAGCCAAATCTCATCATGAATTATAATCCCCATAATCCCCACATGTTGAGGGAGGGAGCTGGTGAGAGGTTATTGAATCATGGGGGCAGTTTTATCCATGCTGTTCTCATAATAGTGAATGAATTCTCATGAGACCTGATGGTTTTATAAGGGGCTCTTCCCCCTTTGCTTCCTTCACATGTTCTCTTGCTTGCTGTCATGTAAGACATGCCTGTTTCCTCTTCTGCCATGGTTGTAGGGTCACTGAGGCTTCCCTAGCCATGTGGAACTGTGAGTAAATTAAACATAATTTTTAAAATAAATTACCCAGTCTTGAGTAGTATCTTGATAGCACTGTGAAAATGGACTAATATTAAATAGATTGACTTTTTGATAATAGCCATTGTGATTGGCATGAGATAGTATATCATCGTGGTTTCAATTTGCATTAAAATAATTCTCTAACGATTTTTGTGATGTTGAGCAGTTTTTCATATGCTTTTTGGCCATGTGTATGTCTTCTTTTGAAAAGCGTCTGTTCGTGTCCTTTGTCTGCACCCCCACCCCGGTCTTTTTTTGTTGTTGTTGTAGAGATGGGTGACTTGCTCTGTCACCTAGTCTGGAGTGCAGTGGCATGATCTCAGCTTACTGCAGCCTCCACCTTCCATTTCAAGCAATTCTCCTGCCTCAGCCTCCTGAGTAGCTGGGACTACAGGTGCATGCCACCATGCCCGGCTAATTTCTTTTGCATTTTAGTGGAGACAGGGTTTCACTGTGTGGCCCAGGCTGATCTCGAACTCCTGAGCTCAGGCAGTCCACCCGCCTCAGCCTCCCAAAATGCTAGGATTACAGGCGTGAGCCACCGTGCCTGGCCAGCCTTTATTTTTTGAGATGGAGTCTTGCTTTGTCACCCAGGCTGGAGTGTAGTAACGTGATCTTGGCTCACTGCAACCTCTGCCTCCCAGGTTCAAGTGGTTCTCCTGCCTCAGCCTTCTGAGTAGCTGGGATTACAGGCATGCACCACCACACCAAGCCAATTTTGTATTTTTAGTAGAGATGAGGTTTCACCATCTTGACCAGACTGGTCTTGAACTCCTGACCTCAGGTGATCTGCCCTCCTCAGCCTCCCAAAGTGCTGGGCTTACAGGGGTGAGCCACCATGCCTGGCCCATATTTGCCCATTTTTTAATGTGTTTTTTTGTCTGTTGAATTAAGTTTCTTATAGATTCTGAATGTTATACCTTCGTTGGATGCATAGTTTGTGAATATTTTCTCCCATTCTGTAGGTTGTCTGTTTACTCTGATAGTTTCTTTTGCTGTGTAGGAGTTCTTTAGTTTAATTAGGTTACAATTGTCCATTTTTATTTTTGTTGCAATTGCTTTTGGCATTTTCATCATAAAATCTTTGCTGAAGCCTATGTCAAGAATGAGATTTCCAAAGTTATCTTCCAGGGATTTTATAGTTTTGGGTTTTACATTTAGACTCTAATCTATCTTGTATGTCATGTTAGATAGGGATCCAGCTGTAATCATCTACATATGGCTAGACAGTTACTCCAGCACAATTTATTGAATAGGGAGTCCTTTCCCCATCACTTCTTTTTGTCAGCTTTTCCTATCCATGAACGTGGAGTGTTTTTCCATTTGTTTGTGTCATCTCTGATTTCTTTGAGCAGTGTTTTATAATTCTAATTGTAGAGATCTTTCACCTCCCTGTTTATCTGTATTCCTGGGTATTTTATTATTATTTTGCTACTGTGAAGGGAATTATTGTTTATTTTGCTCTCAACTTGAATGTTGTTCATGTATAGAATTGCTACTGAATTCTGTACATTGATTTTTATGTCCTGAAATCTTGCTGAAGTTCTTCATCCAATCTAGGAGTTTTGGGCAGAGATTATGGGGTTTTCTAGATAGAGAATCATATTGTCTGCAAACAGAGATAGTTTGACTTCCTTTCTTTCTATTTAGAGGCCTTTTATTTTCTTCTCTTACCTGATTGCTCTGGCTAGGACTTTTAGTACTATGTTAAACAGGAGTGATGAGGCTGGGTGCAGTGGCTCACACCTATAGTTCCAGCATTTTGGGAGGCCAAGGCAGATGATCACTTGAGGTCAGGAGTTCGAGACCAGCCTGGACAACATGGTGAACTTCACCTCAACTAAAAATACAAAAATTAGCCAAGCGTGGTGGCACATGCCTGTAACTCCAGCTACTTGGGAGGCTGAGACAGGAGAATCACTTGAGTGTGGGAGATGGAGGCTGCAGTGACTGACATAATGCCACTGCATTGCAGCCTGGGTGACAGAGTGGGATTTTCTCCACCTCCCCCGCCCCTCAAAAAAAAAGGAGTGGTGAGAGTGAGTGTCCTTGTTTTGTTCCAGTTCTCAAGGGGAATGCTTCCAGCTTTTGTTCATTCAGTATGATGTTGGCTGTGGGTTTGTCATAGATGGCTCTCATTATTTTGAAATCAAAAAATTATTTGAAACTAATGAGAACAAAGATACAATATACTGGAATCTCTAGGACAAAGCTAAATGAGTGTTAACAGGGACGTTTATAGTGCTAACACCACATCAAAAAGTTAGAAATATCTAAAATTAACAACATACCTAGAAGAACTAGACAACAGGAGAAAAACCAACCTTAAAGCTAACAGAAGACAAGAAATAACCAAAATCAGAGCTGAAATAAAAGAAAATGGTACACAAAATCATGCAAAAGATGAACAAATCCAGGAGTTTGTTTTGTTTTGTTTTTTGTTTTTTGTTTTTTTTGTTTTTTTGGAAAAAAAATGAATAAGATTGATGGACAGCTAGCTAAACTAATAAAGAAAAATAGGGAGAAGATCTAAATAAATACAATCAGAAATGACAAAGGGGACATTACTACTGGCCCCATAGAAATAGAAAACAAGCTCTTAAAGAATACTATCAGGACATCTATGCACACAAAGTAGAACACCTAGAAGAATGGATAAATTCCTGGAAACATACAACTTTCCAAGATTGTATCAGGCAGAAATTGAATCCCTGAACAAACCAATAAAGAGTCCCAAAATTGAATCGGTAACAAAAAAACCTACCAACAAGAAAAAGGTGAATTCATCAATAGATTTACAGCCAAATTATATGAGATGTATAAAGAATAGCCGGTACCATTCTTACTGAAACTGTTCCAAATAATTGAAGGGAAGAACTTCTCCCTAACTCATTCTATGAGACAAGCATCATCTTGATACCAAAACTTGGCAGAGACACAACCAAAAAGAAAACTTCAGGCCAATATCCCTGATGAACGTTGACATAGATGCAATGATCTTCAACGAAATACTAGTAAACTGAATCCAGAAGCACCTGTAAATGCTAATCCACCACCGTCAAGTAGTTTTTATCCCATGGATACAAGATTGGTTCAACAAACACAAATCAATATATGTGATTTACTATACCAAAACAAAAGCATACAATCATCTCTATAGATGCAGGAAAGACTTGATAAAATTAAACATCTCTTCATGTTAAAAAATCATCAACAAACTAGGCATTGAAGCAACTTTACGCAAAATAATAAGAGCCACTTTTGACAAATCTTTTAATTTTGATGAAGTCCAATTTATATGCAGTTTTTTTTTTTTTTTTTTTTTTTTTTGCTGTAGGGATAGAAAATCATGAAGCTTTAGGGTAAAATTGGGTAGAATATAAAAATATTAAAATTTGACTTCTTTCCCCATTTTAAATATGTTTTACCTGTTCAAATTAAATGGTTCCATGAAAGTTACTGGCTTTGTTGGAAACATCGGTTTCATTAATATTTAAGAAACAACTTTGGGCACAGTACATCTTCTAAATAAAATTTTTCTTACCCCACATACATCTTTCCTGACAATAATTTCTGTGTATAGCCCTTCTGCACACTATCACTTCCTTTATAAATCTCACAAGTTGTCAATATCACTAAACACCCCTCTGCCTCAAAATTTACTGTTTTCTTTGGTGTCTTTTGTAATCTTCCTCCTGTGTTTGATACAGGAGGAAGATTATCTCATCTGTTTTGTTTCTATCCAGAACATTTTATACATTTGTATAATTACCAAGTGGTGTCAACTTCTCTGAGGGTTATGTAACCTGGGATTACTTTATATAAATGTTTTCTCATACTTTACAGGGGGTGAAATGGTTTTTCCTTTTGAGACCACTTCAGTTAAAAAGTTATAAATACATTATTGTCTATGTACCATGTCTAAGCCGTGTAATACATGTTTTATATAAAACTTTTCATTCATTTTAGTTAATTGTTAAATTGATATTATTATCCCTGTCTTACAGATGAAGAACCTAAAGCTTGAAAATGTTAAGTAATTTAATAGCTCCTAGACCATGGGTGAGATATTTTACTGACCCTAAAACCTATAGTCTTCAATGCTATTTGTTCTTAACAGCCATCAATTGGCCACAGATGTGTATGTTTTATGTCTTAATTTACCTGAAGCCTTTGAAGAAAAAAATGTTTATCCCACAATAGTTTTATTTGAATATATTGTTTACTTGCTATCCCAGTTTTTCTTTTGAATCCAAAATTCAGACCACTACTCCGAGAGTACTGTGATCTTATCTCAAAAAATACGGAAAGCATTTTCCATAGTATTAAAAAGTATATACTAAAGCGCTTTGGAATTGCCATTATAAAGTAAGTGCATAGAATTACAAAGTAGTTAAATGATATAATGTTGAAATGATAGTTTGATTGTTAAATTCTTTACCATTTTGTGAATTTGTTGCAATGAAGGTGAAAAAAAATAGATGCTGACAGCCTTAACAGTCTTATTTTTAGCATCCCTACTGTATTAACACTGATGGCTTCATCAGTCTGAGCGTCCTTGGCATTTATTGTTTTCAGTGATGGGTGGTATTTGTAATTGTCTTAACAAGCAATTCTAGCCAAACCTGCTTTCATGTCATAAGTAAAGGGAGTTATTCATGTCGAAAATGATGTAAGAAGTGAAGCATAATTTCAAATATATAAATTAACATTTCTTTGTAATACATAGCTCATCATTTTGTTCTTAATATAAAATAAAGAAACTGTGACACAGATGGTGAAAAATGACTAAGAAATGTCTGTCCTTTAAAAATCACTTATAGGAAGGAGTTAGGACTTATCTTTTTAATCCAAAGAGTTTTTCTCAAATAAGACTCTTTAAATTTTTTTTAATTGAATGTAATGATCCATTGTGTCTTTCTTTGCCATGTCTTCTGGTGACCATCAGCACTAGTGAGTTACAGATAAGTACTCATTTTGTGGAAGTCTGTCTTAATTCAAATAATGGTTTAAAACTTCTGCAGTGATCTATGGACCTTGCTTCTGGAAAACAGGGCAAGGTGACAGAGATAATTTGGTCAAAATCCAAGCTAAACATACTGTACTTTCCAAGGTCCTTTTGACTCTGATATAGACAAATTGGTTCTGGCTGAAAGTTGGTACTTTTTTCCTCAATATTTTGATTTTGTCCTTTGGTAGCTAGCTCTAAACACATGTTCTCTATCTCAAAGTTACTTGTTAACTTACTTGATGGCAAAAACAATTTTAAAAATCTACGAATCTCCTCAATAGGGCTGACCATCAAAGTTTTGGGAAACTGGGCTCACTAAATAAAAACAAGAAAACAGAAAAACTTCTCTGGCTTTATAGTCTACCTCTCTTAAGTCCTGGTGGGTGTTTACTCTAGATCCCTAGGCTGATAACATTCTTTGCTGTATAAAGGGCAGTGTTTCATATTAAGTCAGCTAGCTGCATAAATAACCCACCTAATTTAATTGAATAAAAAACTCTGGCCTCATGAATACAAAACTATGCTATAGAATGTATCTTGACTAATACAATTGTCTTAGTAAGGCACAACCTTGGTCATAGTTCTTCTCTTTCCCACACTCACTGTGGTAGTCATTAGTGATATTCCCCTAAAAATTTCCATTTCTCTTCCACTCCAGGTAGGATGGCTCTTCTTGGCCTCTTGTGGTTGGATGGGAACCTCTAATTAGTTCTGGCCAATGAGATGAGAGCAGGAGTTACATGTGTCCTTTCTGGGCTGAAATTTTACTTGACAGTGCAAAATTCCGAAGAGCTCTTATTTTCTTGATGACCAGTGGTATTTGAGATGTGACTGCTTCTTAGACTGAGACCCTGGGTGATTGCAATGAGCAAAAGCCTTCCTGCCAAACCATAATGAACATTTAGCATGTGCATAAAATAAGCCTTTCTTTCATAAACTACAAAAGTTTGGGACTTGTCTGTAACTGCAGCATAACCAACGCTATTTTAATGGGTACATTTTCTGACACGCTTCCATTTACTAAAACACATTCAGTAAATACAGGATAAAGTATGAGCTGTCTGGCACTCAAGAGTCTCTTAAATTTGAATTCATTCTACTCTTTCTTTTCTCAGGTTGATTAATGCATTTTGTTTTCCAGTAGAACTGGACTCTATGTCCTGTCTTTCAATTTCTAAGACTGAGGCTTCCCTGAGAACCTCACTGCTTTTCACTTGTGAATGAATGTTCTTTTTTTGAATTTCCATTAGTGTCTTGTTATTGTTGTCATTATATATGAGACTTCTTTTAATTCTGCATCTTACTTTACTTATCTGTAAACCTGTTATTCCCTTTCCATTAAACTAATAAGTGAATTTGAGGGCAGGGTCTATGCCTTGTTTATATCCATATCCTTATAGAAATTAGCTCTGTTTTTAGCTCGCAGGAAGTGTTCCATAAATATTTGTTGTATTGCATTGTCTTCTGGTTAAAGATATAACAGTTAAAACAGTAGGACTTTTTTTTTTTTTCATTTCTTTGGATCCTGTGTTTCTTCAATTAAAAGTGACTCACAGTAATTTTAAACTGCTAGAAGTAGAATAACTCTATACATTAATTATTCTCCTGGCTTTCTATTCTAACTCTTATCTATTATCTGTTATCTATCTATCCATCTATCTATCCTCTCTCTCTCTCTCTTCTATTTATTATTATTATCTCAGTCACCAATTTGAAACTATATGAAAGTAGTATATTTTCATGATCAAACAGGTATGTTTGACCTTATAAGTAATAATCCACTGCCACATTTTGACCTATTACCACCTGTACATCCAAGAAATAAATACTTTAAAGCACTTCTGTTTTGGGTTCTTCTAGAGTTTCTGCCATGTTTTTAAACAATATGCATATATAGTCATTAATTGATATATTAACCTTAGACATTCACTATTGACTTCCTAATGAGGATTTATCTATTGCAATAATCTGAGACACACACCCCCTTCATTCCCATGTACTTATATCAATATTTTTAGTATTTTTATTAGTTAACTTTTTATTTTAATATCTTTAAAATTCTGTTTCTTGTTTAATCACTTTTTGATAGTATCTCTTGACTGCCCACTTGGTGGATGAGGATAGGAGAAGCCCATATTTCATCTTTTTCCCACTCACACCTCACACTGACCTACTTCTCTTATCTTCACCTTTACTTTTAAATTTTCAACTTTTCCATTCTGCTTTGTGACCCTCGTTAAGTCTTCTGTGCTTTGTCCAGAGGGTCATTCTAAAAGTTTAAAATCAACAAAGTGTATTTATTGTATTGACTAAATAAAACTATTCACTGCAGAGCCTGGGTACTATAACTCAATTTCCTTCTTGTTTGGCCATTTAGTTTGTTCCTCCTGTTGTTTTCAATTCCTTTTTTAAAAAGTCTAGCATTGTGTGACTTTATAACAATATTACATTTTGCCAGCATTTCAGTAAAATTCTCTAACCTAGGACTTCCCTCTTGGTGGGAGGTCCTGGTTCTGATGCTGTCCACTCCAGTCTGTACTGACTCCTCGTAGGCCTGCCTTCTCTTTATTGCAGGCCTGGGTTGGATTCTGAATCTCATCCTTTCTCTTTCTTGTCTTATCCCCTTACTTTTCTGGAGCATATATTTAAGCAACTTCCTATTAAATAATTTGTGAGAAGAAAATTTTCTGAAATGCTTCATATCTGAAAACGTTTTTATTCTGAGCTCACTTTCATATATTGTCTGGGATAAAATTCTAGGTTCCTTTAACGATGTGAAGGCATTGCTGGTGATAAACCAGATGCCAGCATGATGATTCTTTTTTCTATGCAAGCTTTTTTGTTTTCCTGTCTGTACCCCTTCCCTACCCACTTTCCCCCACATACACACACAATTTTAGGATCTTATCTTTATTCTTGGTGTTCTGAAATTTTACAAGCATGTCTGTGTATGAATTTTGCATTTAAAATCTTATGTAGCAATTGATGGGCCCCTTTAATTTGTTTTCTTCATTTTTGCAAATTCTTTTTTTTTGAGACAGAGTCTCACTCTGTTGCCCAGGTTGGAGTGCAGTGGTGCGATCTTGGCTCACTGCAACCTCCATCTCCCAGGTTCAAGGAATTCTTCTGCCTCAGCCTCCCAGGTAGCTGGGGTTGCAGGCACATTTTTAGTAGAGACGAAGTTTCACCATATTGGCCAGGCTGGTCTCAAACTCCTTACCTTGTGGTCTGCCCACCTGGCCTCCCAAAGTGCTGGGATTATAGGTGTGAGTCACCGTGCCCAGTCGTTTTGCTAGTATTTGCTAATTTCTTTTCATCCCTTTTCTTTGTTCTTTATTTCTTAAATATTAGTGTTCTTGATTTAAACTTTAAAAAAATTTTTCTTTATTGTTTATTTTTTTGAGACAGTCTCGCTCTGTCACCCAGGCTGGAGTACAGTGGCACGATCTTGGCTGACTGCAACCTCTACCTTCTGGGTTCAAGTGGTTCTCGTGCCTCAGACTCCCGAGTAGCTGGGATTACAGGCATGCACCACAATAACCGGCTAATTTTTGTATTGTTAGTAGAGACGGGGTTTCGCCATGTTGCCCAGGCTGGTCTTGAACTCCTGACCTCAAGTGATCCGTCCACCTCTGCCTTCCAAAGTGCTGGGATTACAGGCGTGAGCCACTGTGTCCAGCCAATTTAAACTATTTTGTCTTTGGTAGTTTTGCTTATATTGGTCTTTCAATTCTTCATTTGAGATTTCGTGCCTTTATATGTACATGCTTCTGCAGAATGATTTTTACTTGGTAAGCACTGTATTTTTCTTTTAAACTAAACTAAACTAATTTTCAATTAACTTTTTTTCTTCTTTCTCATTGCTTTTTTCTTATACCAATATGTCATCACGTTCTTATTTTATAGTGGCTTTCGAAATTTATGTGTGTGGTGGATGCTCTATTCTGCCACCCAGATTCCCCCTCCAATAGGGAGGCACTCATTCCTCCACACCCTGCTGCTCAGTGTTGCTTCTGTATAGTTCTTGGGAATTATACAAACCTCCTCCATAGGTAGACTGAATCCAATAACAGATCAATGGGCGTGGGTGTGGGGTTGGGTTGGGCATAGAGTTGGCTTCTTGCTTTAATTCTAGAAATATCTGAAGGACCATTCCAATCCCTGAGCACCTCCTAGGGTTACCTGAGGTGTCTGTTGCAATTGTATCACTTATTAACTTTTTTTTCTGCTCAATTCTGCTTTTCCTACTTGTTCACCCCCATCATTTGGGACCAGGCAAATCTCTCTCAAGCCTATTTCCCTTGGAGAATGGCTCAAGACATTATATGAAGATATTAATTTAATATTTTTTTGAATAATTTTCTTTGTGTCTTGGGGTAAACATTGGGCTACTTTTCAATTGTATGTTTAAGAGGTGCAGGAAGGTAGGTAAAGAGGGAATCAACTCCTCAGAATGACAACCACTTTTTAGCCTTTTTTCCTCCCATGCTCTCCACTTTTATGTCTACCTCTTTTGCAGGGTTTTGTTCCGTAGGGTAGGGTGCCTCCTCGGTCTTCACTGACATCATTTCTGCCGACCTTCCGCACCTTGGCTTGTGCTACTCTATTTTGTCAATCAATAAGCTTAACCTGCTTTTTGTGTTCCAGAAGTACATTAGTTTATCTCTTTTGTTAATACTCCCCCCATTCTTTCAGTTGTAGTGCTGAGATGGATCTTTTTATTCCTTTAGTGTTCATGTGATCCTAAGAGAGACACTGTTCTGTACTCTTTCTTAAACCTGAAGTCTTTTCTTGACTTTTATTTGACTTTAGGAAAATTACGTTACTGATTGACTTTCAGTAAATGAAATTTCAATTCTCTAAGATAGTATAAAGATTCTAGACTTTCCCAAATTCCATAGTGGTTATTTGGGAAAACTACCAGATACAAACAAATGTATTTATATCAATTATCTGGGGGACTTAGGACTAGGTGCAATTATAGACATTTAACTGTGTTTCTCATAATTATGTAGTCAAATCATGACTGAATGTCTCCTCTGTGTCAGACTCTGAATATAGTACCATGGATAGGTTAAAAAACAACAATAACAAACAAAACACATAGTGTCTGGACTCATAGTCTAGCGGAGGTGGCAAAAATAACAGAGATGTTTTTACTGCAAAATAGCAAGTGACAACTAATAGTATTAGGAAGCTTGTATAGAGCTAAATGTATCAAGTGTTTACTGTGTGCTGGGTCCTCTACAAATGCATTACATTTATTAACTAATTAATATTCACAACATACTTTTGATATAGGTTTTATTCTCTTACCCATTTTGCAAATGAGGCCACTGAGGCATTTGCCCATGGGCTGAGAGCTGTTAAGTGGTAAAGCCGGGAATCAAATCCAGAAAGTCTGGCCCAGATACAAAACTCTTTGCCACTGGCTGCACTGCTTCTTGAGAGGAGGACAGAATAAGCAGAGCACAGAAGTCAGAATCCTGATGGAGTTGGAGGTGACACCCTGAACACTTTCTTTTGTTTTGTTTTGTTTCCATGGAAGGAGGGAATTCATGGGGTTTTTAATCTTTTCTTGATAATCTTTTGGGAAAACTGTTCTCAGTGTGGGCCAAAGTCCTTAAGCCATGGTCTTTTAAGAAAATACTTGATGTTCACCTAAAGTTGATGTGGCTATATATATATATATATATGCCTAAAAAGAATTTATTGAATTCTAACTAATTTTGATAATTACAGATTAAATAATTTCATGAAACATTTAGATATTTTGTTAGTCTTTTTTCTTTGAAACTTGCCCTTTTAAAGAAATATTTAAGGATAAAATATTACCCCTACCAGTTTGTCAAAAATGAAATAGAAAATGCCAAGTCTTGGTAAAGATGTGGAAATTCACATATACTGTTGGACATTAAAACTACTTTTGAAAATCATTTAGCATATTCTAGTTATTAGAGTGTGTTTATTTCTTACAATCAAGGAATTCTACACATAGGCATGCACTTTGGGGAAGCTATTACGTATAACCTCAGAAGAAATACAAAGGAATATTCATGGAAAGAAGCACTGCTTGTTATAGCAAAACCCTCGAAATGATACAAATGTCCATTAGAGAAAGAATAAGTAAATCAACCTTGGCACCTTAATAAAATAAGATAAGAAGTAGAAATGTGAGTGTCCAAATACATTTCACTATATATAATACTTTTTGTGTGTGGTACATTTCATAGGATAATTTTTTAAAGAAATGATAACATTTTTAATTGGCTTTAGAAGAACAATGGGCAAGGTTTATATAAGAAATTCATGTAACCTAGTAATAATAGCAGAATTCCTAAATCAGTTCAGACATTAAGTGCAAACAGGCTTTACACTAAAGACTTGATTTAGAACTACTAAGCGAGTTAAAGTTTCTCCTTTCTAAAAATGCAACTTAATAAGGCCATGTGGGTATCGGTGAGATCAACTACTCTCACTTTTATTGGTTTTATTCTTCAGAAAAGATGCTTAAAAAACAAATAGGAATTAGCCAGGCAAAGGAAAGTGGGAAGTCCTTTTCAGAGGACAAAGGCAGCACAAAGAGAGTAAAAATCATGGTCCTTTTATCTAATACTCTTTCTGTGGCTGCTTTAGCCTAAGATGGCACAGCTATAGTGAGTCTGCTAAATCCTTTGACGTTCTAAATCATAGTAAGTGTCAAATGTATTCCTTAACACATGCTGTTCACTTATTCATTACTTCACTCATTAATTTAACAAACATGTATGGAATACCTGCCATATGCTGGTCCTGGGACTGGGGAAATGCTAGTGAACAAGACATGTATAGTCCCTGCCCTCATGGAACTTACTGTTTAGAAGAGGACAAAGAAATAGCCAGGAAAAAATGGCCTTTCCCTTAAAGCAACTTTTATATTGACTACATATCCATCACTAAAAATTGACTCAGTGATATTAACTCAATGAGTTAATAGATCTCTATAATGATCTATACAGAGATTAGTTATGATGGGAATAGGATGTACTACATAGAAGTTGTTTGGTCTGAAGGATGTTCTGGGTGGAATGAATCCTTTAAACAATTAAATTACTAGGGTCTTTTTTGTGTGAGGCACTGAACAGAATAGAGAAGCGAATCAGGCATAGACCCTACACTCAGTCAGGTGACAGTGGTCAAATTCTGCCCACTTCCCATCATTTCTGCTTCCCAGCTTCTCCCAGTGAAGTTCACTGACCTTTCTTTGGAATATTCAGCTAGGACCTAGTTTCAGACCCATCTTGGTGGGAGGGAGTTCTTTCCTCTGGTATCATGTTTGTTTGTTTGTTTGCTTTTTTTTTTTTTTTTGAGATGGAATTTCGCTCTTGTTGCCCAGGCTGGAGTACAATGGTGCGATCTTGGCTCACTGCAACCTCCGCCTCCTGAGTTCAACTGGTTCTCCTTCCTCAGCCTCCCAAGTAGCTGGGATTACAGGCATGTACCACCATATCTGGCTAATTTTTTAAGTAGAGAATGGGGTTTCACCACGTTGGCCAGACTGGTCTCGAGCTCCTGACCTCAGGTGATCCACCTGCCTCGGCATCCCAAAGTGCTGGGATTACAGCCGTGAGCTACGGCATCCGGCCAGGTATCATGCTCTTTTTTGATGTCTGCTATTAAGGAACTATTTCAAACTCAGTGTGAGGTGATGCTCACCCACTTCGCTGCATTGCTCAATATTTTTAAAAAGAATTGGACTCATATCATTAATGTAAACCAGTGTCTCTGTTCTTCTCTCTAACCCTCACACTTCTCCGTTACATATGACAATCCTTTTATTACAGATAAGGAAAGGAGACTACAGTTTGACAAGTTTTCCCGATATATCAGCCCAAGAGTGGTAGAAGAAGAATTTGGCCCTAAACTCCAATTTTCTCAAGAGGCTCTATTGCCTCTCTTACAAAAATTCATCTTTTTTTTTGTTTGTTTTAAGGAGCTTGCCTGGATTGAAGGAGTCTCACTGTATTGGAGTGCAATGGCATGATCTCAGCTCACCGCAACCTCTGCCTCCTGGGTTCAAGCGATTTTCCTGCCTCAGCCTCCCGAGTAGCTGGGACTACAGGCACATGCTACCACACCTGGCTAATTTTTTTTTTTTTTTTGTATTTTTAGTAGAGATGGGGTTTCACTGGATGTAAGCAAGTATGATCTCGATCTCTTGACCTTGTGATCCACCCACCTTGGGCTCTCTAAGTGCTGGGATTACATCTGTTTTTTTAATTGGTATTTTGCTCTCCTTTCTTCTGATTTCTGAATGTCCACTATCATAATTCAAAATTGACTTGTCCATAAGTGATAACACAGGACTCCAGTGTCTAGTCCAATTTTCTTCTGTTCCCCATGCTGCTGATGGATTTAAAGTTCTCCTTTGAGTTTTAGCAATGCAAGCATCCATCAGAATGAAGGTTTACTTCATTCTCACTTTGTAAAATTCCTATGAACTAGTAAAACTAAGTTTTACTTCATTTTCACCTTGTAAAATTCTAGACATATAAATATACGAATCCATGCAAGGAAAGAGATGATCAAGAAGGTTTTGTAGATAGGCCATGCTAACCCCAAAGTGAAAGGAGCAAAAAGATGCAAGGGAGCTTGACATTATGCCAGAGTAAAGCCTATGGCATTGACACATACTATAGGCTTTCATTTCAGTATTGTATAATAAGCAATTACTGAAAGTAGCCATGCATTCATTAATAGTATTCATTTCTTCATTCATTTATACATCCTACAAACAGTTTTTGAGTGCCAACCAAGTATCCAGTATTATTGTGGGCACAGGGCATATAGCAGTAACCTCCAAGGTTGAGATTCACATCTTTAAGGTATTAGCTGGGTAGTGATGAAAGACAGATAATAAGTGGACACATAAATAATGTGATTCTTGATAGTGATAAAAGCAATGAAGAAAATAAAACATAATAGATTATGATTATTTGGGGGAGGGTTGTGGTGGGTGACATCTGTCATGGCCTCTAATGACCTGTCTCAAGACTGTATTTAAGGACTCAAGACCTTATGGGCTCTCCTAGCAATATCTCATTAATTGCTTCTCATCAACTGAAATTGGAAAGGATGATGGATGCTACTTTCATGACCAGATTTTAACAACTTTATAACTTTTTATAACTTAGGTCTTGGTAGCAGTCTCTCTATTGCTTTGATAAATGAGCTGCCATGTTGACTCGGGAAGGGGAACATCACACAATGGGGCCTATCATGGGGAGGGGGGAGGGGGGAGGGATTGCATTGGGGAGTTATACCTGATATAAATGATGAATTGATGGGTGCTGACGAGTTGATGGGTGCAGCACACCAACATGGCACATGTATACATATGTAACAAACCTGCACGTTATGCACATGTACCCTAGAACTTAAAGTATAATAATAAAAAAAAAAAAAAGAAAATGTGAGGTGAGGTCTCTTTAGTCAATAGCCAGTGAGGAACTCACGACCTCAGTCCAACAACCCTCAAGGAACAAATTCAGCCAGCTACTTGAATGAGCATAGAAACAGTTCCTTTGTGAGTTGAACTTTCAGATGAAACCTAGCCCTAACCAAGCTGATCTGAGAGAAAATCTGAAATAGAGATCTCAGTTAAGCCTACCTGGAATCTTGACCCACAGAAACTGAGATAATAAATATGTGTTGTTTTAAGCTGCTAAGTCTATCATAATATCATGCAATGGTCACATTTGTGTGACATACATATATATATGCATCCCCACCAAATCTCACATCGAATTGTAATCCCCAGTGTTGGAGGTAGGGCCTGGTGATTGGATCACGGGGATAGATTTCTCATGAATGGTTTAGCACTATCCTCTTGGTACCATCCTTTCAATAATGAGTGGGTTCTCATGAGATCTAGTTGTTTAAACGTGTGTGGCACCTCCCCTGCATACTCTCTCTTGCCCCTGCTCCTGTCATGTAAGATGCCTGACCCCATGTTGCCTTCTGCCATGAGTAAAAGGTCCTCTAAGCCTTCCCAGAAGCAGATGCTGCCATGCTTCCTGTAAAGCTTACAGAACCATGAGCCATGAGCTTACAGAACCATGAGCTCTTTTCTTATGAATTATCCACTTTTGGGTCCTTCCTTCCTTCTTTCCTTCCCTTCCTTCCTTCCTTCCTTCCTTCCTTCCTTCCTTCCTTCCTTCCTTCCTTCCTTCCTTCCTT
>NC_045448.1:17868660-17890381 GCF_002776525.5 Piliocolobus tephrosceles
CTTCCTTCCTTCCTTCCTTCCTTCCTTCCTTCCTTCCTTCCTTCCTTTTCGGAGACTCTCTGCTGCCCAGGCTGGAGTGCAGCGGTGTGATCTTGGCTCACTGCAACCTCCGCCTCCCAGGTTCCAGCGATTCTCCTGCCTCAGCTTCCTGTGTAACTGGGGTTACAGGCACGCACCACCATGCCTGGCTAATTTTTGTATTTTTAGTAGAGACAGGGTTTCACCATGTTGGTGGGGCTGGTCTCAGACTCCTGACCTTGTGATCTGCCCACCTTGGCCTCCCAAAGTGTTGGGATTACAGGTGTGAGCCACCGCACCTGACCTCGGGTATTTCTTTATAGTAATGCAAGATGGGACTAATACACCTTCTGAAGTGTCATGGGATTATTTGAATCCTTTATTTCAATATCAGTTATCTAATTGATTTGTGCCAGGTTATGTGAGTTGCTAAAAGAATCAGCTGTAATGAGGTCTTTTCACTTTCCACATTTGTCAACTTCTCTTTAAGATTTACAGGCTCATTCATGGACTATTACAATTAATAATGTTTAAATGTTCTAAGTGGTAATACCTTGTCAAACACCATTTTTCCTTGAGACCTTAGGACTTATTGAGGTTCTTGCTCTAGAGAAAATTCCAGGCTTACAGAAATAGCAATAGTGCTAAGGTATAAAAAAAATCACATTAAGTCTATTCTGTTAGAGCCCCAATGGGAGCCTCCATGAAGATCTGTGCATGCAGCCTGTGCCTGACAGATAGTGGTTGGGTTTTAGATGCTGCCATCTAAACATCTTTGGTACCATTTCCTAAGATGAGCTCAACAAAACATGCTGCCCAGTGGCTTCTGGAATCAGCTCTTAACAGAAAATCTTCAGTGGAACAGCTAGGCCTATATCTGTTCCATGACTTATGCAGAAATTCATCCACAGGCTGGCCTGCAGGAGAATGAACAACAACAAAAAAACTTTCAGGAGGATGACAGGGACAGTGAACAAGAGCCACACAACCATACATGTCCTGAAAGAAGGGAAGAATGGAGAGACAGGCCACTTAAATGGTTGGGTCAGCACCGTGGGTATGACAGAGGATACCATATTAAAGAAAGACTAATTTCAAACCAGGAAAATTTTCTGAAAATATGTGATAGATAAAGGGACAATATGCGTAACATATAAAATCTACCTACAGATCAATTTAAAAGTGGCCAAATGGAAAATAGGCAAAAGATATGAACATATATTTTATATTTAAAAACACACAACAACATCATTATCAGAGGAATGAATATTTAAAAGATAATGTCTTGCTTACCAAAATAGCAAAGTTTAAAGGCTGGTAATACTGAATTTTAGTCAGTAGGTATATGAGAAAATAGGCATTCTCTACAATGGTAGTAAGAATATAACTGATCAAATTTTCCTATAGGGCAGTATACATTAAAATTAAAAATCTCTATGTTCTTTGATTCAACAATCAATTTTTAGGGCATTTTTCTTACGAAAATATTTGTAAAAGTTGACAAAGATATTTGTATAGTAATAATGGTCATTGCAATATAGATTTTTAGTAACAGAAAATTACCATCAGTCCACACATATAATTTCTGCATTATAATATTGGTTACATGGATGAGCTTTACTGAATGTAGAGGGAGAACAGGCAAGGCAATGAAGAGGTCCCTCTTTAAAAGAGTGTTCTTTTCTTGCTTCTGATTGTAATAATACAGGCTCTGGTTTCCTGGTCCTGATGGGGATGTGTGAGCTTGACATTCATTTGGGACGTGGGGGCCCACTGTGAGTCTAGAGCAATGGTTCTCTGTGCTGGCTTCACTTTAGAGTACTAGTGTCATATGGGTAAATTAGTTGTTGGGAGACTAGCTCTCACATCAAGGCAATGCAGGGGACAGAAAGCAGATGGCTCCCCTCCAATCTCTACTCCTCCTGCTGTGTCAAGAGGCTCCTTTTTCAGGCTTGCCCCTGCCATGCCCTCTTCCTGCTTCCATGCACACACATCAGCTCATGAAAGCCTTTGGTCTCTTAAGGTTTTTATATTGGTTTAGCAGATAAAAATTTCCCTCTCCTGTGTTGTTTTTCTGGAGTTGATACTGGAGGAAAGAACTAGCAGCCCATGCTTGTTCATCATCTTAGCAAGAATTATAAGTAACCTTTATATTTTAAAAAATCAAACACATCAGAATTTTAAAATATTAATTTCCTTTTGTTTATTTGAGTTCATGATGTGGCTCTTTCTAAAAGTATTCTGAATTTAATATTTTTTCATATATTTATAGGGAACATATGTTTCTTTTAAAAAATATCAGGAAAGCTAGATCAATACATAATTAAGGAAGAGGTTTCCACAGTGGAGCTAGGAGATGACATAGGAAGCTTTGTCATTTCCCCTGGGTTGTTGGCTGGAAGCACCAGCTGCAGCTTTCTGAGCTCGTCCCAAGGCAGGGTGACTGAGGGAGACTTTGCACACTGGGACCAACTCCACCTCCAACAGTGGAGGTCACCATGGCACTCTTTGAGGTCCCTTTGGTAAGGATGTTCTCTCTCTGGTTCTGGCTCTAATTTTGCAAGCACCTGTTTTTCTCTTGTCCCAATGGGGACATGTGAGCCTTGGTATTTATTTGGAATTTTGAGGCCCACTGATGCTGCAGAGCAATAGTTCTCGGAGTGGTTGGCTTCTCATTACAGTTACCTGGGTGCGTATGTTGGTTCCTATGCCTCCCGCCTAGATATTCTTAATTGGTTTGGGGTTTCGCTTAAGCATTGCTTTTTGTTTTAAAGGACCTCAGGTAGTGGAATGCCTCATCTCACAACACAGCTTAAGCCAACCCTTGAGGCAGGAGGCACCTGTTATTATAGATACGGAAAATCATGCTTCCTTCCATCCTACTGCCATGTATAGGGCAACTAGGGTTACTCTCACAGTCTCCAAATTCTTGCACCTCTCCAAAGGGATCACACGCTGCCTACATCCTTCACTACAAGTGGCCAAAGTCAAAAGGCTGATCCATCAGTGAACCCACATGAGTGTGTTAACAGATGTATGTAAACTTCACAAGGTCAGAGCATTTTTGAAGAGACCCAGATCATTAATGAAGCATCTTCCAGGCAGGCAACATTATCAGAGAGGGAAATAAAGTAATTTATTTTGTGTAGTTGTGTTGTCAACCTATCAGCATAAAAAATAGTTTGACCAAATCCATAAATTGATTTGGCAGAAGCAAATGGTGTAGAAGACCAGAACAAAAATGCCAGGAGGCTTTTGTTGGGAAAAACAAACATGGAATACAAAATAACCCACCCTCTAGGAAAAAAGTGACAACCCAATTTTTTTCTAACCATTTTTCAATGGTTCTGTTGATAAAAGAAAACAGAATTCTAGTATTATGCTTCTAACATGTAGAATTCTGGTCTTAATCAAGACTTGCTATGTTTTTGAGCCTTTTTACCCCACTCACATTTAAACTAGGGATAAAGCAAACTAGGTATTTTCCAAAATCTGGTTCTATTCAACAACATATTCATGCAGCCTAATGTTATTCCTACAAAAGTGAAACTTAATTTGCATGTGAATTTAGGGTCCCAAGTTTTGCTGTGGATGGTTGTCTGCATTCTATGAAACCGATACTCCAAGCCTTCAGAAAGAAAAGACCTGGAGAATCACGCTACTCTGTGGGATCCGGGGATGCTACCATGTGTTCAGGAGACCCAAGTTTAACACACACACACCAGAGTGTGTAGGGTTTTTACTATTGACTTTAGAAGATTTGTCTGGGGGTAAGAGTTCAAGTGCAAGCAGTCATCCTGGGTAAGATCAGTGGGCTCTAAAGATCTAGATGAAGCCTCCCCTACAATAACTAGCTAGAAAACAAATAAACACAATGAAGGTGGACTAGAAGGAGTTGAAGCATTGCTAAAACCAGTGCAGTTGAGTGACTCTTTCTAGCATTCCCCACCATCAGAGCTAAAAATAATTTTTATTATGACTGGAAAAGCAGGCGGTTTTATCAGGTACTAAACCTCTTATTTCAGAACCCATTTAATCTCTTGGGCAGTGAAGTAGAAACAAAAAAATAGCTTTACTCTGGAATTGTGAATGAAAAATTACAGAACACACACACCTTCTGTTTTCCATAAATCCCTTAAGTGCCACCATAAAACCTCACCCTTGCGGGAAGCTTGAGGCAGGAGAATGCCCTGAACCCGGGAGGCGGAGCTTGCAGTGAGCCGAGATCACTCCACTGCACTCCAGCCTGGGCAACAGATTGAGACTGTCTAAAAAGAAAAAGAAAAGAAATAAAGAAGGAAAAAAAGAAAAAAGAAAAGCTAAACAATCAGATATGTCTTGAACTAATGGAGTAAGAACTCACTCATCACCAAGGGCATGGTGCTAAACCATTCATGAGGGAGCTGCCCCCATAATCCAATACCTCCCACCAGGCCCCACCTTCAACATTGGAAGTCACATTTCAGCGTGAGATTTGGAGGTGACAAACATCCAAACAATATCACATCACCTTTGCCTCATGACCTAATTCCTAGTCAATCTCTGTTTTTCTTAATCCAGCCTCAGGATAAGCAACCAAGCCAGAATTAATTCCTGCTTCCTTTAGATCTCCCTTAATGCCTTTCATCAGGATCTCAAACCTTAAAAAAGACATTTTCCTCCTCCCTCATGGTATCTGGATTGCCCTCCCTCACTGTTGAATCAGTTCATCTGATCTGCCAGACAGCAGATTTGTGGCTGGTTGTCTTTGGCTGATAAGGTTTGGCACTGCGGCGGTTGTTATTGTAGTGATAGCAGTAATAGTAGGTGCAAGGTGTTCAGGGACCTAGAGATGCATTGCATATATTCTAGAGACATTTTATTCATTTGTTACTTACTTAAGTTTAAGACAGATTTTGTGTATGTGTGGGAGGGGTAGGAGGTCATACATTTTTGTTAAATATTTGAGTAAGAGCCCCGTTCTCTACTACAGGAGTCTCATAGGATGTCAATGAACAAAAGCCCATGTCACAGAAAACTTCAGAAAATCTTAGAAATCTGGGCATCCAAACACCAAGATGTAGGTTAATGGGAACTTTGTATGTGGAGTTTTGGTGCCTTTTCCCCAAAAGTAACATTGACAGTTTACCCAAAAAAATCGATGCTCCCGTATTGATGGAATAGGTTTACATATCAATCAAAAGTAATATTAAAGGAGTGTGGGAATGAAGAGGCAGTATACAATTCACTGTTAGTGAGTCCTACCACCTTTTGAAGAAACACAGCATACTGCATTTTCTAGGTATAAGTGCCATAGCACATTGGCAGCGAGTATGTAATGGGTGCCCATTGGTTGGGTAAGGCTTTGGGAAGCAATTGGTCCTAAAATGGTATTTGAAACCCTGTCAGACTGGGAAGGGCATTCTAACCTGGAAAAAGAGTATGAAGGAAGAATAGTATGAGTCTGGCATGGAACAATGCCTTCTCTCTAACCAGTGATTATCCATTATTGAATAGAATGGAGAAACATATTACATGAAGTTGGGCCAATTTTTAAAACTCACAGTGCCCATAGGAGGGAAAACAATAGTTCATCATTAGTGGTGAAGAAATTAGAAAGTACTAATCCCTGCCAGGTTCTCGTGTGTGTTCACTGTACCATCAGCTTAGTGGTTCAGGGACAAAGCCAGATGTCAGATAAATGAGTAAGATCCTGGAACATCAAAGGTCTTGAGCATCCATCAAGCCCAGGCCTACTTTTATTTGTGTGTCTACAACAGAGCTTCAATGGAATTTTCTTTTATAATGAAAATATTTTATATCTGTACTGTCTAACATGGCTATTGAACACTTAAGGTATGGTTTATGTGACTAAAAAATGGAATTTTGACTTTAAATTTGACTAAAACTATTTAGATTAATTCAAATTTAAATTTGTATGGCTAGTGGTTATCATATTGGACAACACAGAAAGGATTGATTGACTCCTGAATTCCATGGCAGAATGCTGGTTTGACATATTAACAGTGTTCCTCTCATTGATGGCAGTTTCCAGAAAGAGGTCATCTTTATAAATCATGCTTACTCTTTTCATTAGGAATTAAGGACAACACAGGCTACCAAGTGCAGAGCTCCTTAGAACTGCGTGTTTCCAATTTCTAGTCTCTGGCCACACCTGAAGGGAATTCTTGGGTAAAGCAAATAAACAAACTAAAAATGAGAACCAAACAAATAAAATACACTTTAGAAATGGTGACAAAGTTTCTTAGATGCTATCAGTTGATACAGGTGATCATTTGGGGCACTTATTTCTGTTTTTAATTCTCAGGATCTAAATCCCTATTAGCAATGGAATGAGTGATAACATGTTTTATTTTCATACTGTTCATTAATTTAGCCATGGGAATGATGTTTATTCATTAAAGTATTCAAGATATGTATATGAAGAATCGTTATCCCTTCACAAGCTTGACTAAGTTCCAATGTTCTGTTCTAAGGTGAGGAACACTTGCTTTTCCCACACTGTTGAGCTGCCTGGTTTTTGAGAGCAGTAAGTTGAGTAAGGACCTATGTTTGGGGGACCATTCCAGGGTCCAGCCTGACACAGGTGTTAACAGAGGTCTTATGACTTGGTAAGCCAACAGTCGAGATTGGCCTGGTTTGGAACCCATCTTTCCACTTTCCTCTAAGAGTACAGGCTGATGTTTTGCAATCTTGCTCTTTTCTTTGTAAAGATTAGATTGGATTTTAATTTTAACATAATACACCTCAAAAAAAGTATGATTAGGAGATCCTACCATTTGACTTTCCACCAGGCCTAGTGTTTCAAGACAGGTTACAATATGTTACCATTGGGATTGAAAATACTTCTATTTCATACCTGCTGAATAACTTGCTTCTGATTGTATTTCTTCTGAAAATCTCTTCTTTAGTAACTATCAGTGATGCATTACGTAAAAAAACTGATCCATTTTTCATCATAATCTATATTCCCTAAGAAGAACAAGGCAGAATCTCAGCTTGCCAAATAAGGCAATTAGCAGATGATACTCTTAAGGACTCAACAGAATTGATAATTCCCAATTGCTAAGTATATTAATAAAAGCTAAGAAATATCTTTGTTGTTAGCAAAAAAAAAAAAAAAAGATATTGGTAAACACTTCTTTTTTGTGTTCTAACAAAAGGGAGGCCACGTGAAAAACAGATTTGTATTTGTTTTACTTTTAAATCTGTTCAGTGTTATGTCATGTTTTAGTTCATTTTCACACTGCTATAAAGAATTACCTGTGAATGGTGAATGAGTAGTTTATGAAGAGGTTTATTTAACTAACATTTCCACATGGCTGAGGCGGCCTCAGGAGACTTAAAATCATGGCAGATGGTGAAGGCGAAGCAGGCACCTTCTACACAAGGCAGCAGGAGAGAGGGCGGGATGGGGGGTGGGAGAGAGAGAGAGAGAGAGAGGGGGGGAGGGAGGGAGAGAGAGAGAGTGAGTAAGCATAAGGGGGGATGTGCCACACTCTAAAACCATCAGCTCTTGTGACAACTCACTCACTATCATGAGAACCACATGGAGGAAACTGCCCCCATGATCCAATCACCTCCCATCAGGTCATTCCCTCAACACACAGGGATTATAATTTGAGATGAGATTTGGGTGGGGACACAGAGCCAAACAATATCATGTGGAGAGCTAATAAATAGATTAGAAAGGGTTTCCCCATAAGAGCCCATAATCCAGCTGGACATGCAGCTTATGTCATAGTGCCTCATTTCACTTACACATTTTGCTCTGTGACTTTCATCAAATTTTATTTTAGTGAACATGTTTTTTCCTGAATTAGATTTGCCAGAGCTATAGTTCTACTTTTGTTATTTACTCAAAGTAAAAAATGTTGCAGCTTTTTCACTCCTGTTGTTTGGCAAGTAGAAGGGAGTATTACAGCTCTTTTACTCCCCCCACTAGTGAGCTCCAGGTTCTTGTTCCATAACCAAGAAGAATAAGCCATGCAGACACCGGAGACTGAGTAAGGCAGATTTGGATGTATTAGGTGACAGAAAAGCTCTCAGCAAGAAGAGAGAACTCAACAGGGGGTTGCTGACTGCAGGGATTTTTGGGGTTTTCAATGGGCTGGAAAGAGGGAGGAGTGTGCTGACTGGTCTGCAGGCCAATTTGGAGAAAGCATCACTCAGAGAGAGAGACATGATAGTAGAAAGAACCAACTGGAGGCAGAGGTGAAGGCTTGGTCCAGGACCTTGGCCCAGGATCAGTCGGGCTGAAGTGAAGTCTTGGCCTGCCACAGTCAGGGGCTAGAGTGATATTTCACTTTATGTGAACAAAAATTTGGCCAATTGCCAGTCACAGAAAGGTAGGTATATATAAAATAGGTGAAAGGTATCAGGAGGAAACATGTGCAACGAGACAAAGGTGCGCCAAGGAAAGAGAAATGTGTCCAAAAGAGGAGTGGAATTTGTTCACCTGGGTTCACAGAGTAGACATTTACCATTCAGGGACACAGGCTCTTTTTTAATCTGGGAGCTGCAGCTTGATTTTCAGGCAGTTCTGGGTTTGGAGTTTTGCTGAGGACCCACCCTAACTCCCTACCTGATGGGTTTCTTTCTTCCTCCTCTCTCACAAGCTCTTAAGTTTTAAAAATAAACTATATTATTTTAAATTTATTAATTTTAACTTTATTTTTCACTTCTATTTTCCTTAGGACTTCATTTATGTACTTATTTAACTTAGTGGTGACAGTGGTCGTGATTATGACCTCTTAAGTTTAACATCTAGCCTCTTTCTTTCTATTTTCTTTCCTTCCCTCTTTCCTTCCTGATACAGTTTGGCTGTGTCTCCACTCATATCTCATCTTGAATTGTAGCTCCCTCAATTCCTACATGTTATGAAAGGAACCCAGTGGGAAATGATTTAATTATGGGGGCAGTTCTTTCCTGCACTGTTCTCATGATAGTGAATGAGTCTCCCAAAACCTGACGGTTTTAAAAAGAAGCGTTTCCCTGCACCAGCTCTGTTCTCTTGTCTGCTGCCATGTGAGACTGCCTTTCACCTTTCACCATGATTTTGAGGCCTTCCCAGTCACAAGGAAATGTAAGTCCATTAAAATTCTTTATTTTGTAACTTGCCAGTCCCATGTATGTCTTTATTAGCAGCATGAAAATGGACTAATACAATAAATCAGTACCAGTAGAGTGGGGTGCTGCTGAAAAGATATCCAAAAATGTGGAAGTGACTTTGGAAATGGGTAGCAGGCAGAGGTTACCTCTGGAACAGATTGGAAGGGCTCAGAAGAAGACAGGAAAATGTGGGAAAGTTTGGAACTCCCTAGAGACTTGTTGAATGGCTTTGGCCAAAATGCTAATAATGATATAGACAATGAAATCCAAGCTGAGTGGTCTCAGATGGAGATAAGGAACTTGTTGGTAACTGCAGCAAAGGTGACTCTTGTTATGTTTTAGCAAAGAGACTGGTGGCATTATGCCCCTATCCTAGAGATTTGTGGAATTTGAAATTGAGAGGGATGATTTAGGATATCTAATGGAAGAAATTTCTAAGCAGCAAAGCATTCAAGAGGTGACTTGGGTGCTGTTAAAGGCATTCAGTTTTATAAGGGAAGCAGAGCATAAGAGCTCAGAAAATTTGCAGCCTGACATTGCAATAGAGAATACAATTCCATTTTCTGAGGAGAAATTCAAGCTGGCTGCAGAGATTCGCATAAGTAATGAGAAGCTGAATGTTACTCCTCAGTAAAATGGGGAAAATGTCTCCAGGGCATGTCAGAGGTCTTCATGGCAGCCCCTCTTATCACAGGACCAGAGGCCTATAAAAGGAACAAGTGGTTTTGTGGGCTAGGCCTAGGGTCACTCTGCGGTGTGCAGCCTAGGGACTTGATGCCCTACATCCCAGCTGCTTCAGCCATGTCTGAAAGGGGCCAATGTAGAGCTCAGGCCATAGCTTCGAAGGATGCAAGCACCAAGCCTTGGCAGCTTCCACATGGTGTTGAGCCTGCGAGTGCACAAAAGTTAAGAATTGGAGCTTGGGAACCTCCCCCTAGATTTCAGGAGATGTATGAAAGTGCATGGACGCCCATGCAGAAGTTTGCTGCAGGGTGGGGGCCCTCATGGAGAACCTCTGCTAGGGCAGTGCAGAAGGGAAATGTGGGGGCAGAGCCCCCACACAGAGTCCCAACTGGGATACTACCTAGTGGAGCTGTGAGAAGAGGGCCACTGTCCTCCAGACCCCAGACTGGTAGATTCACCAACGGTTTGCACTGCGAGACTGGAAAAGCCACAGACACTCAATGCTAGCCAGTGAAGGCAGCCAGGAGGGAGACTATACCCTGCAAAGCCATAGGAATGGATCTGCCCAAAACCATGGGAACCCACCTCTTGCATCAGTGTGACCTGGATGTGAGACACGAAGTCACAGGAGATGATTTTGGAGCTTTAAGATTTGACTGCCCTGCTGGATATCAGACTTGTATGGGGCCTGTAGACCCTTTGTTTTGGCTAATTTCTTCCATTTGGAATGGCTGTATTTACCCAATACCTGTACCCCCATTGTATCTAGGAAGTAACGAACTTGCTTTTGATTTTACAGGATCATAGGTGGAAGAGATTTGCCTTGTCTTGGATGAGACTTTGGACTTTAAACTGTGGACTTTTGAGTTAATGCTGAGATGAAGTAAGACTTTAGGGGACTTTTGGGAAGGAGTGATAGGTTTTGAAATGTAAGGACATGAAATTTGGGAGGGCCCAGAGTGGAATGATAAGATTTGGCTGTGTCCCCACCCAAATATTTTGAATTCTAACTCCCACAGTTCCCATGTGTCATGGGAGGAACCCAGTGGGAGGTGATTGAATTATGTGGATAGGTCTTTCTGGTGCTGTTCGCATGATAGTGAATGAGTCTCATGAGATCTGATGGTTTTAGAAAGGGGAGTTTCCCTATATAAATTATCTTCTCTTGTCTGCTGCCATGTGAGATTTGCTTTTCACCTTCTGCCATCAGTGTGAGGCCTTCCCAGCCATGTGGAACTCTAAGTTTATTAAATCTCTTTCTTCTGGAAATTGCCCACTCAGATATGTCTTTATCAGTTGTGTGAAAACGGACTAATACACCTCCCTTCCTCTTCTCACTTCTTCTCTCTCTTTCACTCTTTCTAATATGTTTGCTTCTGAATATAGCTTAAGTTCCAGTCTATAAAATTAGAAAATTAACATTCCTTTTGTTTTCTAAATTATTTTATACTGATTTTCCTCTTTTGCCTAATAATTTATAGGAATATTTTAGTATTCTTCAGCACTTGGACTTTTTATTTAAAATTTGTTTGACCACATTGTTAGAATGTATTCTCTACAATATCTGTCTTTCCGAGTTTATTGATAATTGAATTGCTTTGTTTTATTCCAGCTAGTGTTCAATCAATTTTTATAAATATTTCATGGGCACTTGAAAGGGATGCATATTTTTTGTAAAGCACAGCATCCAGTAGGTACCTATTGATTACATCTTATTATGTACTTCAAATTATTGATAGCCATGAGATGGACTATGAGTAGCATGCAAAAATCTTCCTCAATATGTGTATTTTTGTTAGTTTTTATATTTTAAATTTAGGAAGGTACCTTATTTTAAAACTATGCTATTTCTCACGTAGAAGTTTATGACTCATGTTTTAGTTGTGAACGGATCCACTAATTAGTATTAATTAATTATCTCTGCTCTATCGCTTAATATCTTAAATATATTGAATGTTGTTTAATATTACCACTACTGTTGTCTTTATATTTGCTTTTGCCTATTCATACTTTTACTTTAGCTTTCTCTTATGAAGTGTATCTTGTAAGTAATGTGTATTTTTTAATTTGATATAAGATATTTGATTTTTAAAATAGAGCTTAAACTATTTAAATTATTGTAATTGCTGACATGTTTGGTCTTGTTTCAATCGTCTTGCCCTGGCTTTCTGATTTTTAGTTTTTCTTTGTAATTCTTGTTTTTCTGATAATTTTTTGCTTTGTTTTTTTCACAAGCACTTTGGGAGGCTGAGGTGGGTGGGTTGCTCGAGCTCAGGTGTTCAAGATCAGCCTGGGCAACATGGCAAGACCCTGTCTCTATTAATACAAAAAAAAAAAATGCAATTTTTTTACGTTTCTAAAATATAATTGGATAAGCCATTTTTGATATTATAGTTATTAATGAATCTGGAAAATAAATAATTTTGTAATCAGGGAAATGAATGCCACTTTCACATTCTGCTCTGCTTCTCCCTCTTTTTAAAATTCCAGAATTTTAAATAGTATAAAATTCCAGAATTTATTTATACAGAGTATAAAATTTATTTAGTATAAAATTCCAGAATTTTATAATTTTGCATCCAGATATTGTGCATGAAAATTTTAAAAAGTGGTAAAAATTTTTGACTTCATAATAAACACACAGAAACATACCACACACATCATACATCACACTTGCCACACACACATACAGGCAGTTTTTCATGTTAAACTGCATGTATGGGACTGGAAAAAATTACTGTCCACCTAAAACACTACCAAATGATCTTATGATTCTTCCATGACCCTTTTTGACAAGACTTGTATAACTCTCTCATTGTTAGTTGTATAATATATAGGGAAATGAAAGAAATAGTAAAACTCATATTTATTACATGATTTTTTAAAAAAGATTTACTGACATATAATTAATGTATTATAAAGTGTAGCCTTTTAAAGTGTATAATGGAGTATTTTTTAGTATATTGAGAGAGCTGTGCAACTACCACCATGACTTAATTTCAGAACATCTCTTCACTGAAGAAAAAAACCCCATTCCCAGTAGCAGTCACCCCTTATCCCTCTCTGACTCCAAACCGTGGCAACCACCAATCTAATTTTTGTCTCTGTGTATTTGCTTATTATGGACATTTAATGTAAATGGAATCATACAATATGTGATCTTTTGTAACTGACTCTTTCACTTAGCATAAGTTTTCATGGTTTATCCATATTGGAGCATGTATCAGTATTTATTCCTTTTTGTTGCCAAATAATATTCCATTGCATGGATATACCACATTTGGTTCATCTATTCATCAGTTCATGGACAAATTTTAAGCAACCAAATAATAAGGGACCAAATAAATAAGTGGTTGAGTATCTCCTCTAATAACCATGTTGATCTTATTTTTCCAAGATCCAACACTAAATTCAGAAGAAAACCAAAGGTGTCTTTTACAACTGAACCATCTTCCAGGTTTCCCAGAGAGCTCCTGGAAAACACAGAAACTTGTTTTACCTTATAATTATGTTTGTTATATATGCTTCATGTTTTTAAGATGGCTTAACAAGGCCGGGCACGGTGGCTCAAGCCTGTAATCCCAGCACTTTGGGAGGCCGAGACGGGTGGATCACGAGGTCAGGAGATCAAGACCATCCTGGCTAACCCGGTGAAACCCCATTTCTACTAAAAAAAAAAATACAAAAAACTAGCCAGGCAAGGTGGCGGGCGCCTCCCAGCTACTCGGGAGGCTGAGGCAGGAGAATGATGTGAACCCGGGAGGCGGAGCTTGCAGTGAGCTGAGATCCGGCCACTGCACTCCAGCCTGGGCAACAGAGCGAGACTCCATCTCAAAAAAAAAAAAAAAAAAAAAAATCAGTTTCCTGATTTCCAGTTTTATATAGAGCTAGGCCAATGGAGTGAATTGGAATTATATTCACAGCTAATTCCTAGCTGGCCAAACTCGGCTATTTTAGAACATGGGTTTCTCTCAATCAGTTGTCTTACAGCTTCATTTAATGGACCTTGCCCCAAGGCACCAGGGTTTGCTGTCCTTTCCTAGATGGCAAGCTGCCTAAGTGCAGCAACCATGACTCTCCGATTCTGTATTTCCATCATCTCCATGGTGCCTGACAAGTAACCGACTTTCACAGATATGTGCTAATGCCAGAATTAATGGTTTTGGTGATTGCTTGCCTACACTCCTCAGTATTCAAAGTTATAACTTTGTCTGTAATGTCTACAAACAGTGTCCCACTCTGTTGCCCAGCCTGGAGTACAGTGGAGCAATCTCATCTCACTGCAACCTCTGTCTCCCAAGTTCAAGCGATTTTCATGCCTCAGCCTCCCAAGTAGTTGGGATTGCCGACGGTGCACCACCATGCCCAGCTAATATTTGCATTTTTAGTAGAGACGGGTTTGCCATATTGACCATGGCCAGGCTGGTCTCAGACTCCTAGGCTCAAGTGATTGTCCTGCCTCGGCCTCCCAAAGTGTGGAATTACAGATGGAGCTACCACACCTGGCTTACAATGGACATTTTAATAGGAAAGTAGGAAAGATACTATATCAGGGCCTGTAACGTGATAGACCACTTCTACCCATAAGCTCTGTTTTTAATTATCTCATCAGAAAAATGAGAAACTATCTTGGAGTATGTACTTGAGTGAGAGCAGAGAGAGGAAGAAACATTCAGAAAACTGCATCTTTTATATGCCTTAGAGATTGCAAATTACCTTGTTTTAGTAACATTACATTTCACACTTCAGCAACATTGCTGTTTTTATCAACTTGATCTTATAGCTTTTTTATTTATGCCATGTTATAAAGACACAAAAACATAACACCAAATTGATTCTAACCTCCAACATACTTTTTATGAAAATTTAAATTTGGATTCACAGCAAGGAGTGAGATTTTTTTTCCTTAGGATCAGACTGAATAATTAGTTTAGTAATAAACTTAAAGCAGAAAAACAAAGATAGCACTTTCCTTATGTTGGCAATTCGGTTTCCTCAAAACTGTTTTACTAAAAATTATGCCATTTATTTTAATTTTTTTAAAGAGTGAAGATTGCTGATTTAGAGTGAAAGTTATTGTTTGTTTTGTTTTTGGCCAGTCTCTTCTTTTTATTAAGTGACCTATTCTGAAATTATTTTTTAAATAGGGATTTGCATGTCATCTAAATTTGAGTACAAATCTGGTATGTAGAAATTCTGATTAAGATTAGGGTCCACGTGTGGTGGCTCACACCTATAATCCCAGCACTTCGGGAGGCTGAAGCAGGATTGCTTGAAGCCAGGAGTTCAAGATCAGCCTGAGCAACAAAGCAAGACCCCCATCTCTATAAAAATTAAAAAAAAAAAAAAAAAACACTAAGTAGACTGAGAATATAAAATATATCTTCTCTTGCTTTTATAAGCTGTCTGACATTTGAAGTAAGTCTGTTGTCATGCCTATGCTTCACGTCATATATTGCCACAGGCCATGTTTGGATATCGGAATTGTGTTTTTTTACCTTTCACGTTTGGTTTGGTAACTTTTAAGGACTGAATAGAGAAATGTGTAAATAATTTGAAAATGATTTTAAAGTGTTATATTTTTCTCAGTCAATTGGAATTCATAAAGTATATCCTGTTAGAAATGGTGTAGATGATGTATGCTTTCAGAGGACTAACCATTTTTAAAAGAGAAAGCACATTACCATCAGTATATTTTTCTTGTAGCATAGGACGAGGTGACAAAAAGTAGATAAGGAAGGATTGATATGTGTGTGAATGGGGTGGCCAGGGGGTGCCCATTGAAGTAAATACCATATAGGTAAGTTATATCTAGCAGGGAGGTCTGTAAGCATTAGCTACATTTATGTTTGTTTTTAAGAATGACAAAAGCAAAAAGACAACATTGAGTCAGTCATTTGTGTACATGAGGTATTTCTGTTCTCAAGTGCTAACTATGCTATGCATTGTGCAGCTGGTCTACTGAGATGGAAAAGGCTGTGAGGAAAGAGTCAGGAAAATGGTGCTGGGCAGCTCTGGGAAAGTGAAAAAATACCCAACTTTATTTTGAAAACTACATGCAGGTGCCAAGGAAAATTTATACACATACCAAATTCTAACTGGATTTCAGCCAGATTATCTTAAGACATTGAGCCCCAATGGCTTTTTCTTTTGTGCTTATTAAAAAAAAAATTACATTGAATTGTTACTTTTTTTTTCAAATAAACCTATTCTGTGGCAGCTTCCAAATATGGCCAATCTGAAGAATAAAAACACAGCCTGTGGAACCTCAACTATCCACGTACCGGCAGGTGAGGACACAAGTGTATCTTCTCAGGGGTAAAGTTAACGTTGTGTGAAATTGTGGGAACTGGCAACTGATCTGGGAACTTGATCTCACAGTGAAGAATAACACAAAGAGTGTGTCTTATAGCTGTGGCTGGCAGGATGAGCTGCACTGTCTTCCATCTCAGGTATCACCAATTTTATATCTAAAAGCTTTGTCTGAGATGGAAGACTGTGCAGCTGGAGACAAGACATGTATAGTCCTGGATGAACCCCACTCCCATGAGAACATTTCCGGCTTCCTTTGCTGCCAGCTTCTTGCTGGAAGCCAGACCGACGGCACTGATCCTGCCAGCCACAGCTATAAAGTGTGCCAAGATGAAACCAAATGGATTAAGGCAGCAGAAATATCTGTAACTTCTGACTCCAAGTTATGGGTGATTTGGTTGGAGTGTGAAATGAATACCCCAAATTTTGAAGACTAGGTGCGCTTTGCTTTCTGAAGCTGTCTGGTGTTGGCCAAGCATCTCTCTCTCTGTTCAGTTCATCTCAGAGCCTCCCCATCTGTGGTCTAAGTTGGACTTCTTCACAGCATAGTGGTTTCGGGTCAATTGGATTTCTTACATGGAAGCTGAAGTCTTTCAAAATGATTATCCTATCTAGCATGGTGGAAGCTACATTGTCTTTTATGATCTAGCTTCACAAGTCACTCACTCTCATGTCTGGTGCATTTGGTTATAAGCAAGGCACGAACACACTCAGATTCAAAGAGAGGAGTATGAGACTCTATCTGTTGATAGAGGAGAAGGACATATTCTAGAAAAACACACGGGGTTAGAGGTACTGTGGAAAACATTTTTGAAAGGTTGCAATCTGCCACAGTCATCACCAAGCCACTTGTGGGAGGCTTCGATCACCAGTCACCTCTGCCTCTGGCTGTGCTTGTTGTCACAAGGAACTTGTCCTCTGAGATGTAACTTTCACATGAGGTCTAGAGATTGTCCCTTATAATAACTATTTTAGGAACAGGGACTCAGGTAAGTCTTTCCTAATGTCCTAAAATCACACCATGCTGCATTCTTCTAAATCCAAGCTAATGTGCCTTCATGAACATGTATCTGGTGGCTCACATTGTGGCTTTTCTTCTCTGAAAGTGTGTCTGTATCTGTGGGCATATGAGCAGAGTGGGGCAGGAGGACAGAGAAAAGCAGAAGGAAGAGAAAAAAAGCACAAGTATGACAAAGCAGAATTTAAGATCTCTCTCATCTTCTCCGAGCCTCCTGAAGATGGTGCTGGGCCTGTGGTTTTGGAGAGGCAGCCAGATTTGTTATCTAGTTATCTAGTCACATGCCAGCATATTAGATTCTCTTGTTTTATTCCAAAGCGTTTAGTAGAGGGTTATTTAATTTTTCCTGGCTGATCTCAGCTGTGCTGCAAAGAATTAAACATTGAGCAGAATTTCTTCTGGGGTAAAAGGTTAAAGGAGGGGGTCAGCACCCCTGGAGGCCAGCAGGGTAGTTGCAGCCATGATCTATAGGACTCCTAGGGAGAAAGTGAGTCTCCTTCATTTACTCAATTATTCAGTCCACAAATATTCATTAAGTGCCAACTGCACTGCCAGATTCTTTTCTAGGACTGAAACAATAGAGAGCAAGACAAAACAAAGAGCCTGCCCTCATGGAGCTTCCATTTTAGTGTATTAGTCAGTGTTCCCTAGAGGGACAGAGCTAATAGGATAGATGTATATACAAAGGGGAGTTTATTGAGTCACAGGATCACAAGGTGAAGTCCCACAATAGGCCATCTGCTAGCTGAGGAGCAAGGAAGCCAGTCTGAGTCCCAAAACCTCGAAAGCAGGGAAGCTGTGGGTGCAGCCCTCAGTCTGTGGCCAAAGACCTGAGAGCCCTTGCCAAATCACTGGTGTAAGTCCAAGAATCCAAAAGCTGAAGAACTTGGCATCTGATGTTTGAGGGCAGGAAGCATCCAGCATGGGAGAAAGATGAAAGCCCGAAAACTAGGCAAGTCTAGTCCTTCCATGTTCTGCCTGCTTCATTCTAGCCACACTAGCAACTGCCCACCCAGATTGAGGGTGGGTCTGCCTCTCCCAGTCCACTGACTCAAATGTTAATCTCCTTTGGCAACATCCTCACAGACACACCCAGAAACAATACTTTGCATCCTTCAATCCAAGTTGACACTCAATATTAACCGCCATAGACAAATAAACACATAGATACCTATAGAGGTGCACACTCTGGAGAAAAATAGTAGGTAATGCAATACAGCATAATGAGGGTATTTAGATGGTGACTCTGAAGAGGTGACATTTGAACAGAGACTTGAATTAATGGAGTTCATTCAAGTCTAGATCCCCTGCCTTCCTCATCATTTAAAAGAATGGTTTAAGTGAATGCATATTCTGGATTTTTCTTTCACACTATAAATGTTTGTTATATGCAATGATTTTTCCATGTGCGTGCGTTTGTGTCTGTGTGTGTGTGTGTGTGTGTGTGTGTGTGTGTGTGTCAGAGTCTTACTCTGTTGCCCATGCTGGAATGCAGTGGCACAATCATGACTTACTGCAATCTCAGTCTTCTGGGCTCTAGCTATCCTTCTACCTCAAGCTCCCAAGTAGCTGGAACCACAGACATGCACCACGATGCCTGGCTAATTTTTAAAAATTTTTGTAGAGATAGATTCCCGCTATTTTGCCCAAGCTGGTCTTAAACTCATGGACTCAAGCAGTTGTCCTGTCTTGGCCTCCCAAACTGTTGGGATTACAGGTGTGAGTCACTGCATCCAGTGTAATTTGTGTTTTTAAATACTTTAGTCACTTTCTTACGTATTAACAAAGACTAAACAATAATTACTGGCCAGGAGTGGTGGCTACCGCCTCTAATTCACCTTGATAGGCTGAAGTGGGAGGACTGCTTGGGCTCAGAAGTTCAAGATCAGCTTGGGCAACATAAAGAGGCCTCGTCTCTACCAAAAAAAGAGAGAGAGAGAGAGAGAAATTATTTGAGTGTGGTGGTGCACGTCTATAGTCCCATCTACTCTGGTGGGGGAAGCAGGAAGATCGCTTGAGCTCAGGAGGTGGCGGCCACAGTGAGCTGTGATTGCACCATTGCACTGCAGCCTAGATGATAGAGCAAGACTCTGCCTAAAAAATAATAATAATGAAAATTATTGTTATAATTACTAATTCAATGACTAGTTCCCTTACTTTACAAGTATAATTTTTCTCACTACATTTATTTAACTCTGTATTCCTTTGGCCAAGAGATGAATTTTTATTAATTTTTTCCCAAGGATGATGAGCGATTTTTGTGGTACTGATTGGGCCTAAGCAGAAAGAGACAGTATGACACTCAGAAAATAATGTGATCACTCTAGTTTGTGATTTACTCTTCATCTGCCACTTGACAGCAGAGTAGTCTTGAAAAAGTCATTTAAGTTCTTTCAGCACAGTTTTTCTCATCTGTAAAATGGAGGATAATAGCTAATTTCTAAACGTTGCTCAGTAATGTACATCCTGTTCATCCTACTCCACAATCATAAATTCCTATAGACAAACAGTAGTGTTTTTTATTAGTGACATTAGTCCCTAAGGTCTAGGACAAGCTGGTATACCTAGAAAAGACTGAGTCATCCCACGTCAATAAGACATTGAGGAAACTTTGCTGGGATTTTTATTTCTCGTGTTTCAGTTTAACCTGTAATTCTCAACTTCTCCAACAGCTCATATGTAACCAAAAACTATAGCATGTGTTACACTAAGAAGCTAAGGGATTAGTCTGGGTCACTCAGCTGGTGGATAGTAGAGGTGCAACCAGAATCACCTTTTCCTGACCGTGCTGAACACTGTCTTGAGAGATTAAGTGACTCTGACCAAGTCTTAGGATCTAGACTTGATCAAAACGCTCAAGTCCAAAAATGGCCTCTAAAAAATGGTGTAAGTTACCAGGTGATTCATTTTTGCTTTTAAAATATTTGGTCAGTACCAAAATAAATATCTGATTTTTTAAGAAGGAAGGAAAATTATTTGATGAAGAGAAGCATGAAAGATAAAATTTGTCACTGACAGATCATAGAGAATTCAGCCTCGGCCGGGCAAGGAGGTTCATGCCTATAATCCTAACAGTTTGGCAGGCCAAGGCAGGCAGATCCCTTGAACTCAGGAGTTTGAGACCAACCTGGGCAACATAGTGAGACCCCCACTTCAATAAAAATAAATAAATAAATAAAAAGAGAATCTAGCTTTGCTGAAATCATTAGCCTTTTCTTTTCTTTTCCACTTCTGAGCATGATATAACTGGTCTAACTGTGGAATGTAAAAATCAGTAGTCAAAAAGCAATACTCAAGCCTTTTAAATGTGATTTTAGACACCAGTCTTCCCCTTAGTATTCAGAAAGCTATCTATCAATAGTCTTACAAAGAGGAAACTAGATGTTAGTTAATTCTAAAGGAGAAAGCAGTAAATAATCTCTGTATTTAAATATTGTCACGTTAACTCATTTTTGATTGTGAGAAACACTCTTTGCCTTCTCAGACAATACAACCTGGAAATGCACGTCCTGTGACACTCACAGTGGCTGGAGTCCTCCTGTGGGGAATGTCTGGGGGCTCCATTTCTGGGCCATTTCTCAGCTCACTGCCAAAGTGTCCATCTGGATACCTATTACTGCACATTACAATCTGCCTTGTCATCAAATAGGGATATTTTTTGGCTCTGAGAGATCTGTGGAAAAAAATGCCTATATTTCTTTTGTTTTTGCTATAAAAATATAAATGCTCTGGTAGGCATTTTCTCCTGATGTATCAAAAGTCACTTCCATCCATCGATTTTCAGAATGCCTTCATTGCTACTTTACTTCATGGTCTGGAGAGATTGAGTGACTTGACCAGTGTTTCACAGTGATTTAGAGGCAGAGTTAAGATTGAATCCTGAGTTCCCTTATTTTTTCCTCTGGTGTACTAAATTACTACTTTATGCAACCTTTAGGTTCAAATGCCTCCTTTCAGCTCCTAGCTCACCACTTCATTTCTTAAGAATGTCAGAAGTTACACTTTTCTTCTGGAAAAGTATTCATAAATGACATGAAAAATTCTCATTATTACCCTTGGAATACTTCGCATTTGTGTGAGTATTTTAAACTTTCTTTGCAAAGCTGTTAAATGCTCTCAGGATATAAAGTAATTAAGGAATTATTGAATTTCTTTTTTGCCTGCTTGGATACTAACAGTAATCTTTTTAATTTCAAAGTACGACAAATTTACTTGCACCTTGGTAGGTTTCTACAGTGCTGTCATTCCACTGAGATGATCTGCCGTGTGACTTTTTCATATTGTCCCCTTGGGGACATGCTGACACTGAGGTGCCCCAAAGGCTGATGTTGCTGATCCTGGTGTACTATGGTGTGCCTTCTTACATATGCACTACCTTATCTGAGGCAAGAGAGGAATGAAAATCTTGAAAGTAGTATCAGTAGGCTCTGAAATAATTATTATACGGCAATTGAGAAATATGTCATATCAGTTGTGTTTGAATACTGTCTTAGGGTTCTTCCCCCCATTAAAAAAACAGAACCAATAAGATACACACACACACACACACACACACACACACACACACACACACACACA
>NC_045448.1:17890391-17898993 GCF_002776525.5 Piliocolobus tephrosceles
ACACACACACACACACACACACACACACACACACACACACACACACATACGGCATCTTCAAAGAGTTCATGGAAAATGCATGTTATATATTTAAAAAAACTGCATGGATATCAACTTTTTTGGACTACAATAGATTATATTAACATGTTATATCTGATCAGGATCTAGTTTAAGGGACTAAGAAGGTTAAAGTATCAGTTTGAAAAGAGCCTCTATTAGAGCAAAATGATTTCTGGTAAAATTGAAGCAAGAACAAACATCAGATTTATGGTGAAGTGGGCTGGAAGAATGGTGAAATCATTGATGTTTTACAAAAAGTTAATGGGAACCATCCCCCCCCCCCCACCAAAATCAGCAGTTTCCAAATGGATAACTCATGTTAAGAAGGGATGAGATGATATTGAAGATGCACACTATCCATATCAATTTGAGAGGAAAGAATTAATCTTGTTAATGTCCTAATTGAGGAGGACTGATGATTAACAGCAGAAACAGTAGTCAGCACTATAACATCTCAACTAATTCAGCTTATACAATTCTGACTGAAAAATTAAAGTTGAACAAACTTTCCACTTGATGAATGCCAAAACAATTGCACCCAGATCAGTGGCAGACAAGAGCAGAGCTTTCAATGGAAACTTCAGGCAAGTGGGATTGTTATGGGATCTTTGGGGTGTTGCTTTTCTGGCCAGAAACTTCTGTGGCTGGTGGCACCTTTGCTCAAGTTCTTGTCCTGCCTCCTGGAATGAGGTACGTAGACAAGTGGAAGGTGAACAAGATGAAGAGGAACTTTGTTGAGTGTTACAACAGCTCAGAGAAGAAACTCAGTGGGTAGCTCCTCTCTGGTCATCTCATCCAGTGTTGGGCTCTCAGCAAAGAGGAGGCCCTTGAGAGGGTAGCTCCTCTCTGCAACTGGTTCTCCCGAAGTCTCTCCATCCTTCCTCCCCCCTGCTTCCCCTGAGCCCAGGGCTTTCATGGAACACAGAGGTGGGGAAGAAGTGCATACTGATTGGTTGATGGCCAGTGGCCCCGGACCTGCTGATTGGTTCATTGGTCACCTGCTCTGGCCTGAAGGTGGGGCTTTGCTGGGGACCTGCCCTCTTTTGCCCAGGAGCCTGTTTGCCTCCTGCAGTCATCCATGGCATTCAGGCTGCTGGCACCAAGGGATACCTTCAGGCCAGCACCCAGCTACGCTCAGCCCCCCATCAGCTTCACCTCTGGTGCTCCTTGGTGTCCAAAGTTTGGAGGGGGCCGAGGTGGCAAGGGGCTGGCATGTCAGCACTGCCCCAAGGGTGTCCCCACCCAGCCAGGCTGTGATATCACCTGGGCTTGGCCAGAACTACACTTCGAAATTGGATTGAGTGCCAGGAGTCAGGAGAGGCCAGGCAGTGGGAGCAGGCAAGGGCAGGGGTGACTTCCCAGGTCCCCCAAGAGTGCAGGGATGCCTGGGTCTGCAGTTCCAGTTTGGGCGACTTCAGCTGCCGGGGTGGGGGTGGGGCCACTGCCAGCTCCGTGTAGCAAGAGGCCAGGATCTGGTGTGCGGCCACTGACTTGGGGGCTTGGGCGGCTGCAGTTCCACCTGGGGAGCTCCCATCCTGCCAACTTGGAAAAGGCAGGGCTCCTGCTTGTCCTTGGCTCCTGGGGGCTCAATGAAGCACAGCACTCGGCCACGCCCCCTCACTGCCCGGGGCTGGGTCTCCAGGTCCTTGCATCCAGGGCAGGGACAACGTTGCAGTGAGCTTCCCCTGTGGCCCTGGGGTTCAGGGGTGGCCTGGAGCTCCCCCTTACCTGGTCGTGACCTAGCCCAGCCCCATTGTGTTGGCCCTCTGGGTGGCTGGCTGGGGGATGGGGGTGGTGCTGTCTGCCTCCTCCACGTGCTCGCCCTGCAGTGGCTGGTGTGATGGCAGTGGCCGAACCAAACAACCCACCATTGCCATCGGGATAAAGCTTCTAAAGTTTTCTTTGAAAAACGGTAACAAGAAATGAAACATGGCTTTACCAGTACAATCCTGAAGATAAAGCTTAATCAAAACAATAACCACCAAGGTGTGGAAGCAGTCCAGTCAAAGCAAAAATGGACCAGTTGTGAGCAAATGCCATGACAACAGTTTTTTGGGGAATGCACAAGGCATTTTTGCTTGTTGACTTTATGGAGGGCCAAAGAACAAGAACATTGACTTACTATGATAATGCTTTGACAAAGGTAGCCAAAGCTTTATCAGAGAAAAATGCACTGAAAAGCTTCACCAGAGTGGCAATACTCCTGCTCATTGTTCTTATCAAATAAAGTCAATTTTGCAAGAGTTTCAACGGGAAATTATTGGACATCCACCTTACAGTTCTGATTTGGCTCCTTCTGATTTCCTTTTGTTTCCTAATCTTAAGAAATCTGTAAAGAGAATCCATTTTTCTTCATTTAATAATGTGAAAAAGATACCATTTACATGATTAAAATCCCAGGACCCTAAGTTCTTTAGGTATGGACTAAATGTCTGGTCATTGTTTATGAAAATGTCTTGACCTTGATGAAGCTTATGTTGAGAAATAAAGTTCATATACTATTTTTACCTTTTAACCTCATTTTTCCACAAACTTTTTGAAGCCCCTTCATATGTAGATATATAAGAAGAGATTGTTTTATGAGAATTGGCTCATGTAATTTTGAAGGCCAAGAAGTCCCAGGGTATACTGTCTGCAAGCTGGAGAACTGGGAAAGCCAGTGATGTAATTGGTTGGGTGTGGGTGGAGGGAGATGCTAGTATAAGTCCTGGAATCCCAAGGCTGGAGAACTTGGAATTCTGACACCCCAGGGCAGGAGAAGATAAGTGACCAAGCTCCAGAAGAGAGGAGAGTCAATTTTCCCTTCCTTTGCCTTTGTATTCTGTCTTGGCCCTCATGAACTGGATGATGCCTGCCCACATTGGTGAGGGCAGATCTTCTTTACTTAGTCTAGTGATTCAATTGCCTATCTTTTCTGGAAACACCCTCACAGACATACCCAGATATAACATTTTATTAGGTATCCAGGTGTCTCTTAACCCAGTCAAGTTGACAAAATTAACTATCACAAATATCAAGTCAATCAATCAATTGTTTTTGAGTGGAGTGCTTTAATGTCTTCTTTGAACAGCCTGGGCATTCAATCTTTATTTATTAGAGCAACTTTACCAATTGATGCAGCAGAGTATAAGTTGTTCAAGTTTTAGTCTGAGTCCTTATTTGAGATAACAGTTTTAGATACTCAGGCATACTCAGCTTGGTTGCAGAGACGTAATAGAAGGTTAGAGCATAGATTGTGTGTGTTTGTTTTTAACTTGCCTTTATAATCTCCCCACTAAAGACTCCTTCTCTTTTTAAAGGCAACTTCATATTTGCAGCTTTTATTTTTTTATCCTCTCTGCCAATCATTGTTTTTTAATTGGTATATTTAGATCATGTACATTCAAATTTATTAGGGCTTAAATAAGCTATTTTATTATTTGTTTTCTTTGGTTGTTTCTGTTTTATTTATCATTTATTCCTGTGAGTTACTTGAATATTTTTAAGGAATTTATTTTATTTAACATATCTTTTAGTACATTGCTTGGTCTAATTTTTTAATGGTTGCTCTTGGTATTACTCTATATATAGATATACATATATCTCTCTATATGTCTTATAGTCTATTGATAACAACATTTTATTGCTTTGAGTGTAGCATGAAAATCTCACTTTCATTTGGGTCACTTTACCATCCTCACTATTGAAATACCATTGTCTTGAATTTCAGACGGTGTTATGGACTGAATGTGTTTCCCTCCAAATTCATATGTCGAAGCCCTAACACCCAGTATGGCTATACAGATGACCCTTGAAGACTATAAGTTTGAACCACCTGGGTCTACTTACATGCAGATTTTTTTCAATAAATATTTTTAAAGGTTTTTGGGAGATTTTCAAAAATTTGAAAGCAATGCAAATAAATCCCATAGCCTAAAACTATTAAAAATTTAAGAAAAATGTGTGCCATGAATGTATAAAACGTATGTATATACTAATATATTTTGTTATTTATTACCATAAAGTACCCCAAGACAGCAAGACCAACTCTTCCTCTTTCTCTTCTTTCTCAGCCTACTCAATGTGACAAAAATGGAAACCTTATAATTCACTTCTACTTAATAAATACTAAATATATTTGCACTTTCTTATATTTTTCTTAGTAACATTTCATTTTCTCTAGCTTACTTTACAGTAAGACATATTGTATATAATGTATATAACACACAAAATACATATTAATCACACTCTTTATGTTACTGGTAAGGATGTGCCAGTAGTAGGTTCTTAGGAGTTAACTTTTTGGGGAGCCAAGAGTTATACATGGATTTTCAACTGCACCAGAGTTCTGGCAGCCTAACCCTGCTGTTATTCAAAGGTCACATCTATTTGGGGATAGTGTCTATAATTAAGTATAAATGAGGGCACAGCGTCAATCTAATAGGCTTAGTGTCTTTACTAAAGCCTTACTCATTGGTGTCAATGAGTGCTTCCTCTTCCTCTGCAAGTGCACACCATTGAAAGGCCAAATGAGGACAGAGGGAGAAGTTGGCCATTGGCAAGCCAGGAAGAGAGTCCTCAGCAAAAAAACTGAACCTTGTCAGAAACTTAATCTTGAATTTTCCAGTCACCAGAACTATGAGAAAATAAATTCCTGTTGTTTAAGTCATCTAGTCTATGGTATTTTTTATGGTAGCCTGAGCTGATGAATACAGATAGTATTATGATTTTTGTTTAATTTCTTAAATAAGATTAAGAAAACTCATCAAGAGAATAGTCTATTGTGACTAGCAATGTATTAGTCCATTTTCACACTGCTATAAAGAACTTCCTGAGACTGAGTAATTTTTGAAGAAAAGAGGTTTAATTGACTCACAGTTTTACATGTCTGGGGAAACCTCAGGAAACTTACAATCATGGCAGAAGGCTAAGGGGAATGCAAGGCACATCTTACATGGTGGCAGGAGAGAGAAAGATCAAGCGGGGGGAGGGCCACACTTTGAAACCATCAGATCTCATGAGAACTCACTCACTATCATGAGAACAGCAAGGGAGATATCTGTCCCCATAATCCAGTCACCTCCTACCAGGCCCTTCCTCTGACACACAGGGATTACAATTCAAGATGAGATTTGGGTGGGGACACAGAGCCAAACCATATCAAGCAATATTTTGGTTATTTCTATTACTATTTTTTCTCATTTCTCATATTTGACTATTTTGATACTCTATGATTTCTCTTTTTTATCATTTTAGTTTAAAGAATTTTCTTTAGCCTTTCTGTAAGGGTAGGTCTGTTAAGGGACAAATTATTTTAGCTTTCCTCCATATGAGAAAGCCTTTGTTCTCCCTTCATTCTTGTAAAATAGTTTTGCCAGTTATAGAATTTACAGTTGACAGTTCTTTCCTTTTAGTACTTGAAAAACATTGTGCCATTTCCTTCTGTCCTTCATTGTTTCAGATGAAAAATCTACTGTCATTCAGATTTGTATTTCTCTATAGGTAATGCTTTATTTCTGTCTGGCTGCTTTCGAGCTAATGTCTTTGATTTTAGTGTTCAGAAATTTAACTATAATGTGTCTTAGCATGGATTTTTAAAGTCTTACTTAAGGTTCTCTCAGCTTATTACATTCTTAGATATATATCTTTCTTCAAATTTGGGAAGTTTTTAGCCTTTATTCCTTTCATTATAGGACTCCAATAATAGGATATTGGATTTTTAGTTATTGCGTGGATTAAACAGATCTGCATTAAAATTCTGTTTAAGCCATTTAGTAGCTAGATTGTCTGAGTAAAATTAATCTCCTTTAGCTATATTTTATTTTTATTTTTTTCAATGAAATGGAATATGATGCCAGCCTATATTGGACTTTTGTTGTTTTGATTAGCAACTCTCCCATCTCTGATCCTATGTGCACAGGCACAAATCATTTTCTTTGAAAATGCCAGTAATGTTACTATGTACTCATCTCTGACTCTTGATTAATTTGAATTTTCTGTGGGATAATTGCTGTTAATAGAGAAAAAAATCTCGATCTTTAGTGTAAACATGGGTCTATCATGGTTTTTATTAAACTAAGGCTAAAGCCACCAACAGTGACTGTGGCAAGCAGGCCTGATGACAGTAATGCTGATTAATCTCCATATACCTGAGCATCTAGTTTTAGGAAACTGAACAGAAAACACTCAGCACTAGCTCAGCATCCTAGGTGTTCATTGATTGATGAATATTGAATACGCACATTAGTCATCAGAATGTCCAAATGGAAGAGCACATTGAACCCAGTGATCTGGCTGTGTTGGCAGAGCTATTCTTTGACCCTTCATTCACCCCATTCTTCAGACCTCAACTGAGACCCTGTTGATGGACTGCTGTAGGGTCTGGCTTCAGCAGAGAAGAGAGAGAGAAGAAACTTCCTCCTTTGTCTCTGCCTGAAGGATGGCAGGTAACATGGTTTGCTTGTTCCTTGCAGTCACTCGTATTGTGGCTCTGGCTGACCCCTTTTACTATTTTCCGTCTCTTGTATTTCTTCTCCTGTGCTAACCTAGTCCAAATACTCAGTACTCTATTCTCTACATCATGGCCCAGGAGAAGATTTTTCTCACATTGTGAGTTAATGTTATGATCTCTCTCCCAAGAGGATTTTTCAACCTTGAATGTTGGATGTTACTGGGAATGACCAGATCTGTGCCCTGGGGCCCTGAGATACTTGATGCTCTCAATTCCTGCCCTGACTTCCACCCCCATTCCCTGACAATATTTGCCCAGGACTTATAAACATTTAATTACTTTTACTCCTTTGGTTATCCTATAAATAATGAAGTTACACAAGATCTTTCAAAATATTTAAGTGACATTTCGTTATTATACACTTAGGGTGAATACATTTACATCAATTAGATAATTATGTAACAGGATAATTGGCCCCCAATCTAACACCTTTTATTTTTTATTTTTAAAGGCTAATGTTTGCAGGGAGAAGGTATTTTTTTCAATCAAAATGGGTTCTTCTGGGACAGCTTATGATACTAGATTATAGACTGTAAATGTACTCACATCCTTTTGCAATGAGGACAGAAAAACTGAGATCTACAGAATTAAACAATAATTTTATTACACAAAATCTGTGCTTGAGTTATTGACACTCAATTTCTTTGATTACTCAATTAATGAAGTCAATGCACTGTGCTTTGCAGTAGCATCAGAACAACTAAATTAGCATTTTAGGGAGATGTTTACGGGTAGTGTTGATTTGAGGAAAAAGAGTTGACTGATATGGGTAGCTGCTTAGACGGAACAGTTTGCACCCAAATGGGAATGAAACATAAGATTGAGCAGCTGTTAGACCAACTTCTTAGTGCCTGGAATGTGGTGTGATATTGTCGCCTGCTTTTCTACCAGGGAAGTCTAAACTATAGTCACCCGTCTGCCATAGCATTCTATAGCAACATGGCTGCATTTATTCTCAGGAAAGTGTTTAGTCATTGGTCTCTCATATGTCTTACTAATCAGTTAAAAATATACAATAAAATGGCCAATAAAAATAACTTTCTTATTATGGAATAGTTAAAAAATAAATTGAAATCACTTTGTATACATTTCATAATTATTCTAGCTAATTTTGAAATTAGGGAATGCAAAGAAACACGGATAACAAATAGGGTCTCTTATTTCTAGAGGGCAAATGTCCCAGCAGCAGTCTTTCTGGAAGGTATCTACTCTGCCTTTTTCTACGTTTTAATGTGACTGAACTACAGTAGGAACCAGACAGAAGTGAATTCCAATTATCAGTGTCCCCACATAGGTTGTGTGCCTTTGGGTAAATTATCTCGGGTAAGTTATTGAAGCACAATGTATCTTGGTTTCTCTTTCTTTAGAATGAGGATACATATATCTGCTTCATAAAGTCAAATCAAAAACATGCAATCATTTGGTTGTGTTTTCAACATTCTAAATACCAGATTTTATATGACAGTCTCAGAATGTATTAATTTGCAAGAAGATGGAAAAGGCAGAAAAAGGACTTTATATAGAGAAACTTTATAGATTGACTATAAAGATGCCTTCTGATTTTAAAAACATGAAAATGTGATGGTTTCCAGCTGCATCCATGTCCCTACAAAGGACGCAAACTCATCCTTTTTTATGGCTGCATAATATTCCATGGTGTATATGTGTCACATTTTCTTAATCCAGTCTGTCACTGATGGACATTTGGGTTTGCTATTGTCCACCAAGACTTTGCTATTGTGAATAGTGCTGCAATAAACATACGTGTGCATGTGTCTTTATAGCAGCATGATTTATAATCCTTTGGGTATATACCCAGTAGTGGGATGGCTGGGTCAAATGGTACATCTAGATCTAGATCCTTGAGGAATTGCCATACTGTTTTCCATAATGGTTGAACTAGTTTACAATCCCACCAACAGTGTAAAAGTGTTCCTATTTCTCCACATCCTCTCCAGCACCTGTTGTTTCCTGACTTTTGAATGATTGCCATTCTAACTGGTGTGAGATGGTATCTCATTGTGGTTTTGATTTGCATTTCTCTGATGGCCG
>NC_045448.1:17899093-17909951 GCF_002776525.5 Piliocolobus tephrosceles
AATCCTTTGGGTATATACCCAGTAGTGGGATGGCTGGGTCAAATGGTACATCTAGATCTAGATCCTTGAGGAATTGCCATACTGTTTTCCATAATGGTTGAACTAGTTTACAATCCCACCAACAGTGTAAAAGTGTTCCTATTTCTCCACATCCTCTCCAGCACCTGTTGTTTCCTGACTTTTTAATGATTGCCATTCTAACTGGTGTGAGATGGTATCTCATTGTGGTTTTGATTTGCATTTCTCTGATGGCCAGTGATGATGAGCATTTTTTCATGTGTCTGTTGGCTGTATGAATGATGCAGCTGGAAACCATCATTCTTAGCAAACTATCACAAGAACAGAAAACCAAACACCGCATGTTCTCACTCATAGGTGGGAACTGAACAATGACATCACTTGGACTCGGGAAGGGGAACATCACACATCGGGGCCTATCATGGAGGGGGAGGGGGGAGGGATTGGGAGTTATACCTGATATAAATGACGAATTGATGGGTGCTGATGAGTTGATGGGTGCAGCACACCAACATGGCACAAGTATACATATGTAACAAACCTGCACGTTATGCACATGTACCCTAGAACTTAAAGTATAATAATAAAAATAAATAAAAATAAAATAAAACGAAGTCAAGTAGTTTGGCCAGTCACAAAGCAAAAAAAAAAAAAAAAAAAAAAAAAAAGAAAATGTGAAAGGAAAATCTTATGCGTTAGGTTTGAGAAAATACCATAGTGGATGCTAGAGAAATAGCCACTTCCCTTCTCCTTGATTATTCAGAGAGCAGACAGAACAGTCCAACAAATATTCAAGGAGACTGGAATTTCTTGATATTTGTTTAGAAGATACTTTATTTGTAGTATGAGTATATAAAATCCAAAATACACAGATCAAAAAATCCTAACCTGAGATGTGTGAGCCTATCACATGGCTTTTATTTCTTATGTTAAGCTTACAAATAAAACGAGACAGCCCGCAGGTTCTGTTTTGTAATCCAGACTCAATCAGTCTTGTTTTTTGGGGGAAATAGGGGATGCTGCAAAAATTATCTTTATTTGACTATAAAAAGAACATTTCTAGCACAATAAAAAATGGTAAATCCAGAAGAATTGGTTGTGTATAATCATCATGAAGCCTATTTCTATTTTTATCAAAGTGAGGCATGAGATTTTGGATGTGTTTATGTTGTTTTGGTTTTGGCAGGAGATGAGGAAGTAGGGAGAGTTTTGAGAGAATAGTGTTGCTCTATAACTGTAAAATTATTTTTTTTCCTAATATAGCAATGCTAATTTACTTCACTCTCACCCACTGATTACAGCCAAAGAGCTCAGCCTGGTCAGTGCTGTGGAGAGTGGATTTAGAAACATGGGAGACAGGTAGAAATTGAGGCCTCTTGGAGATAGAGAGATGGGAAAATTATATATTTATATGAACAAATATTTTATATATTATATAATAAATACTAATATATTTGTATATAAGTTATACAGAAACATACTGCTAGAAATATAGATATAATGAGTAGATAGATATCAGACAATACAAAAACCTTCTTTCTTGGGAAGCTGTATTAGTCTATTCTCACACTGCTAATAAAGACATACCTGAGACTGGGTAATTTATAAATGAAAGAAGTTTAATTGACTCACAGTTCCACATGGCTGGGGAGGCCTCATAATCATGGCAGAATGCAAAGGAAGAGCAAAATCACATCTTACATGGCAGCAGGCAAGAGGGCATGTGCAGGGGAACTCCCGTTTATAAAACCATCATATCTCCTGAGACTTATTCACTATCCAAGAATAGCACAGGAAAGACTCACCCCCATGATTCAGTTACCTCCCACTGGTCCCACCTATGACACGTGGGGATTATGGGAGCTACAATTCAAGATGAGATTTGGATGGGGACACAGCCAAAACTCTATCAGAAGCCTAAAAACTTGACCCTATAGGGGGTTATTTTTAACCCCACCCTCCAGAACTTATAGTATTTCTAAGACAGTTTGGCCTCTAGCCTGAGACTTGTTTCGTTAATCCAAGCCATACCGAGCATCTTGCCTGGTCTAGGTCCACCCCTTAAAAAAGCTGTCACTGCTTTTGGACTCCTCTTTTGTAATCAAGCTCTTACGTCTTCAATTTCTGAGCTCCTGGAAGGCTGAAGTACAAATTTTTTTTTTTTTTTTTGAGGCGGAGTCTCGCTCTGTCACCCAGGTTGAAGTGTAGTGGCGCGACCTCAGCTCACTGCAAGCTCTGCCTCCTGGGTTCATGCCATTCTCCTGCCTCAGCCTCCCAAGTAGTTGGGACTACAGACGTCTGCCACCATGCCCAGCCAATTTTCTGTATTTTTAGTAGAGACAGGGTTTTACTATGTTAGCCAGGATGATCTCAATCTCCTGACCTCATGATCCGCCTGCCTCGGCCTCCCAAAGTGCTGGGATTACAGGTGTGAGCCACCGCACCCAGCCAAAGTACAACTTTCTAATACAAGATTTTAGTTCTCTTTCTCACTAACAAATAAGTGCAAATAGTAAAAACCTATTATTGTATTGAACAACTGCTATATTCTAGGAAAGCAGTTTAGTTAATTACCGAATGCAGTTTTTGCCCCATTTTAGGAGGAAATTATTGTTGTCTTTTAATTAAGCACACTAAGATTAACTGAATAATGTAATACCAATAGTGTTATATCATGGGCATTAGTTTTTGGTTGATGAGGGCTGAGGGAGCTGGTCAGGGGAGATCAGTTCAGATGATTTAGTTCACTGATTCATTTTTACAGAGCAGGAAAATAAGTCTCAGAAACAGAAAATGATTTGATCACGGTCTTGCTGGGATGTGTGTTGGAGCTGGGAACAGAACTCAGGTCTTCTGACTACCAGTCCGTGGTCTTTCGTGTGAAATCAGCCTCCTTTGAGAAATAGAATGACAAGTTGGTTGCAGAGTGGCCAGCTGTAACTGCTGATATTCCAACAGTGTTACTGAGACTCCCTGCAAGCTGGACCAAAAACGGGAGAAAGGCTTTGGGGAGCTATGCTTATCCTTCCTGGATTTAGAGAGCCCATCTTTGTCTTGGCACTTGGGCCCCTTCTCTCCTTTCAGGCCCCTTTGTTAGAGAGAGGCCTGATTACATCTCCCAAAAATAAGCAATTATTAGCTCAGCTACCGGATAAGAAATAGGGCATTTGTAAAAGCACATTAAATCAAGGACATACAGAGCAAAGTTAAAAATTAGGAAAATACTTTCCTCTTCAGCGCCAGTCTCACCTCTTACCTCCCATACCCTAGCATCAGCTTTGCCTGCATTAATTTTAAAACCCCAAATAAGAAGGTGCAAGTGCTAAATTCTGGGCACAATGTCCTCAAACACTCTCACTCCCACCCATTCCCAAGGCACTCAGGGCTGTCGTCTGTGCTGCCTTCTTGATAGGGTCTGCAGGGTCTGCTCTCTGTCCCTGTGCTCAGTCTGCACTTACTCGCTTCTACAAAGCCTTCTAGTTAATGGAGATGCATGAAAACCCCAGTTTGTTTTTTTCTTTCTTTTCAGCTCTTTAGTCTTCCAAGATAAAAGGTGGGTTTATCAGGGACAGGGTGAGAACGGTGAAGGTGGTAAGGTAGAGAAGTCAGGTGGAAGTTGTCATATAAGTGGAGGGCAACAAAACACTTTAATCTTATTTCCTCTGTGTCTCCACGGCCTAACCTAGGTGCATTCATTAGCACACTTCTAATTCACTGATACTCTCTTTGTGTTCAGTCTAGAGTTCATCCCATTTACTGAATTCTCTTTATATACATATTTTTATTTCCCTAATTTATCTGCATGTTCTGGTTTTATTTCTGCCTTTCATTCTTTCATACTTCTTATTCTGTTTCAGTGGACATTCTAAACCTATTTATTTTATAGTGTTACTTAGATTGTTCCACAAAATATACTATCTCTGTAGTAATCAATGTTCCAGTTGTTGATATTTGCCTATCTTTTGTATATTTAAATTTTACATTGTTTTAGAATTTTGACTTGTGAGCTAATTTTGGTAGGAATACATATATTCTCCTTTCTTCTGTGCTCAATTCTCACTTCCCAGCAATTTTACATTTGCTTCTACTGTGTCTTTAGTCCTCTAGTCCAGTCTGAACTGCCATTTTAGTGACATAGAGGATATCACAGATGGTCATGTGTAAGAGACTTGGTTCACTTCCTGATCACTAGGTAGCTTGCATAAAGGTATATCCTTGCCTGTAGTTGGCAGCAGTTTTGTCAACCTCCTTCTGTGAGTGGGGAAACCTCAATGAAATCTCTGGTCTCAAGCAGTAGGGCTGACTCATGTTTCCCTTCTGAGTGGAGCACCTGAGGACATTCGTATCATAGATTTTTTTTAACCCATCCCAGACTCTGTGGCCTGGCCTAGCTCTCGGGTTATGTAAAGCACAAAATTACTTTTGTACATAAAATAGAGATAATATCTACCTTCAGAGTCACAATGAGTCAATGAAACATGTAAAGCAGCACATACAGAGTGGGACAAGTAGCAGGCCCTCTACAAAAGCTTGCTGTCATTGGGAGAAATTATCCAGAGGACTCCTCACTCCTTACTCAAAAGAACAAGTGCGTGGGAGACAAGATATCACAACACATTTACCCGCACATAAATGGAGAAACCAACAGAAGTGGAATCTTCAGCATATAAAGTAAGAGAAAAAAATCAACTTTCTGTGTCACTCAAGATTCTCAGACCTCAGATTGTTGAAAAAAAAAAAAAAAAAACAAGATGTGCTCATTAAGTATATGGTACAAACCAAGAGAAGAGCTCTTTGCTAGAGTGATATACTGGTAGCCCCAGACAACTGTACATACAACATTTGACAGCCCTGACCAGTGTCTTCTGGAGGCTACTTTAGATACTGCAATGTAGCACAGTGATAATGTGAACATAGTTGTATGGGCACAGACAAATCACAGAAACAAAGTGATGTATACCTAACACAGGAAATGAATTATATGGCCAATACACAGAAAGTGCAGAAAGTATTAGATTTTGTTCGTGCAAGTGACAAATCTTAATGTTTTCAAAATTGTATTTTGATTCTTGGCTTTCCTATCACTTCACCTAAAATACTTTCTACTCAGTTCTAACACGAAACCTTTGCTATGGCTACGTTCCTGGCCTGGAACGTATTTTACTTTCTATTCCTCACTAAAACACTTTCTATCCTTAAAGGCCAGCTAAGATAATTTCTTTTGGGAACTCTTTCTCATTAATACCATCCATAAAGAACTGTCCTCCTCTGAGCTCCTGGGTGCAGGAGTCTGTTGGTGTTCTCTTGCTTGCAGAGTCTGATAATCTGGATATGAATGAAGTTTACGCTTCAAGTCCCCTCACCTGCAGAGGTCTCCCTCCTGCTTCCAGGAGGGTTGCTAGCAATGAATTAACATAGTTCTATTTTTGTAAAACATATAAATATAAGAAATGTTGGCTGGACACGGTGGCTCACACCTGTAATTCCAGCATTTTGGGACACCAAGGTGGATGGTTCACCTGAGGTCAGGCGTTTGAGACCAGCCTGGCCAACATGGTGAAACCCCATCTCTACTAAAATACAAAAATTAGCCAGGTGTGGTGGTGGGCACCTGTAATCCCAGTTACTCCAGAGGGTGAGGCATGAGAATCACTTGAACCTGGGAGGCAGAGGTTGCTGTGAGCCGAGATTATACCACTGCACTCCATCCTGGATGGCAGAGTGAGACTGTCTCAAAAAAAGAAAAGAAAAAGAAGAAAAAAAAAAGAGAGAGAGAAATCTGCCTAGTGCCTGTGTTATTTTCCAACTACATGTGTTTTTATCACATCTTTGTGTAGAGTTTGTAAAATAATTTTACATGAAGAGAATAACATGTAATCCTCTCATTTTGTGTGACTGAACAAAATTTTTTTAATTAGTTGGTAACTGAATTGTATAAACACTACTTCACATATACATGTGTTTGCTGTTTGGGGGACTGCAATTAGGTAAGGCCACCATTCCTTTTCACTCTGACATGTCCTCCATCCTGGGTGGCATTGGAAATGTTGGCTGAATGTCACTGGGTTTTGGCTGATGAAAATTTGGGGATATGTTTAGTTTGGATTTAGTGGGACATGTTTACATGGCTTACAGTATATTGGTGGTCATCTAGTGTAGCAGCAGTTTCTAGAAACTCTCCCCCTAACCAGTATGCTGAGTTACTTAGTTTCCTGGCACACTAGGTAGTGCCAGGGTTGCATTGTGACATGAACTTGTCTGGAGGTGCCTGACATCAGTAGACAATAAACAAAATTGCAAATGATGAAACCAGAAGTGAGTCAGTGGAAAAATTTTCCTATAACCGGATGTATGAAATTTCAAATAAAGTTATCAGTTTACTTTGATGCCTTAGTCAAATGGGAATTCTCTTCTGTCAAGAATATTACCTATAACGTAACATATACAATTATAAATGGAAGCTAAGGGATGTAAAGGACCTCTTCAAGGAGAACTACTACCACCTCTCAAGGAAATAAGAGAAGACACAAACAAATGGAAAAACATTCCATGCTCATGGATAGGAAGGATTAGTATCATGAAAATGGCCATACTGCTCAAAGTAATTTATAGATTCATTGCTATCCCAATCAAGCTACCATTGACTTTCTTCACAGAATTAGAAAAATCTACTTTAAATTGCATATGAAACCAAAAAAAGAGCCCTCATAGCCAAGACAATCCTAAGCAAAAAGAACAAAGCTGGAGACATCACACTACCTGACTTAAAACTATACAACAAGGTTACAGTAACAAAAACAGCATGGTACTGGTACCAAAACAGAGATACAGACCAATGAAAGAGAACAGAGACCTCAGAAAGAATGCCATACATCTACAAGCATCTGATCTTTGACAAACCTGACAAAACAAGCAATGGGGAAAGGATTCCCTATTTAATAAATGGTGTTGCGAAAACTGGCTGGCCATATGCAGAAAGCTGAAACAGGATCCCTTCCTTACACCTTATACAAAATTAACTCAACATGGATTAAAGACTTAAACATAAGACCTAAAACCATAAAATCCCTAGAGGAAAACCTAGGCAATACCATTCAGGACATAGGCATGGGCAAAGACTTCATGTCTAAAACACCAAAAGAAATGGCAACAAAAGCCAAAATAGACCAATGGGATCCAATTAAACTAAAGAGCTTCTGCACAGCAAAAGAAACTATCATTAGAGTGAAGAGGCAGCCTACAGGATGTGAGAATATTTTTGCAATCTATCCATCTGACAAAGGGCTAATATTCAGAATCTACAAAAAACTTAAATAGATTTACAAGAAAAAACCCTATCAAAAAGTGGCCAAGGGTATGAATAGACACTTCTCAAAAGAAGACATTTATGCAGTCAACAAACATATGAAAAATTGTTCATCATCACTGGTCATTAGAGAAATGCAAATCAAAACCACAATGAGATACCATCTCACACCAGTTAGAATGGCGATGATTAAAAAGTCAGGAAACAACAGGTGCTGGAAAGGATGTGGAAAAATAGGAACACTTTTACACTGTTGGTGGGAGTGTTAATTAGTTCAACCATTGTGGAAGACAGTGTGGCAATTCTTCAAGGATCCAAAACCAGAAATACTATTTGACCCAGCCATCCCATTATTGGATATATACCCAAAGGATTATAAATCATGCTGCTATAAAGACACATGCACACGTATGTTTATTGCGGCACTGTTCACAATAGCAAAGACTTGGAACCAACCCAATGATAGACTGGAAACAGAAAATGTGGCACATATTCACCATGGAATACTATGCAGCCATAAAAAGGAATAATTCATGCCCTTTGCAGGAATGTGGATGAAGCTGGAAACCATCATTCTCAGTAAACTAACACAAGGATAGAAAACCAAATACTGTATGTTCTCACTCGTAAGTGAGAGTTGAGCAATGAGAACACATGGACACAGGGAGGGGAACATCACACACTGGGGCCTTTCGGGGGTTGGGGGGCTAGGGGAGGGATAGCATTAGGAGAAATACTTAATGTAGATGACAGGGTGATGGGTACAGCAAACCACCATGTCATGTGTGTACCTATGTAACCTGCATGTTCTGCACATGTACCCCAGAACTTAAAGTATAATTTAAAAAATAATAAAAAATTTAAAAAGGCAAATAAATTGCTTTTTTTGATGGGAATTGTGTAAATTTATCAGAATATACTAGAATTTCTGTGTTTGTATGGCATAAACCTGTTGGAGTCTTACAAACAGCAAATACATGTATATATGAAGTTGTGTTTATATAATTCAGTTATCAACTAATTAAACAATTTTTGTTCAATGATACAAAATGAAAGAATTATATCCTATTCTCTTCATGTAAAATTATTTTACAAACTGCACAAAGAGGTGATAAAAACACATATGGCCAGAAAATGTAAGGAAAAAATAATAGAGGCACTAGGCAGTTATTTAATAAAACTAGTATATTGTATTTCTGAATGGTGTGATATTTACAGTATTTGTCAGTTCTTTTAAAATTTGTAATTTCTTGTTTTTCTTTATCCAATAAATTTCATTCTTATATTTGTTTTTTTACTCTTATTTTTTAATCCTCAAAATAGAATATGCTGCAGTCCCACATCACCTGGATTGGCCTCTGCCTATCTAAGGTTTCAACCCCTCTTGTGGAGTGAGTTCCTGGATAACAGGGGTGATTCTTTGTGCTGTTTGTGAATCTGTTGCTTCCACTCAGTGCTGTAGATAGCTCAGGTGTTCTTCCACTACTTGAGTAGTTATCAATAATATGCAAGAGGGCTCTCCTTCCATGTGGTACTTGGAGCTGCTCTTGGAGTTAAATAGAATGATTCTGAAGGGTTTCTCTAGTTTTCAAGATTTATACCTTTTTATTTTAAGCAGTGCTGCCTAATCCTGTCATGAGACTATGTCAATATTGACTAGTTTATTAAATAAGATTAGAAGATGCTCAAATGTTGAACTTATCTATACACAGTGCAAACTGATACCACTTCTCCCTCCACCCCCAAAAAGAATCTTAGATAATTATATATATAAAATACTTTTCTATAATCTTTATAATTATAATATCTGAGGAAGTTTAACTCTTCATATATTAGAATTGTTTTTGAACAATTCATTGTGCTAAAGGAGTAATTTCATGAACTTCCTGTTACTGTGAATCTTTTGCTCAATGTGTCTCTAAAATGGCTATCAGAGAGTAGTTATGTTAGGGTCTTTGAGGGAGCTTTGCTTAAAGTAAAATATTTTTCCATAGATAAAAAATTCTGTTGAGCAAGAGATTTCCTTGCGAGAGTACAACAAATCCGCTTTGAAAAAAAGTATCTTTAATCTACAGTTTGTGATATAATAGGTTCTTGGATTTAGTTAGCAGTGGTTGAAGAAACCATTGCTGGCAAAAGATAAGTGCTCAGAAAGATCACAACATTAATTTTCACTATGTTCTCTTGAGCACAGAAATTCACATACAATTGTGTTGTATTTTATATTTTAATATCCTGATGTTCTTTTGGGGTCTTTTAAAAAAAAGTGTAATCTGTGCTGGAGCAAGTGATGTATGTGAGGTTTTCTAGACTAATATGCAAACAATGCCAAACATCCTAATTACCTTTGGGAGGTCCCAAAACCTTGTCTTTCAAAGCCTTGCTCCTAGGGTTGCTGGGCTCAATGCTAGGGACTGCGCTGATGAGGACCTGGGTCAGAAAGCCCTAGAGAACACCAGTGGGGCAGAAAAGTCATTGCTGTCTTCTCCCATGGTGAATGGCAGGGGTCAGGGCTTTAACCTAGAGAAGATGTTAAAGAAAAAAGTATTTATGACACTTGTTAAAACAGTAAAGCAAACTTTATTCAGGATTATCGCAATAGGCATAGGGATTACAGCAGTGGAGTTTTGCAATAGGAGAGAGAGATTGGGCTCAACTCTGAATACAAGAAAAAAATGAGAATTTATAGACAAGGAGCAGAGTGGGGTCAGTGCACAGAAAATTATTGAAAAGAAACATCAGTGGTAAGAAAAGATTCCGGCTGAACTGACCAACAGGAGTCTTGCTAAAATTATGTGATTAAAAAGTACACAGAAGTCCAAAAGTTAGGGCTGAGTTGGGAAGAGGATTCAGAGAAGCCCAACTAAAATTTGGTCAAGGAGAGACTCCATCAGAGACACACCAACAATATTGCAATCAGCAATTCCAAGAGTTAAAGGGGGAAAGAGTATTTCAGATTATCAGGCAGCAGTGTCAGAAGCTGGGATAGAACCTTCCCTCCATATGGGCTGGGCTAGTCTCAGCATATTGGGAAGCTGAAGTTGTTAAGGGTGTTCATTGAGGGGCTGTGTGCAATCACTTCTACTGTGTTCAGAAGCTCAGGGAAGGTAGGGATGCTTTGAGGAGACAGAGAGGGACAGACCACATGCAGTTGTGGTTTATAATGTTCCTATCATTTAGATAATCAAAAAAGTTGGGTTTCATGTTACTCTTTCTCAGTGACTCCCAAAATGAAGATTTAATCTTCTCTACAAGAGTAGTGAGTTAAGCTTTGAGATATGGTCATGTCGTGCTGCTGATATCTGGGAAGCCTTTGTGCAGTTTGTGTTTAGGAATTGTAATTCCTGGGCCAGTTTAAAAATTTTTTTTTTAATTATACTTTAAGTTCTAGGGTACATGTGCATAACGTGCAGGTTTGTTACATATGTATATATGTGCCATGTTGGTGTGCTGCACCCATTGACTCATCATTTACATTGAGTATATCTCCTAATGCTATCCCCCCCCCCCCCCCCCCCCCCCCCCCCCCCCCCC
>NC_045448.1:17910051-18034976 GCF_002776525.5 Piliocolobus tephrosceles
CCCTCCCCCCACCCCACGACAGGCCCCAGTGTGTGATGTTCCCCTTCCTGTGTCCAAGTGTTCTCACTGTTCAATTCCCACCTATGAGTGAGGACATGCGGTGTTTGGTTTTTTGTCCTCGCAATAGTTTGCTGAGAATTATGGTTTCCAGCTTCATCCATGTTCCCGCAAAGGGCATGAACTCATCCTTTTTTATGGCTGCCTAGTATTCCATGGTGTATATGTGCCACATTTTCTTAATCCAGTCCATCATTGATGGACATTTGGGTTGGTTCCAAGTCTTTGCTATTGTGAATAGTGCCACAATAAACATACGTGTGCATGTGTCTTTACAGCAGCATGATTTATAATCCTTTGGGTATATACTCAGTAATGGGATGGCTGGGTCAAATGGTATTTCTAGTTCTAGATCCTTGAGGAATCGCCACATCATCTTCCACAATGGTTGAACTAGTTTACAGTACCACCAACAGTGTAAAAGTGTTCCTATTTCTCCACATCCTTTCCAGCACCTGTTGTTTCCTGACTTTTTAATGATCGCCATTCTAACTGGTGTGAGATGTTATCTCATCGTGGTTTTGATATGCATTTCTCTGATGGCTAGTGACGATGAGCATTTTTTCTTGTGTCTGTTGGCTGCATAAATGTCTTCTTTTGAGAAGTGTCTATTCATATCCTTTACCCACTTTTGGATGGGGTTGTTTGTTTTTTTCTTGTAAATTTGTTTGAGTTCTTTGTAGGTTCTGGATATTAGCCCTTTGTCAGAGGAGTAGATTGCAAAAATTTTCTCCCATTCTGTAGGTTGCCTGTTCACTCTGATGATAGTTTCTTTTGCTGTGCAGAAGTTCTGTAGTTTAATTAGATCCAATTTGTCAATTTTGGCTTTTGTTGTCATTGCTTTGGGTGTTTTAGACATGAAATCCTTGCCCATGCCTATGTCCTGAATGGTATTGCCTAGGTTTTCTTCTAGAGTTGTTATGGTTTTAGGTCTAACATGTAAGTCTTTCATTCATCTTGAATTAATATAAGGTGTAAGGAAAGGATCCAATTTCAGCTTTCTAAATATGGCTAGCAAGTTTTCCTAGCACCATTTATTAAATAGGGAATCCTTTCCTCATTTCTTGTTTATGTCAGGTTTGTCAAAGATCAGATCGCTGTAGACGTGTGGTATTATTTCTAAGGGCTCTGTTCTGTTCCATTGGTCTATATCTCTGTTTTGGTACCAGTACCATGCTGTTTTGGTTACTGTAGCCTTGTAGTATAGTTTGAAGTCAGGTAGCGTGATGCCTCCAGCTTTGTTCTTTTGACTTAGGATTGTCTTGGCAATGCGGGCTCTTTTTTGGTTCCATATGAACTTTAAAGTAGTTTTTTCCAATTCTGTGAAGAAAGTCATTGGTAGCTTAATGGGGATGGCATTGAATCTATAAATAACCTTGGGCAGTATGGCCATTTTCACGATATTGATTCTTCCTATCCATGAGCATGGTATGTTCTTCCATTTGTTTATATCCTCTTTTATTTCATTGAGCAGCAGTTTGTCTTTCTCCTTGAAGAGGTCTGTCACATCCCTTGTAAGCTGGATTCCTAGGTATTTTATTCTCTTTGAAGCAATTGTGAATGGGAGTTCACTCATGACTCTGTTTGTCTGTTAGTGGTGTATAAGAATGCTTGTGATTTCAAAAGCTAGCAGAAGGCAAGAAATAACTAAGGTCAGAGCAGAACTGAAGGAGATAGAGACACAAAAAACCCTTCAAAAAATCAGTGAATCCAGGAGGTGGGTTTTTTGAAACAATCGACAAAATTGATAGACTATTAGCAAGATGAATAAAGAAGAAAAGGGAGAAGAATCAAATAGATGCAATAAAAAATGATAAAGGGGATGTCACCACCGATCCCACAGAAATACAAACTACCATCAGAGAATACTATAAACACCTCTATGCAAATAAACTAGAAAATCTAGAAGAAATAGATAAATTCCTGGACACATACACCCTCCCAAGACTAAACCAGGAAAAAGTTGAATCCATGAATAGACCAATAACAGGCTCTGAAATTGAGGCAATAATTAATAGCCTACCAACCAAAAAAAGTCCAGGACCAGACGGATTCACAGCCGAATTCTACCAGAGGTACAAGGAGAAGTTGGTACCATTCCTTCTGAAACTATTCCAATCAATAGAAAAAGAGGGAATCCTCCCTAACTCATTTTATGAGGCCAGTATCATCCTGATACCAAAGCCTGGGAGAGACACAACAAAAAAAGAGAATTTTAGACCAATATCCCTGATGAACATCAATGTAAAAATCCTCAGTAAAATACTGGCAAACTGAATCTAGCAGCACATCAAAAAGCTTATCCACCATGATCAAGTGGACTTCATCCCTGGGATGCAAGGCTGGTTCAACATATGCAAATCAATAAACATAATCCAGCATATAAACAGAACCAAAGACAAAAACCACATGATTATCTCAATAGATGCAGAAAAGCCCTTTGACAAAATTTAACAGCCCTTCATGCTAAAATCTCTCAATAAATTTGGTATTGATGGGATGTATCTCAAAATAATAAGAGCTATTTATGACAAACCCATAGCCAATATCACACTGAATCGGCAAAAACTGTAAGCGTTCCCTTTGAAAACTGGCACAAGGCAGGGATGCCCTCTCTCGCCGCTCCTCTTCAACATAGTGTTGGAAGTTCTGGCCAGGGCAATCAGGCAGGACAAAGAAATAAAGGGTATTCAATTAGGAAAAGAGAAACTCAAATTGTCCCTGTTTGCAGATGACATGATTGCATATTTAGAAAACCCCACCGCCTCAGCCTAAAATCTCCTTAAGCTGATAAGCAACTTCAGCAAAGTCTCAGGATAGAAGGACTTTTTTTACTTGATATTTCTTATTTCTTTTATCACACTATGTATTTTTTGGCTTACTGGGTTTATCTCTATCTCATCTTCTATTCTCTTGGATTTAGGAGAGGGAGATATTTATGCATTTCCATAACTGAGAGTGGAGGAGGAGAGAGGGGGAAAAAGAGACAGAGAGAGGGAGAGAGAAAAAGAGATCCATCTGCTGCATATATTGGACCTTGTCATGGTGACCCATTGCCTTGTTATCCTGTGATCCTAGGATTCCTTCCTCACTGTGGCCATTTCACAGTAGGGCCTTTTTCCTCTTATATGTAGCTCTTGCTCAACCTAATTTCCTTTCAGACAACTGATCTTATTGGTATATTTAATTTTCAGATTGACATATACTAAAGTAATACTTTTGTCAGTAGTTGCTTAATGTGTATTAACATTTTCTTCTTTTGTAGATTATATTATCTGGATTCTTTTTTTTTTTTTTTTTGAGACGGAGTTTCACTCTTGTTGTCCAGGCTGGAGTGCCGTGGCGCCATCTCCAGCTCACTGCCGCAACCTCCGCCTGCTGGCTTCAAGCAATTCTCCTGACTCAGCCTCCCGAGCAGCTGGGATTACAGGCATGTGCCACCACACCCGGCTAATTTTGTATTTTTAGTAGAGATGGGGTTTCCCCATGTTGGTCAGGCTGGTCTATCTGGATTCTTAAATCATTTGTATGAAATTACAAGTGTAGTGAGAGAGATACAATAGCTTAGGTTCCATGTCTTTTTGAGCTTTTCCTGACTTGAAATGGGTAGATTTTAAGATCAAATGTTATTTATTAACAAATAAGTACAAATATATTATTAATTTTTAGTAAAACAGAGACTATGTGTGGGATTTACAATGCATTCGATTCACTGTGCAATTCTACAGACTTTGATATAGTATTTCCAGAAGGGCTGATACCTGTCAAGGAGTTGAGATCTGACCACTGGAAGCAGTCATTCTGAGGAGCTGCAGCCTTGTCAATGGTGGGAGACCAGTAATTCCCAGGTTTTAGATGAGCTGCTGGTGTGTTTGGACTTAAGCAAGAGTCCATGGTCCCATAGGAAACTAGAGGGAGGTAAGAATAAGGTGGAGAGATTCTGGAAGGTGTTTCAGGTTGGCTCCTGGAGTTTATATTTCCACCAGTTAAGTATAAATAATCTCACCACTGAAGTTCTCACTTAACTCACACTCATTCTTTAAAAAAATCTCTTAGGAAGAATATATAATTATAATTAAGATACTCCAGTAGTAATCCAGATGAGTACATTGAAAATGGGTCACTCATTCTGACTTTCTGGATTTAATGTCACTTTTCCTTTTATAAAAGAATATGAACACTAATTTTCTATTTCCTTTCACTATCTGTTACCATAAGCTCATAGATAAAATATATCTACAAATCATAGTTACTAAAAATTTACTCTTCTTGTCTCATGGGATGCAATTATGAGTGTGTTTATGTGTACATTTATAGATTCACATTGTTGTTACTTTCTGTGTGTTTTCTCCAGATAAGAAGCAATGTAACCTGCTTAGCAGACATTAGTATAAGCCCCAAATGTAGAGAACAGTGACTCTGAGCTTCTAACCTAGCCAGTGATCTTTAACCAGCACTGGTCAGTTTTGATCAATTTCTATGTGGGTTAGATAAAAATTGATTCTTTTGTAAGGCTTTGCTTTTCTCTTTTTAGTAGCAGACATTGGTCATTACAGACTGGACTTTAAGACGGGTCCAATTCTGTGCATCGAAGTCTGTGTGGTAACTCTGCTGAGGAACTCATGTGCCAGCAGATTTGGATTGTTAGCACATAAACATCTTGCTGTAATCTCTCCATAATGCTTTTGACCACATGCTTGTGAAAGAGATACAAGAACAACCAACGTGTTTTTCCTATCTTACACACAGTTAAACAATATTCAACACAACATCCCTCTTCTGTTCAATAAAATGTGTATGGAGATTTCTTCCACTTCTCCAGTGGACACCAACTCAGTGTCTCATAATTTAATTATATTCTGGCACTATCTATGTGGACATAGTGTCAGATGCCACAGGCTAAAGGCTCAGCCCCACAAGACTTTTGCCCACTTCGGATGCCAAATGCAAATAGTAGGTTGTCACCTATACTTCTGACTGACCAGCTATAAATTGGGGGTCCCATTGCCCTCTCCTTGGGTTCAATTAATTTGCTGGGAAAGCTCACAGACTTCACAGGGAAACACTAAGGTTTGTTTACTAGTTTATTATATAGGATATTACAGTGTATACAGATGGGCATCCAGATGAAGGGCAAGGTATGGGATGGGGCATGCAAAGCTTCCATAGCCTCTCTGGGTGCACCACTCTCCAGGAACTTCCACGTGTTCAGCTATCCGGAAGCTCTCCAAATCTAGTTGTTTAGGTTTTTATGAAGCATTCATTTCTTAGGCATGATGGAGTAAATCACTGGTCATTGGGGATTAACTTAAACCTCAGCTCCTTTCTCTTCCGTGGAGGCTGTAGAGTGGAGGTGGAAGTCCCAACTCCCAAATCATGTCTTGGTTTTTCTGACTATGAGCCCCATCCTGAAACTAGCAGCCATTAACCATCTCACTAGCATAAAAGAGGCACTCACACTTTAGAGATTCCGAGGGTTTTAGGGCTCTGTGCCAGGAAACATGGAGAAGACCATACATATATGTACATACATACGTATATCTTATTATAAATCACAGTATCACTGTTTGCAATATGTTGTGTAACTCAAAAGCAAACACAAATGAACAGCAATGGGAAAAAAAGTCCAGGACCATTTTCTTAAGGAAAATAACTTTTACTCTTTGAATAAAATACTATATAGAAATCAAAAAAATAAACTCTACAAACTAATAATACCTTGAACCCTGGCCAATAACTTAAGAAACAAAAACAAAAGAGGATAGATAATTCATCTGTGCCTCAAAATCATTTATATGGTAGCTCCTAATTACCTTTAGTCTCTTTCTACTCTGATTATCATCAACAGTACTGTGTGCTAGATTGAGAGAACTATGTAATTCAGCATGAATAATAACTTTATTTTACATGGTGTGGAGGGGTGATAATCCTCCCTCAATTTTCCACTGAGCTATTTGCTCATTTTCTTCTGAATTCCACAGGGTAAAGGAATTATTTTTTTCTTACACTTACAACTTTCTGCTGTCACCTTAGCTGCGCCATGGTATTAAAAAATTTAAATTCCTCTGGTGAATATCCAATTGTGACCTTTCTTTTTATGGAAGATGTATTCCATTTCCAAATTTGCTTGGGCTGAAGCAGCTTCTAATGCAAATGGTTAAATGTCTTACAAAATGTCACTAATAAACACCCTGTCATTTGACATTAGTGTAAGCTGTCTAATAAGAAATCATCTTTATGTTTCAACAAAAAAAACCTAGGTAAAATAAATAATTTCTTCTATTATCTTTTGATGTTAGAGTAAAATGTGTGTGTTTGTGTGTGTGTGCATGGTGATTTATTGTTGTGAATTAAACTATTGTGTACAGAGCCACTTTATTTTTAGATCGGGTAAGATGGTTATTATACTTAATCTTTGTTTTTGTGCATATAGGCAAAAACAAGAAAAGTAGACATTAGGCAACAAAACCTAGACATCTTAGTGTGAATAAATAAATGCTATATCAGAGTCCAGAGATTTCAATTTTTTTTTTTTTAACTATTAAACTTTCTTTAATGGAAGAAGAAGGTATAGAAGACAAGAGATTGCACATAACCTGTGGCCCTTTTCATATCTTGAACATCTTGCAATCTGGTGCATTCATGGGACTCTTTCATTCATGCATGTAAATATGGTATATATGTTACAGTAGAAAAAAAATAAGGACTTCATACCCATTTTCTTTGTGCTACTATGTTAAGCTGAGAAGTGGAAGGTGCCAAGTTCAATTTGAAACTCTCTAGCAAGTCAGATTAATGTTTACTGGCTTCTCTATCTCTGCGCTTCATTGCTCTGGAAATCACTTCCTTTCCTTTTGAATATTGCTAGCCTCTTCTAGGATGAGCCAGTTGTGAGCCTGAGTCCAAATTATCACAGTACTCATTACAGCCATCAAGCAAAATGCAAGTGTTGTGAATTAACGTAATGCTTTTAAAAAAATTATTTTCTCCATTCTAAACTCTGTGCTGTTGCTTTCAACCACTTTTTAAACCAAATTAATGATCATAGGAAATAAATATGACTCTACTCACTTTTAGTTAAATAATCTAAGGCTCAGATTTATCCAAGATCACAAAAAACTAACAGACCCGGTGTTGAAATTCATTTATATGTAAATTATCGAGACCAAGCTCTTTTCAACAACCACAATGTCAGGAATAAAATATCCTTTGAACTTTTCACTCAGATTACTTCTTTGAAACTATCAAAATATGAATGTTGAATGCTTCCTATTCATTAAAAGTAAAGACAGGCAGAAAGTTGAAAGTTAACCCTGGCTTCCTTATGTCTCTTTTTTCTCACACATCCTAAGATTTTCTATGACCTCCTGCTTCATCCACCAATCCCAGAATATGCTATTCATACTGGAAACCCTTTATCTGTTTTAAATGTTTTTAAGTCAAGTTTAAAGCACCAACTTTTGGATTAGCTATAACTGGCAACTATTAAAGACTTAACAATACTTAATTTTTTTCTTTTATATATATATTATTTATTTATTTATTTATTTATTTTATTATACTTTAAGTTCTAGGGTACAAGCCCCATCCTGGCCTTTTGCTACTCATATGACCTTGAACAAATCAATCTGAGCCATTATTATTTGTCTATAATCTAGAGCTATAAATACCTATTCTATCTTATTGGGTTGTCATGTGAGATAATATTCTTGGCATTTGTGAAGTACTACACAAATATGAGGTAAAATTATTTTTAAAATTGAGCTAAATTATTTTTGGCTGAAAGGCAAGTCAATAATCAAGTAACTGTTTATGTCGGAGTATCCCTTTTTCAATGGAAAATTTATCAGTGAAATCTATCATAGGTGGATACTTTTATTCATCATTGCATTTAAATAATAATAACACAATTATTTGCTGACTTTGGGGCACATATTGTGCTGACTTGGAGGTTACTGGTAATAAGTGATAATATGAGCACCTCATTGCCAGTAAAGTGTCAAGCACTGTGGCTGGGGCTTTACCAAATCTCTGCAAACAACTGATACTAAGCATTAACAATGAGTCAATGACTTGTTCAGGCCCTAGAATTCTCCTACACAGGGTCACGATTCATATTTGGCCAGGACATATACTGGGAATAATTTGGAATTCATATATTGTTATGAGGAATTGGAAGACATCTTGGGGACCAGCATGAAGCCCAGAGAGAGGAAATGACTTGCCTGTGGTCACACAGCCAGTTGATAAAGTTTCCAGGGGCACCCAGATATTTTAACAAACTATCTTCTTGTTTTCTTAGGTTCTTATTTCCTTTGTTTTAACAGAATCTTCCTGTATAGCAGCAGCTGTTTTACTTACCAAAGTGAGAAATAAGTTGGCTGTAATCCTCATCTTCCATTGTTTGTGAATTCAGGGCCCTACACTAACATCTCTCCCAAAATACAAACATCGTTAACTCCTACAGGACCATGGAGGGTCCCTCATGGACTTTTTGTGCTCATGATAAATGTTTTGCTAACTAATTTTAAGCTGATCCCGCCCCCTCACAACCAGTCGAAGGCTATTTGGCTGTGCTCCTGAAGAGTGGGCTTAGGTGAGAATCTCAAAGCCTTGAGATGACAGTGCAAGTCCATAGAAAGTACAATTCAATTTACACAAAACATTTTAGGACCCCCACATATATTAAACATACTATTCTTGCTCCAACATGTTGTGTTTTTTACAACCTTTCTACCTTGTGTAGAAAAGGAATGACATATAAGGACAGAATTCCTGTGTGTTATTTAAGAAATTAATCATTCACATGTGAGAAAAAAATTAAGAATATATGTAATTTTGTTTTGATTTCATATTTGCCTCACCAGAATCACTATCCCCGATGTATATACCATTTTCTCAAACTATGATATTGAACAGTTTCTCCTGAAAGGTGATTATAAAGGTAAGTGCCTGTGTGACACGCAACATAGAAATGTCACAATTAGCAGTGGTCTATTCATAAACGTAAGCTGAGTATGAGGCTTAGAATAGAAAAAAATTTAATATGTAGGTCCTGGTCCTTCTACAATATAATTTATTGCTCAGATGTACCCTTTTGCATTTAAAAGTGGAATTATTATAATTTGCACTTTTCTTCTATTATTGCCACTCTTGAGTGACTCATTAAAATCTTTAATTAATTCTATTTATCTTTTCTTGAATAAAGTAGTAAGATTTGAAAAATACTAATGTAGTAAGATTTTTTTGTTTTCATTCTATTTGGTGTTTCATTCTATTTGGTGTTTTAGGTTTGGATAGATATGTTGTATGTGTGTATGTATATCTGCATATGTGTCTCCATAATACTATATATACCCATAATATATATTATATGTATAATGATACGTGTGTATAACAGTATACTATACATACTATAGTGTATATAGTATACTAATATATAATATATGTATATATACATATATAATATAGTATATAATATAAAATGCATATTATATAATATATAATATAAAATGTATAGCATACTATACTATATAGTATACTAATCTATAATTTATATGTGTATATATGCACTACTAATATAATATATGTATAAATATGTATATATACATAATATATTTGATATATAATAGATATATATTACATAATAATGTATTTGTGTGCTTATATATACACATGTAATATATATACACACATACACACTTCAGTGTGTCAAAAGTAAAAACCTAAGCAGAGACTTCTTGCAAACACAGAGATTTTGAGACAAATATTCAAAGAGGAGAAAATATATTTAACCAAGGTATCTGTTAACAACTAGAAATTATTTCAATACTGACACTGTTAATCTAGAAAGAATCATAGAAAAACTGAAGAGTATATTCGACTGCCACAGAGAAATAGTAGAGTTAAACAGACAAATGTAGCTAAATCCAGAGAAGAGAACAATATATATTTCCTGGGTCCTGATCTTTCTGCAATAGAATTTCTTGCTTAAATGTACATTCCTTTCCATTTCATGAAATAAAATTGTCATAGTATTTATTGAGGAATTCGAATAGGAACACTTGGTGATTATAATAGTATCCCATTCCTGAGCATATTAGAATCATAAGGACCAGAGAAGGCGTGCATTCATCCTCCCTCTTTAGATGTAACCCCCACTCCCGACACATCCAGCATGTGGAATACATATGATTATGCAGAAGCACCTCCCTCTCTATACTGACAGTTTCCTCCCTGGATGTCTAATTTACTCATTCAACCAACAGTGAGTGCCTACAAAGGGAAAAATAAGAACCTGTCTCTGTCCTGGAGCCTATCACAGTCCAGTGAGATGAAAAATAGAAACGGCTTATTAGTATACCAGGCAATAAGCCTATAGTAGGAAAAACTAGAAAATTCCAGATGAAATCAGAGGAGAGAGTGATGGACTCTGAAGTATTGTGAGAAGACTGGACTAAAGAGTTGACATCTGAAATAGATTTTGATACATTACAAGTATCTTATTAAATTCTCCTATTTTGCCTTCTCTGTCTCTCACTCTTTTTCTTTTGCCTTATAACACGTGTGGTAAAATATGTAGCCCTTTTAAAATTCTTCATAGTCATAATTTTATTTTTAATCTTTCTGCATCTGCTTTGCTTACGTTCTTATTGATAATCTTATTAATAAGTTTTGCCAAAACTATCATATCTAGATAACCCTATGAAGCATGAATTGAGCTAATGTGCCCCCAAAAGGCATAGCACAGGTTTACAGTAAGGTTATAGGACTCAGGGAAAATAAATATTTTTGTAATAATAATAGATATTCAACAATGTAACAGGCTGCTGTGGAGTGTAGTAAGTTGTCTATCTTCATATCAATTTGAGTAATACTATACTTCTATTAACGTGAGATCATGTTATATTGACTTTGGGTTGATATAGCTACAAAGTTGTGTGTTGGATCTATAAGAAAATCTTTACATATTTTTACTGAATCATCTTAACCTTTTGTTCTCTCTTTGGACATAATTCTATAAGTCATGACTTTGATGATAATGTTTCAGGACCAATGAGAGTGATTTTCATCCATGGTAACATGGATGTTAATTTGGTACTAAATAGCAGCAACAACAAAACGATGATTTGCAGAGATATTATATAATATGTCCAATTGATCAGTCTAAGTTTCAGAGTTGAGAAGGAGAAAGACTAACATATATTAAGCAACCCACTGTACTATCTCATTCCATCTTCCCCCTAAAATGTGTGGTGAATATTTTATTCATACATATGTGATGTATGTGTGTATATATATGTGTATATATACACAAGTGAACACATACATAATACTTTTACAAGCTGTTAATTATATGTTTACGAGTGAGGAAGTGAAGCCTTAAAATAACTTTTTCATGGTCACATTATTAGTTTTCAGTCCCACTTATGATTTCAAATCTCATTGCCTTTCTACTCAGAGAAGATAAAATAAACAAAAAAAGAGGAAAGGTTGTATCTGCATAGGCAAAAATAATCATGCAATTTGACCAAATTGAAAAAGGAGAAATGTGCACTTTTATACAGAGTGGAGGAAAGACATCACTGAGAAAGTAACCAGCTATATTTGATTGTTTAAAAACACTTTGCCTTGTAATAAAAATTATATTTATACATACACTGAATCTTTTTTCTTTTTTTGAAGACAGGGTTTTACTCTGTCGCCCAGGCTGGAGTGCAGTGGAATAATCATTGCCCACTGCAGTGTCAAACTCTGAGGCTGAAGCAATCCTTGTGTCTCAGTTTCCCAAGTAGCTGGGAGTACAGACGCACACCATCACATTCAGCTAAGTTTTTCAAAATTCTTTTGTAGAGATGTGGTCTTGTTATGTTGCCCAGGCTGATCTCAAACTCCTGGCCTTAAGCCACCTTCCCACACTGGCCTCCCCAAGTTCTGGGATTGCAGGCTTGAATCACCATGCCCAGCCTACGCATTGAAACATTGCATCTTTATTTTCTGAAAACGAGCCTGACCCAGCTTAGGTTACCTCCTGAGGTCAAAAAGTTATGGGCCAGGACAAGTGGAAGTCTGTCTACTTCTGTCAATGTGTAATCAACCTGCAGAAATTTCTGGAATGCTGGTAGCTGGGATGCCTTTGGTGCTACTCAAGGAGTGTCTTGTCCATAAGACTACTTTTCTAAAGGAAAGGGAAAATAATTCAACCTAAACTTTCTGAATTCACAAAGATTAAATGAGGACAATGTTGTTGTGAGGTTAATCAAAAATGAGTACAATAGTAAAATAATATAAAGGGAACTAACTCTAGGGTAAGTCCATCAAAATAATTACTCATAAAAGCTCACGAAACAAATACAGGCTTTGTAGGAATAAATCCTGTTAGAATGCCTGAACAATACCTTTGAAATAGTTGCATAATTGTTGTAAGGAAATTAGGTGATGGCTTATGCATATTTCATGAAGTCTGTACGTCGCCCTGTCTAGGCATGTGCACACACTTAGGAATGAACAGCAGCCAAAGCACTCACTTTTGCATTTAATAGCAGTATAAATCTGATCTACAAATGCACCCCACACTTTCTCAGCATGCTTTTCCCCAGTTTTTTTTTCCTGTAGAAAATTCTAGTCGTCTTTTAAAGCCTCAGACATAGCCTTGTTGGTAGTTGGTAATAAATGGATTACTGATTTAAATTTAAAAAGATTGATTTTGCATATTTCTAGTACTATTGATAAACACCTTTTGAATTATCCAATTTTATGAACTACTACAGGTCTTTTCTATCATAAAAGAACATCTCTTCTGAATGTAAAAAAAAAAAAAAAAAAGCCACAGAGCCATCTGTTAAAGGTATACTGAACATGAAGTAGTGGAAAGAACATTGGTGGTTAGGAGATAGTGGTCCTTATCCTAACCTGTCATTGATTCCGTGTGCAACTTTTAACAGACATCTTTCCTGTTGTTTCTATTTGTATGACTTAGTCAGGAAAGATGCCTTGTTAAAAGTTACACAGAGAGTGCAGCTTAACTTACAGAGTGAGTTGTTTACTATATAGCACATTTAGCTTCTTGCCTTTTCAGCTAGACTGTGGTCAACAGGCATTGTTGCACATCTTTTATGTCCAATAACACCCAGCAGTGCCAGGTACCCAGAAGATACTAAGATATTCACTTTAATTGATTTAAATTAATTGGATTTTATTGTTCTCCTGTGTGGAGTAGAAACAACCATCCTTGCTCTGCATACTGCACACTTTGTTCTGTGGCAAATCATTGCATGTCAGGTTATGTTAGGGGAAACATCGCGTAAGGCATTATGTAAACAGACAGGTTTGCGCCAGCATCTTCATCTCAAGAGAAGCAGATATGACTTATATGGCCCAACATGTGAATTCAGTAAAGGGAAATAGTCCTTTGTAGGTTGAATAACAGCAACCAAAATACCAGCTCTAGAATCTGAATGTTAAAACCTCACAATGCTGCAGCATTTTTTTCTGCAGTAATATTACATCTGAGCTTCTCATCTATTTTTCTGCCTTCATGTATGGATGTCTCTGATGGATTCATAAGTATGGAAAGTCGTTGTCCTTATTTAGAATCAGGACCATGTCATCTTTCCCTGTTATACAATGCTGTCTCACAGGGGCACAACACTTTCACCCACAGTGTTGCTTGAGCTTCACAAAAACAGTGATTCAATTACAGAGATTCTCCACATTTTTGGAAGACAAACTCAATAAAATGAATTGATTTGCCAGTATCAAAAGGCTGCTTAGTATCAGAACCAAGATAAAAATAAAGGATGCTCAATTCTCAGACCTTTTCATGGTTCTTTCCCATCATAGTACCTTGGACTTGAAAGGAAAAACTGGTTCATGTGACACAGATCCATGAGATCAATTAGAGCCCATCTCCAGTGTCCATGTTTGACTTCACATTAGTGACCTATGACTAAAGCTATTTAATTACATTCTCAGTCGCCTGAGTTTCCGTTTGATGCCTTGGTTTACTTCCAGAAAAACACACAAGATAGATGATAAGCCATTAGGGAATTATGTTCTTACAACTCTAACAGCAGCTGTTCAACATGAGGTTATACCATCTCTCGGCAGGGACATTGGCATATGATTACCACTCTAAAGACTTCCAAGGATCTTTTTTCTCAGGACCATCCTTACACTGGAATATTTGGCATTCTGTATCTTCTAGAATTGTAGATACATAAAATTTTTGTGAGGTTGGGATCTTTAAGAAATCTATGCTTAAAATATCTTCTTAGAGAAGGCTCCAGCCATTGTAGTCTCTATTCTGACAGTTCATCTTTTCATATTTTCAAAAATCTTCAAATTATTATGCTAGTATCAGCCATTAAATTTCTTTCCTGTCCATCATAAAATAACAGATGCTAGTATCAGCCATTAAATTTCTTTCCTGTCCATCCTCATAAAATAACAGATGTGATTAAGTAAATATTTTGGATACTTTAACATCTGATTCATTTTCAGACCAAGTGAAGCTTTTTCCAGATGTTCATGACTTTGATCTAGAATGGATGGCAAGTACATTTATCAAGACATTCACTGTCTTCTAACCACCAGCTCTTGCATATAACCATGTCATGAAAAAAAAAAAAAAAACTTTAAAAATCAAGTAATCCCAGTCTAGAAATATGCAAAATATTTTGTTTGCATACATTGATTATAGACTCTGGTTAATGTTTGATCTAGACTGAACGTGTGATATCTTGCATATCACTGGTTTTCCAGAATCTTAGAAATATATATTTTTTATTTCTAAATAGGCTTATTCAGAAACATACTTATACATTTAAAGAATGTATAAAATAAAACAATCTGCTTTGTAGCAGCCTGGTTTGCATCACTTTTGCGATAATCTATGTAATAAATTTATTAAGGTAAGAGTATTATTTTCCTTACTCCTTCCTATTTCTTAGTAGTGTTATGTGCACAAAATGGATTCTAGTGATTTTAACAAATGTGTAATACTAATATGTGTAAGCAAGTATTCTAGGTTCCTCATAAGCAAATATCAGTGCTATATAATTTATTTGATTGTATAGATAATTCAGTATGTAGATGTAATTATGACCAATGTTAAAATGTGTTGTGTGCTTCAGTTACTGTCATTTTACTTTAACCAACTACAAAATCTTAAAAAGTATGAGTCAGAAGCTGAGTGCTAATTGGTATTCTAGGTTTTCAGAATGGCAGAAGAGTAGAACAAATGTCATTGCCTACTTTTAAGGTACTTGTCACCTATATAGGGTGAAAAACCAAGAACAAGTCAATGCTCTTTGGAGCTCTAGGCCTTACCTTGGAAGGAACATTAAGCACAGGGGATTTCATCTTTTAGGCCTCCATGACATTGTTCGTGGCACAGAAAAGTCTCTTTATCATTGGCTGACAGACAGGGAAGGTTGAGGGACAGAACAGTCCCGTTCAAAAGCTGGGTCAGCTGAGAGGGAGACCAACAATATGGCCTGGAGTTTTTGGCCATCAGCCTCCATTGATCCTTCTGGAAGGCCAAGACTATTGGCTATATTAAACTGATCTGAAACAAGCCCTGTAATCCCAATTACATGTCCATGAAACATGAAAATATAATATATATTTTCTATACTATATAGCTTTTTGTCAGGAACTCTCACACTAGTTTTTTCTTTTCTAAGTATTAGGGTTCCTTCCATGTCCAAGTCAGCCTCCCTATGCTCAGGCCTGGGAAGCCTCTCCTTCATTTCCACTGACTGCTCCAACTTGCTCTCTTCTCAATGAGAGGTTTTATACCTACCTAAGATGAGCCTGCAGAGTGAGATGTGATCCTCTACACATGTTCTTTCTTGCTGCCATGCATGATAAGCTTTGTTCAAATGGTTTATCCCTGTGGGAGAACATATGGTAAAGAAATATGAACATACAAAAATGTGCTCCCAAGTTCTTACCAAGGACTTACCAAGTTCTCTTGGTCTCTTTCTGTAGCCTGACTCCTTCTAAGAAGTTAATGTTTGTTTTGATTCTCTTGAGGGTGGTACTGACTGCTCTCTTCCCCAAACCCTTGAGCCTCTTTCATCCTAATTTTGAGGAGCTTATGTGAATTCTTTATGCCTTATCGTCCTTTTATATAAGCCTGAAGTTGACATACAGACAAAACAATGTCTATGAACCTAATTTTATGAAGGGTAAAATCACAGGAGATGGACTTGGTTACTGAAAGGAAACAAAGCTATTTGTCTGAATATCATTTACAGGAAGTATACTGGGTGCCAGAAACTGGTTTGGTGATAGCTGGATGAATAGGACAAGGCCTTTGCTCTCTAAAAATTTTAGATTTTGGGGAAATAAGTGAAAAGTAAATTACATGTTGGAAATAAGAAATTGAAGTGTTTTGGCCTGGCGAATAGAAGCCTGGGAGCAGAGGAGGGAAGGGAAGCATGGTAGCTGTCTTCAAATAATGGCTGAATAGTCTTAGATAAAGGGGCTAGGAGTGGTGATTAATAAGAGCAGATAATTTCGATGCTGCTTAATGTGTTGAAGGCCTTTCTAATAATCAGAGCTGCTTGACTTTGAAATTAGCTCCAGTGAAATGTGATGAGCTTCAACTCTGCAGAAGAGGTGATCTCTCATTGAGACATTATGGGAATCTCAAGGGTGTTAGTGGGGCCCCAAGATGCTATTAATCTACTTAGGCTGTGTTTTGTATAACTTTCTGGCTGGGGCTCTCAGAACTACAGGGACTGAGTGGGAAACTCTTGAGCCTCAAAGCTAATTTCTCACTTATGATTTCTATCCTCGTTTATTCACCTCAATGTCGGCCTTTCTAAAGTAGCACTTCTATTAAGCATTGTAAAAACATTTCCAGAAATGAATTTTCTTCTTAAATCTATTTTTCTAGCCTCCCTTTGGTGAACAACCTTGTTTCTTTTGGTTCTTTAATATTCAGCCTTTGTTTTGACTCAGTGTATTTTGCAATGTTCTAATCATTATTTCTTTGCTACTGTTAAATTACCCCCAATCCCCAGACTTTGCTAGATAGAAGATTGATAAATATTTTTATTGGAATGCTATAGTCTCTAAACTTCAGTGACTTTGTGAAGTTTCATCAGAAGTGAGGCTTTTGAGTTTTTAGTAAATATAAATACTCATTCTCACTGCTGCTTAGAATTTCACTGATTACACTTTGGAACTGCATAATTGTGTAATTAATCTTGAGAGTGTCAGAATGCATATTTTTAAAAGTAATTTCCCTAGAGAAATAATACATATCTCATCATTTTTTACTGTAATTGATATTCATGGGCTCTTAGTTTATAGGTATAAAACCTGACAGACATGGCCAATATCAGTGCCATATATTATTAAAATGGATTAATTTTTCAAACACATCTTCCATTCAATTTCTCATTAAACGAGGCATTGTAAATTCTGCTGTCAAGGGATGCAAATAACATGATTATGCAATACTTGCATTATTCAAATTTTTCTTGGCTAGGATGGTTATCTGCTATAAACACTGCATTTATTCTTCATGGAAGAGAATTTTAGGACGCAGTTGTCAAACCTGATCAAGAACCAGCTGCTGAAGCTCAAATCTTGAATATTCTCATTGCTTTCACAAGTAAAGAGCATGTGATCATTTATTTACGAATTGCATCCAGGGAGAAACCTAAAGAAAGAGTAACATTTACTTTACCTATGGTTTCTGAAAAAAAAAGTATTCCTCATTCAATGACTACCATTTCCAATACAAATATGAACAAATGGATGGATGAATAAATGAATCATAATGGTTAAAGGAAGAGTGATACATACCAGCACTGACATGGGTAAACTGAAGTAAAAACATGTATGTCTGTTAATAAGGGTATCTTTTACTATGTATTCACTCACAACCACATGGACACCAGTTTGCCATCTACACGTAACAATGCTGCCCTGTGTGAAGGCTTTCAGTTTCTCAGTATAAAAAAGTTTAGTGGAAATCTTGAAGCATTAGGCCTAGATGAATGCCAGGCATTGGGCCATATGAAGTTGAATAAGACAGGGTTTTGCTGGTGAAGATCTTATCATGTCATTGGACAGGCGCATAACTGAGCACAATAATTCGAACATGATGTTTTTGCAAGTGCCAGCAAAATGCTGTGTGCCTCCAAAGAAGACATCATGTCACACTGCAGGAGGTTAGGGGCTAGTAACCTAGGAGGTAGGAGAAGCTTCTCAGAGGAGGAGAGTTCTGAGTATTGGCTTGAAGAATAGCGAGGGCTGTGTCTGTGGGAGGGAGGAAAAGAACTCAGAACTGAGAGACCAGCAGGTACAGAGGTATAAGGTAGGACTGGGCCTGGCATTGGCAAGAATCACTATTAAGCTCCTCAGGGATGGAACAAAGGGTTGGTGGCAGTTGTGGGCCTACCCTGGTCCTATTCTGTGGGTAGTGGAGTGGGTCTGGAGGTTCTGATGCAGGGAGGAACCTAATCATACTGGAAGACTACCCTGAAGACAAGGTGGAGGGCAGATTGGAAGATAGCAAGGCTAGAGGGAAGAATTGTTTTTAGTATAGTGACAGGAAAATGAAAAGAGAAAGTTCGATTTGAAAGAGATACACAAGATTGAATTCAACAGGATATTGTGACTGATAGATTCAAGGCACAGAATGAGAGGAGTGGAGAATTAATTTTGAGCCTTGGGTAGATTATTAGGCAATTAATGCAAATCAGAAATTGAAGAGTGGTAGAGACTTATTAGATAATGAGTTCAGTTTAGGGTATGCTGCATTTGAATTGCTTATGATATTCAGGGACACATATAAGAGTTGAGATATCTAGCAAGCAGGGTTTTTTTTTAACTTTAATTTTTGGAGCATATTTAGGTTCATAGCAAAAATGGGCTGCAAGTACAGAGAGTTCTCATATATCCCCTGTACCCTCCTGATATGGTTTGGCTGTGTCCCCACACAAATCTCATCTTGAATTTTCACATGTTGTGGGAGGGACCCGGTAGGAGGTAACTGAATTAAGAGGGCAGGTCTTTCCTCTGCTGTTTTCATAATAGTGAATAAGTCTCGCAAGATCTGAGGGTTTTAAAAAGAGGAGTTCCCCTGCACAAGCTCATTCTCTCTTTGCCTGCCACCACCCACACAAGATGTGACTTGCTCCATCTTGCTTTCTCCCATGATTGTGAAGCCTCCTCAGCCACGTGGAACTGTGAGTCCAGTTAAACCTCTTTCTTTTCTCGGGCATGTCTTTATTAGTCTAATACTAATACACCTCCTTCTCACACATACAGCCTCCCCAACTACCAACATCCCCCACAGTTGATGGACCTACATTGACACATCATTGTCATCCAAAGTCCATAGTTTACATCATGGTTCACTCTTGGTGTTATACATCCTGCGGGTTTCAACAAAGGTATAATGACATGCATCCACCATCGTAGTATCATACTGAATCACTTCACGGCATAAGTAATCCTCTGTGCTCTATGCATCCCTTTCTACCCCCAATCTCTGGCAACCACTAATCTTTTTATTGTCACAAATTTTGCCTTCTCCAGAATGTTACAGAATCAGAATCATACAGTATGTAACCTTTTCAAGTTGACTTCCTTTCCTTAATAATATGCATTTTAGGTCCCTCCATGTCTTCATGGCTTGATAGTTCATTTCTTTTTAGGGGTGGATAGTATTTCATTGTCTGGATGTGCCACAGTTTATTTATCTATTCATCTACCAAAAGACATATTGGTTGCTTCCAGGTCTTGAAAATTGTGAATAAAGCTGCTATCAACACCTGTGTTCAGTTTTTCTATGGATTTTTTTTCAACTCATTTGGATAAATACCAAGAAGCACAATTGCTTGATTATATGGTTGAAATATGGTTAGTATTATAAGAAACTGCCAAAGTGCTGTACCATTTTGCATTCCCAATAGCAATAAATGAGAGTTCCTGTTGCTTCACGTTCTCACCAGCATTTGATGTCAGTGTTCTAAATATAGGCCATTCTAATTGGTGTGCAGTTGTATCTCATTGTTGCTTTAATTTACAATTATATGATGTGGAACATCTTTTTGTATTCCTATTTTCCATCTATATCTTTATTGGTAAAGCATCTGTCACATCCTTAACCTATTTTCTTTTTTTAATCAGGTTTTTTTTGGTTTCCATTGTTGAGTTTTAAGAGTTCTTTGTATATTTTGGATAACAGTCCATTATCAGATAAGTATTTTGCAAATATTTTCCCCCAGTCTGTGGCTTGTTTTTTAAATTATCTTGAGCAGGCAGTTTTTTATATTTATAAAATGGGGAAAATAATTATAATTACCCACTGTGACTTATTTAAACTTTTAATTTTGAAATAATTTTAGATTTACAGGAGAACTAAAGATTCTCTCTGTAAAGATAGGACAGAGTTTCTATACACTCTACCCAGCTTCATTTAATGTAACCATCTTATAAAACAAAGGTGCATTCATAAAATCAAATAAATTAACATTAACATAAACATAACGATATTAACTAAATTACAAACCTTATTCAATGTCATTAGTATTTATTTGATGTCACTAGTATTTCCACTAATGTCCTATTTCTCTTCCAGGACCCATTCAAGGCTACCATGTTGCATTTAGCTATTATGTCTCCACCGTCTACCCCAGTTTGATTGTTTCTTAGCCTTGTTTTTCATGACCTTATTATTTTTGAAGGGTGCTAGTTTAGTATTTTGTTGAATGCTTCTCAGTTGTGTTTGTTGCTTACTCATTATTTACCAGGGTTTATAGCTTTTGGAAAGAATACCACAGTGGTGAGGTACACTTCTCATCATATCATATCAAAGAATACATGATATCAGCATGACTTATCACTGGAAATGACAACTTTTCTTAGTTAAGGTGGTATCTACCAGATTTCTTAGTAACTTTAACTACAGTAACTCTAAAGTTACTGTTTTTCCCTTTCTGTACTCTATTCATTAAGTACAAGTCACTAAGTCCTGCTCCCACAAAGGAAAGGAAATTAGCTCTACTCATCATAATTTTTTGAGTCTCCAAAAAGTAAGGATCAGTACAGCTATTCATAATAACAATAATAGTAATAATTCTGCTTTTTTCTATGAAAATCTAACAGAAGTTATTAGTCACTAAGAAGGAACCATAAAGAAGAAACATCATGAAGATTTCAGCAACTTAGGTCAAGATACACTTTTCTTTCAGTTACTTGAAGCTTCCCAGAGAAAATCATCCCTTAGGTGTTTGATAGTATTGTACAGAGTGACCATCAATTAGGGGATGATATAGATTGAATATTTGTCCCCATCTATATCTCATGTTGAATTGTAATCCACAGTACTGGAGCTGGGGCCTGGTGGGAGGTGTTTGGATCACATGGGAAGATCCCTCATGGGTTGATGCTGTTGTCCCAATGGTGAATTCTTGTGATATCCGGTCATTCAAAAGTTTGTGGCAACTCCTGCCCTGATTCTCTCTGTCTTGCTCCTGCTCTGCCATGTGAGACACCTGGACCTTCTTCATCTTCCACCATGATGGAAGCTTCCTGAGGCCTCCCCAGGAGCAGATGCCACTATGCTTCCTGTACAGCCTGCAGAACTGTGAGGCAATTAAACTTCTTTTCTTATAAATTACCCAGTCTCAAGTATTTCTTTAGAGCAGTGCAAGAATGGCTGAATATAAGGGATATTTACAAAACAATGATTCTGTACTCAGCAAGAAAACTCCATCCAAAGCTAGTCATTTTGGCTGTGCCAACTTTATTTCAAAATCACCAGAGGTTGAAATGTTGGCCAAGGGACTGATGTGAATTACGTACCTGAAGCAGCACCTTGGCTGGGAGATGTGAAAACTAAATAATAAACTAATGGTAAACAAAACCAACTCTTTGGCGGAGGCTGCTTAGATTAACTGAATTCTGATCTGAATGTTTATTCATTTCTACAAGAGTACTATATGTTCATAGAACAAATATTTATGAGACATGGCACATGTTTAGATCAAGAATTGGGGTAATAAAAACTGAATTTCAAGTTGAACATAAATATGACTATGCACAAGTTTCTGAACTAAATAATAAACATCCATATAGCTTTTAGGCACCATATGTGATTTATAGTGTTTAAATATCTAAAATATCTTTTCTCTTTTTATAAGTACTGATTTTTTCTTCCTAGTCTCTCTTTCCCTTTCTTCTTTCACAATATTTGGCATATTGTGACATGCTGGAATTCCCCTGAAGGAGCAGCCATACCTTCCCAAAAATCCTGGCCATGCTGTGTTCAGTGATAAGGGACAAATTTCGCCCAAGGGTTCACTTGGCCAAAGGACTAATCTGAATCATGTACCTGAAGCAGCACCTTAGCTGGGAGGTATGAAAACTCAATAATAAACAAATGGCAAACAAAACCAACTCTTTGGCGGAGGCTGCATAGATTAACTGAATTCTGATCTGAATGTTAATGGAAGACAATGAATGACACAACAGGAGGAAGGCTTCTGAAGCTGGGATCATGTTTGGGTACTCTTTGTATCTCCTGCTGGGCTCACGTTTCTTTGAGGACAAGAATAAGGAATGATTTTGTTGGAGAGTCATGTGCCAAGTGAAGAATCTGGTGAAGCCATCCATTCTTTCCTCCCACAGCATCCATGGCTGGCAACTTCTGTTATGCAAGTGAATGATCAAATTTGAATTGAAAAGTCACAGTCTGAAGGCAACTCCATCTTGGCTAGAATTCCTTGATTCTTGACTACATAAAACAGCATATTGCTACTTACACCTTTTAAGTAAATAGTAATGAATTCTTCCCTCCAAGCACAAGAATTTGATCCTAATATGGCATGTGTTAATCTCATCAACACTTTTTTTTTTTGCAATGAATCTATCTTTAGAAGGAAGTGAATTTCTTTACTGAGGTCCATACTTTACTATCAAAGTCACTGCTCAGAGACAATTGTAGAATAGTACAAAGAATATAGGATTTGAAATTAAATGATTTGGTTCAGATACTAGTTCCTCAATTTGCAAACTGCATGAAGATTAAAAATGAAACAAAATAGGAGATGATATTTGACCTGGGCCTGGAAGGCTAAGTTGGTTTGTCATCTGGGGAAGGGGCAGAGTACATGAAGGTATGAAGCATGAAAATGCTGGTGTGTGCCTATGGAAGGAAGTGGTGGGAGGTAAATAAAAAAATTCGATTAAGCCTAGGTTTGAAAGAGACAGATGCCATGTTAAGAAGTTTAAGACTTAGCTATAGGACGTAGGAAAGCATTAGAGGTTCCTGAGTAGTTTTAAAAGGGTGATTTTGAGGGTGATGGGAGGTAAGGTCAGAGGAGGTGAGACTAATGGCAGACAGACTAGTCTAAGGGATGTTTCAAGAGTCCACAAGAGGGAGGATATATGAGGGAATATAAAGGAATACTGGATGGGATATTTGTGAAGTCAAATCTCCAGACCCTCCCATCACTTCATGGATATAGTAGAAAGATAGCAGATTCCAGAGCAATGGAAGATACAAGAGACAATGACGGAAAAGGATGGTCAGGACTGGATGATGAAGTGCATAGGAAAGAGAAGAGGAAAGATTCTAAGAAAACTTCCCTGTCTCCAATTGGGGTAATCAGAGTGTGGGTGTAAGTGGAAAATGTGATTTGAAAATGGAAAAAGTTGCAGGTTTGGAGTGAACAATGAAAAACAAAAGCCAGTTGCAAACAGTGAGTTTGAAATCTTGCCATTTATAAGAGGGTTTGGAAGGCTGCTTCCCTTTTCTTTATTCCTCGCCTGTGAGAGGAGGGGTTGGTCCAGATGGTCTCTGGAGGTTTTCTGGCTTTAGCTGTAGATCCCGTGTTTTTCAGTAAGGTTCTGTAAGCGTCCTGGTTCCCTGAGGCTCTCAGGGCTGTAAGAACTTTCTGCTGCTGTTGGATGATTTCAGACTCAATTATGGGTTCCCACAGTGTGCTTTGAGGCCAGAGATTTTCACACACTGGAAAAATGCTACATGAGAGGAAAACAACCTCCCACTTTGGGGAATGTAATGAGGAAACATGAATGTTTCCAGCTCACCGCTTTTTATGGGCTATGAATAAGTAAATACAGAGCAAAATGGGAGAGCAAGCATGTGCTTCAGAGGAGAAATATTTGTTTAGTGAGCTAATTGGTACTAGCCCAGTTTATCCTTCACAACGGCAATGTTTGATGTGCTCAATATGGGACCCCCGTCTAAGGCAGACCTACTCTGGTCCAGATGGCATCACTGGTTCTTTCATTCATTTGTACTTTCACATATCGAACACTTATTTGTCATCAACATCGTGCCAGACTTAGTGCTAGGCCCTAGGACACAGATATGCACATATAACTTTAAAGAACTCCCAGTTCAGTGGGTGAAAGAGGCTTGCATGCAATTAATTACAACGTCATTTGGCAGATCTGAGATGAGAGACACATGTGTGCACTTCATTTCCTCAGCTCTTGTCTTACAGGCATTAGCGTGTAAGAGTAATTGCACAATTCTATTCCATGGAGGTTTTCTGGGACTGGGAGACAATATAAAACATCTGAAGCATGTTGTGTACCTACAATGTGTTTCTCTTTGCAACAATCCTGCCAATAATCATTTTTATAGTTGAATAGCTAAGACAGAGTGAGGTTAGGTGATGTTCCTCAGATCACAATAGTAAGCATACAAACCTAGATAGAAACAAATGTTTAGCTCCAGAGCACATATATTTTTCTCCTTTATTGCATGGTTTGGAAATGTGATCTGAGAGCCCTGCGATACCCAACCCCTGTAGCAGGTGTGAGTTCAGTACCCCAACCTAGCTGAAGATCTGCTAAGATGTCTCCTGTTTACCCCTTGGCCTTTCCCATACCCTTTCATGTCCACATTGGTAGACCAGTCATCATAGCAATAGAAGTGCCATTCCTTGCAACCTGATCCTAACTGGGTAGTGTGCTGCTGTCAGGACTGTTTCAGAGTCCTTTAAGACTGAAGACAAGTATTTGAAGCAATTTTTTTGTTTTGTTTTGTTTTGAGACAGAGTCTGGCTCTGTCGCCCAGGCTGGAGTGCAGTGGCTGGATCTCAGCTCACTGCAAGCTCCGCCTCCTGGGTTTACGCCATTCTCCTGCCTCAGCCTCCCAAGTAGCTGGGACTACAGGCGCCCGCCACCTCGCCTGGCTAGTTTTTCTTTTTTTTGTATTTTTTAGTAGAGACTGGGTTTCACCATGTTAGCCAGGATGGTCTTGATCTCCTGACCTCGTGATCCGCCCATCTCGGCCTCCCAAAGTGCTGGGATTACAGGCTTGAGCCACCGCACCTGGCCTTTGAAGCAAATTTAACCTGAAGTCATGACCAGGCAAAGAGGATAGACACTCAGAATCAGCCTCTTGCTTTTGCTGACAGTGCCTGTCAATCTGGGCCTTTGTGATGAAGCAGGGCATCTTTTCTTGTGCCCTGGTATGAGATGCTTCCTTGGCTCAGGCTTACATAGTAACCACATATGGGAAAGGAGCCTGGATGTAGGCTACCTCCAGGTTTAAACTCTAAACTTAGCACAACTTGGAGATGAAGTCCCAACTCACATGTCTGAGTTTTCTTCCTCCATTGCCAGCAGTATTCCTCCTCATCTTCCATGGCTTCTCATGGATTGGTGGCCTCATGTTCTCTTCTCTGTTCTCACAGGTACCTTTCCAGAGCATCTTGCAGCATGATGCAGTGAAAAGAACATAGGATTTTGAGGTGGACAGGCTTGGATTTGCAGTATGACTCAGGCAAGAAGCTAAGTCTTTCTGAGTTTCATTTCCTCACCTGTAAATGGGTCATAGCACTTATCTTGAGGAATACGGTGCAATGAAATAACATTCAGTTGGTAAATTGGCACCTTCTTGTGCTATTATAATTGGCCTATAGTTGATGATTTTTTTCCAAGAGATCTTGCTATTTATTATGAATTAGTAAGCAATTGAATTCCCTTTCACACAATATATTCGGCTTTACTTTTCATCTTTGTAAGAAATGTTTTGTTCTCAGGGCTATTTTCATCACCATAGGAAGGCCCCAGAAGTAATTGTTCAGGGGCAGAGTGACCTTCCTCTTGCTCCTAAAGGACATAGATACTCAAGGAAATGTTTGGTTGTTCTTTCACCAAGTACCCCTCCAGTGAAACTCTTGACATCTGTCTCCTGAGTGGCCTAAGGACAGTGCTGGTTTTCTACCTTTCCTCAAGAGCGAGGACGTTTCTTGCTTCCTGGCTCTCTCCTAAAGGGCAGTAGACATTGGACGGAGAGTTGGGGGATTAAAGAAGGCATCCTTTAAGGACTTCTTCACAACGATGTAATGATTAAAGAGGAACACTGAGTAATTTGAAAGCAAATATATAAAGAACATTTAGTTCATTCACACAGCAAGCATTTCTTTGGAACCTTTTAGTGCCAGACATCAAGCTAGAAACTAGGATAGAGAAACTAGTCAGACCCAGTACCTGCCCCAGAGGAGCTCATAGTCTTCTGTAAGAGGTAGATAAGTAAAAAGACATTTGCACACTTTCTAGAAGGTGTTAGGGTAGAGTTAGGTACAGCATGACAGCGGGTGTGCAGGAGATGGCATTGTAACCCAGGCTTCCTTCAAAGATTCAAGACCAAGTGAGTGAGAGTTGGTCAGGATGTGAAAAGAGCATCCCGGTAATATAATTAACATTGAAAAATTCATAGAGGCAAGATGTGTATAACTGTCTGGGGCTCAAGATCCATGTTAATGAGTGACTAGAACTGAGATGAGAATGAGCGAGGCAAGATTTCACAGAATTGTATTTGCCATGATAGTGGTTCATTTATCCTGAATATAATAAGATGCTATTGAAGGCTTTTAATTAATTGATTTATTTCCTTCTTCATTCCTCCCTTTACCAATATTTGTTGAGCGTGGGTCCTTCCTTTGAACCCCTACTCTGCATTTGACACAGAGTAGAGGTTAGGAGGAAGAGCCTGCATCCAAATCACTTGGGCTTAAATCCCTTTTCTGCTACCTGCAAGCTCTGTGACCAATGTAACAGTTGTTTAACCTCTCATTGCTCCAGTTTTCTCATTTGTAAATTGGACATAAGAATGGCACTCACATTAAAATAATGTCAGATTAATTTAAGATACTATATATAAAGCATTTAGAATAGTTCCAGACTTATGAACATCCATACATTGTGAGCTATAAACCTTGTGTCTGACAGGTTCTGGTGACAAGCAGAGAAAGGCACCATCTCTGCCCACCACAAGCATGGAGTTCACGGAAGCTGGACTTTCTCCATGCTGTAAAAATGAACATACCCAATATTGTGGATTGCGTGCCTTGAATAGGATACTATGGAAGCACTCAGGAGAGACTTAGACTTGGGAGACCAGAAGGGGCTTTTGGAAAGAAATGTCTCAGCTTGAACCTAAGAAATGAGTAGAAATTAGCTAGACAAATGAAACAGAAAAAAGTCAAGAGCAAGTCACAATAAATGCGCATTTCAAAATGCTTCCCCTGGCAGCAAGTGTAGAGTGGACCAGAAGGGGAAGAGTCTACAGTCATGGAGGACCATTAAGAGGCTCTTCGTAGGAGTTGCCTACAGCTCATGGAGCAGGTGGGCCAGAGGTTGTTATCCTTCTCAGATAAAAGAGACAAATTCTAATGGCTTCTCATGCTATCTGTCCACTCGGTGACTGAGCCAGGGTTAGACTCTACCTCTCCTCATTATTATCCCACCAGTTCTCAAATCCTCAAAAGGGATTTCACTCCTATATATCCTGTAGTAGACTCTCACAGACAATGGTATGAGCATTGGTAATTTTGCACAGGAATAACTTTCTCCGTATGAAGCATGTGACTGTGGTTACCATTTCACAGACATCTCAGATGAATATACGTACTGTGTACAAGTCCTAAAATCTCACAGTCAAAAAGAGGAGAATAAGATCCATTTGTGGCCAAAGGACTATATCATTTTAGAAATGCAATTCTTATCATCGCCTTTGAATATTCTTCTTCTCACTAACCAAGAAGTTTTCTGCTTGCCTTTCCGTAATGTCATTTTTGGTATTGAAGTTTGGATTGTTGGGTGGGGCAGACAATGAGGATGACATGACATAAGTGTTCAATAAAATCCAGCCAGGTTAGTGAATTCCACCCCAAACATGTCCCTGGAGCTGGTAAGGCAATGCCACTCAGATACACACTGTCTACATGTTTACAAACGTCTTTACAGAAATAGTAAATAGACCCCTAATCTCAGGACTCCTAATCTGGTGTCTTTTCCACCACAGTTTGCTGTGGCCTTTATGTACAAACTATCACAGGATGCCACCTCCACTGTCAGCCCCATGGAGGATGGGTGTGACATTTCTGTGTCTTTCTTATTGTTAAGTGCCATTGATATTCAGAACATTCTTGATTAATTCGTGTAACACAGAGAAACTGCAAAGATGAGGAAAACATATTTGTTTTGAGTCATCAGGAAATGTTTATTTCCTTCCATTTATGTTTCACTTAAAAGTATGAGCTACTCAGGGGTAAAGTGAGTAAATTTAAATTTGCATTCCAATGTCTTAAACTATTTCATCAATTCTCCCAAGAACATTGAAATACTTTTTTTCCTTAATTTTGCTAGTTTGCTCAGGATTATAAATTACTAATGCTCCTAAGAAATCAATAACCTCCCAAAGGAGATAGAAGTCAGGCTTTGAAATGTTACTATAAAAAAAAAATTTCCCACCAACATCTAGACAATAGGCCAGTGAAGTGGGTGAACTACCTGTGTCAGTTTCACAGTGTGAATATAAATTGTGGAAGAAGATGGAAAAAAATCATGCCTGAAAGCTCAGGCTGATGTGTTTTGTGTGTTGTGGCTCTTGCATAGGCCAGTTTGCTCTTGGACAGGTCGTTAGCAGAGTGATCAATAAGAACTACCACATACCAGCTAGCTTTGGTTTTTAGAGTTATCAGAAGCAAGGGGCTGGGGTAGAAGAGGGTGTTGGCTAAGAGTGCAGACTCTCTTGTTAAAAATCCTGTGGTCAGCCAGGCACAGTGGCTCACACCTGTAACCCCAGCACTTTGGGAGGCTGAGATGGGTGGATCACGAGATCAGGAGATCGAGACCATCCTGGCTAACACGGTGAAACCCCGTCTCAACTAAAGATACAAAAAATTAGCCAGGCATGGTGGCACGCGCCTGTAGTCCCACCTACTTGGGAGACTGAGGCAGGAGAATCACTTGAACCCAGGAGGCAGAAGTTGCAGTGAGTCGAGATCATGCCACTGCACTCCAGCCTAGGTGACAGAGCGAGACTCCGTCTCAAAAAATAAAATAAAATAAAAAACTTTTGTGGTCAAAGCTCCACCTAGCCACTTAATAGTTGGGACAACATATGTAATATATATTTCTCTCTGCCTCAGTTTACTCATCTGTGAAATTATGATAATAGCTATTATAGGGATTAATTGAAATAATGCATTTGAATACTTAGAACGTTTCTGGTACAAAGGACACCCTTAATAAATCCTTGCTATTATAATCAAGTTTGCTTTAAATATATAAACTTAAGTTTAGTGTCAGTGTGAGAGTTACTGTAGCTCAGGCTTTTCATGTCATAAATGAGGAAATACTAATGTTGAGTGAGCAGTCTGCTGGTGTTCATTACAGAGCTGTTTTATTTTGCAATATTTTCTTTATTCAGAATTTGAAAGAAACATAGAATAAAGGAAGAAACAAGTTAATATGTGTCCATAATCTTTAAATTTAGTGAGTTTAAAAAACAAATTTAATTGCTTTTTAAATTTACCATCTGTTGTTCCATATAGGTGAGTTTTTTTAAAAAAATGAATTGTCATAACTTACTGTTTCAGAACTTCTTAAAAACATGTTTTAATTAATTTTACTGTATTTAAGGCCCTGGAGCAAGCTTTTTGTGATGCTTCTATGGCACCATCTGCCAAGTGGAAAAATGACCCTGCTCTGCACATGGACCTGTGTTCCTGTGGGCAGAGACCCCTCCGTGGGGTGAGAAGTAACCTATGCCATTCTGGGGCACTGGGCAACATGCTGCCTGGTCAGGGACACGAGCTAATCATCCCTTTGTCAGCAATATATCAAAATCAACAGCTTGTACACCCTTGGACCTGAATAACATTCATGTTGGGAACTGGCCTCCTTACCTATCAACAATCAGTATGTGGCACTTCTGGCTTGAGGTCAGGAGATTCAGGCTTTTGAACGTTACTGTTTATATTGCATATTCCTCTCTATGTACAAATTTCCCGGTGTTTACGTTGTTTAAGCTTTTGGAAACTCCTCTAGGTTCTGTCTTGTAACTGTCAGCTGTTAGCGTTTCAAGCGGATGTGGGAATTTATCTTAGAAATTTTCCCAAGCTGGTGGTGGTGGGAGAACTAAGCACCCTGAAGAATAGAACAAAAAATGTCGATCTGGGATTGAAGAGACAAACTTTAGTTTTCATCTTTGAACAATCTCTGTAAATGGGAATACAAACATGAATGTCAAATGGTCCTTGACTTAGGGAGTTCGCCACCTAGTAGGCAAGACAGGTGTGAAGATAAAAGCCATGCTGGAACCCAGGGTTCCGTGGGAACCTGAAGGAGAACCTACTCAGAGTGGAGGGAAGCCCAGGGAGGATTCCTGAGAGAGGAGAAGCCTGAGTTGAGCTCTGAAGGGAAATTAGAAGTTTCTTGAGCAAACCGTAAGTGAGGAAGGCACAGAAGAAACAGTGTGATAAAAGGGAGAGAGAAAATAGAGGTAAAGTAGGAATATTAGAAAAGCTGTTTCTAAAGCCTGGAATATGTGCAGCCTGAGGAAACATGAGGCCACAGAATGAGGACCTTATTTGCTACGCCAGAAAGCTTAGGCTTTGTCTGGTAACTGAGATCTCTCAATCAGTTGTAAACAGAAGAGTGCCATGATTGCATTGCATTTTGGGAATATCTCTGGTATCGGTATGGGAAATTGATTATAGAGTGACCATGATGGGCTAGGAAGGACATGTAAGATATTGTTCTCTTTGATGCCTAAAGTTAAGCAGGAATGATGGGGATGAAGGTAAGTATAATGACTCAGAGTTGATAGAATAAATGGGATTTGATCACCTATTTCATAAAGAGGGTGAGAGAGAAGGAAATGACCCAGAGGTCTCCCAGGGCCTGATATGCAACAAGGTGGATGGTGATTCTAGTTTCTGAGTAAGAAACAGGAAAAGAACAAGAGGAGGAGGTGAGAAGAAGTAGAAGCATGGGGAGGTGGCGGAGCAGAAAGAAAAGGAGGAAGAGGAGGGGGAGGAGTGAGTTTGGGGAAAAACAATGAGTTCAGTTTTAGACATGATGAATTAAATATATCTGAAAGGATTTCTAGTAGGCATTTGGGGTATGAGAGACCTATGGTAGAGATAAATATTTGCAAGTCATAATTAGTGATAAATAAGTCATATGTATGAAGTCACCCTGGGAGAGAGTATAGAGTGAGTGAGAAGAGAGATACCAATAAACCACAGCTATCCGCAGTCAGGCGTCTAGGATGATGAAGTCCCTGGAAACTACGTAACACAGGAAATTTAAAAATACCTGGGATGTTCAGCTTAAGAAGAGAAGAATCAAGTGATTATAAAAATATCTGACTAATTATAAGAAATGTGTGAATACTTTCATGAAATAAATGACAGGCTTATTTCACAGACCTGAAATGAAGCCGCCAGGTAAAAGTTGCAAAATTTGGTGCTGTATATAGAAAACTCTTTGATGTATTTGAAACGGTCAGTACTAATACCTTGTGCCGTAGTGAACACTCCATTAATAGAATTGCTTAAACAAAGGTGGTTTATCTACTAAAGAAGAGATAGAGCAGTGAGTCCTAAACTTTGCTAAATCCAAACAACCTCAGGATTGTCGATAAAAAACGCAAACTCCAAAGCACCACTCTACAGCTCTACAGCATTTGGACCAGGAATATTCAGGAATATACTATATACATAGAGAGTATATATATACACACACACTATATATACACACACACTATATATAACTATATATCATGTATATATAATATATACTATATATACTAAATATAGTGTGTATATATATTATATATACTATATAGTATACATATAGTATATCTATGTAGTGTGTGTGTATATATATAGTATATTCCTGAATATTCCTGATCCAAATGCTGTAGGGCTGTATATAGTGTGTGTATATACGTGTGTGTGTGTGTGTGTGTGTGTGTGTGTGTGTGTATGTGTATGTGTATAGTTTCCCCAGTGATATTTATATTGCCAGACTGGCACAGGTCATTAAACAGTTTTGGAAATCACTAGGAAGTTTTAGATTTTGGATGTGTACCTGTAAATTTTGTGTGTATGTTTGTGTGTGTGTGCATGCACACATATGTTTACATATGAGTGGGTCATGAAATAGAAATTATTCCAAGTTTTCTTCTAATCCTTCCAAAGGGAAACAATTTTATGCATCTGAGGTTTAAACCTTGCTTCTTTTGTGTTCTCTCACAGTGCAAAATTGCCTTAGGTTGAGGGGTGGTACATCCTTACTACACCAAAGTGGGAACATCATACTGCTGAAGGCTCTTTGTGAGGAAGACAAACTTCTTTGAGCAGTGTTTACATGTCTCAGAGCTTCTGCTCTGTCTCTTGTGGTTTATAGAAGATTAAAGATCTGTTTTACATAAACTGTCTCTACCCAGGAGAACCAGGTGGCACAAAAATGACCCTTCTGAAGCCATCACCTCTCAATTTGGCTTCTCTATCCAACACCTTCTTACATCATAGCATCTTCTTTAACAAGATCATCTATCATTACAGACTGTTTGTTGGGCTCCTAAAAGGGTGTTTACTATACTCAGGATTCAGATCTTAGCCTGTATCTTCTCATTTAAAGCACAGGCTCCTTCAGGGATCAATATCATCCTTTTTTTTTTTTTTCCTGCAGTATGCACAACACCTGGCAAGGAACTAAATGCAGAGTAACTGCTAAAGATTATTTATTTGCTGATTCTTAAAAGTTATTGTACCCAGGCAGATAACATATTGAAACAGGTTCCTTTCTCTTTTAAAATTGATAGAACTTACTATTACTCATTGATTTTGAAAACTTAAGGGAGTTTGCTTGCATTTCCAATAGGAGATTGGATCCAACAAAACAAATTGAAAACCACATATAAAAATGAGTCATCTTTTTTATTGAATACACATTTTCACGTTAAACATCTTTAATAGTTAACATGCATTCCTGCTAGCTTTTGAAATCAAACATGGTTTATGGATTCAATTTAAAACCTTTCATTGAAAGGAAATCCATTTTAATTTTTATTTTAATCATTTAAATATTTAAAGATGTTGCCTGTGTTCTCCAAATTTCTTTTAATCATGATAGGTCTACACAGAGGCTTTTGAGACAATGTGCAGTTTTATTAACAGGCTGTTGTAAAGCAAATGCATTTTTCAACATGGAAAATGCATTTTTCAGTTTCTAGTTTTGCTTTGAATTTAATAAAAGGTACAAATGAGTCCTGCTTTGATGTGCCCATGAGGAGGCTCTGTTACTACTGGTTTGGACACAGAAGGATACCAATGCCTTGATATTTAGCATTCAGTGATATCATGGGTGAAGTTACTGTCTCAGCTTTGTGCTTTGGCTCAACCCACCTCCATTGTCTGGCATTTGCCATTCTCTCAAGTGATAAAATTAATCTGCAGTAATTCACTTGGAGTATATCAGGCTCTGAAGATCTATCAGTGGATAGGATCTATCAAGTGTCTTTGCTTCCAGTCAGGTGAGGGATCCAGATTGACTTGGCATGGGCTTCAAACAAGCTTGGGTCCCAAATTCAGCTCTCCCATTTATTAGCTTTGTGATTTGAGTAGTTACTTAACTTCTTTGAAATTCAATATCCTCATCTAAAATAATGTTTACTCTGCAGAGTTGGTGTGTGGCTCAGAGATAATACATGTTTGGCTTATACAAGTTCCTTGGTAAAGTGTCACACTTGAAAAAGTCAATTTCTCCTGAGAATGAGGGCCCCAAAATAAGGAGATGCTGTGTGGACTGAAGGAAACCTCAGTTTATCCTTCATGTACTTCATTTCCTTGTTTTAATGTCTAAATGCTCATTATGTATGTAAGAGGACAGCTCGGTAGCCATCTCGGTTCTTAAAGTACAGATATTTGGGGATTCTGAAACAGGAAGAGGCTGATTTGCCTGTGAACAGTGAGTGAGATCATTGCACTCTATATTACTAAAGTGGACTCACCGTCCCTTTCAAGAGCAGATTCTGTGCAGAGATATTCTGGGACACTGATGTTGCTGTGGCCCCTCTCCAGCCCCTAACTGGACTGGACATAGCACATGCCGTTTGCACACTCTGATCAGAAGACCAGTCTTACATTTGTGATGAGGTAGAGATGAGATGTATAGGTAAATGGTGATGTCAAGAGTGCTGGTAAAGGCCCTCTGTCACCGTTAACACTATCCAATCTCCTCTGCCTGTCATCTTTAACATTGCCTTGTTACCTTGAAAAGGGAGAGCAGGGCTTTTCTTTCTTAGTTAGAAGCAAGGATGTAAATAATTTCATCCAACTAAAAATTTAAATTCTACTCTAACTTCTTCTTTGTATGCCCATTGTTCTTCAAAGGAATAAGGTCATCATTCAGAAGACATGTCTCCCAGTGTCTGTGCCAGCATTTCTTCTGGTGCAAGCCATCTTTAATAGCCTTCTGATTTTATAAATTGAGCCAATTTAGGGAATGAACACTTATTAAATGTCCACTATAACTGGCACTACATTAGGCATGAGGCATTTCTGATCTCATTAAATATCCACCACAATCTTTTAAGAGAAGGGACATAAACTGCATTTTTAAATATATCTGAGAAAACTGAATATGAGTTTGCAAGAAGCATGGCCAAAACTATGTAATGAGAGAAGGAAAAAGTTGAGATTTAAAACCAAGTCTGTGTTTCTTTCCATTACATAATCCTGCCATTCGCTTTTAGGAAGAACTAAGGTCCCCTGCATGCTCACTGCTTCACCCCAACTCTAGAGTGCTTGCTCTTTCAAAAATTGGCCAAGTGACCCAAACATCTAAAAATGCATTTTTTAATTGTTGTGATTTTTAAATTGCTGAAGCATTGGTGTCATTATTATTTCTTTTTTCCCAAGATAGAGTCTTGCTCTGTCACCCAGGCTAGAGTGCAGTGGCACGATATCGGCTCACTGCAACCTCTGCCTCCCAGGTTCAAGCAATTCTCCCTCAGCCTCCCGAGTATCTGGGATTACAGGCATGTGCCACCATGCCTGGCTAATTTTTGTATTCTTGGTAGAGACAAGGTTTCACCACGTTGGCCAGGCTGGTCTCAAACCCTTGACTTCGTGATCCACCTACCTCAGCCTCCCAAAGTACTGGGATTACAGGCAGGAGCCACCGTTCCCAGCTCTGGTGTCACTATTTTTGACCATATGCATAGTCTACATCTTTTATTTATCAATATCCATGGGAAGATTAGAAATATAGCATTAAGAAAAGAGATCTCAGAAGCATAGTGCAGTGGAAATATTCAGACTTTGGAATTAGACATGCATTCATTCCAGTCGTTATCTATTTGACCATGAACATGTTGCTTGATCCACCTAAGTCTCAAGTTCTTCATATATAAAATGGGAGCAGTGGTAAATGTCTTACATGACTATTATAAGAATTAGACAAGATAATAAACATAACATCACAGAATCTGGCACATCGAGACATACTTTAAGTAACAGACCTTAAATTAGGACTATTACCATCTTTTTATCAACATAGTAGCTTTAAATATATGTATAATGTGTACAGATAAATAGTATTCAAATAGAATTCGAATTGTTCCTATTTCATGCTAGGCTGTAAGCACCTGGACACAGAGCCAAAGCTGTGTTGTCTACCACTGTATTCTCAGCCCTTAGCAAGTACCCAGCATATAATAGGTCCTGAGTAAATATTGGATGAATTGTGGATGAACAGCAATTTATGACACCTAGGTACATGACCTAGGACTTTATTAGGCACTCATCAATTTCAAAATGTATAAAATATAAACCTGGGGCTAGAAAATCTACAAGGTTTTTAACTTATAAGATGGAACGTTTGAAAGTTGTTCAAATGAAACTCATGAGATATTGTTAGCATCAACTAAGTACATTAAAGCCAAACAAGAGACATTTAGAACATCACATAAAACCAACTCTCTTTCCTTTGATTATCTATTATTTTAATGGCGAGAGAAAACATAATGACTTTGCAAAGAGTGAATTTGAGGTCATCAACTATATTAATTGAAAAAACCCTGTCCATCTGATGGATGTGAAATGAAATGTAGATAATGTATACTTCTGAAAGAAGTGATCCAAGATGCTGAGAAGGGTGTTCTGATTTATTAGCCACCTTTAATGAGATGTGGAGAGGAAGAACGAGTTGGTCAGCATTACTGAACAGAGTGCAGACACGTGCTTGCTTGACAGGTCTGAGCTGGAGTTTTGCTGACTCAAGCTCAAGTCAAGTATGAATTGTAGGACAATATTCATACTTATTGTCCTACAATTATGTTTATGGTTCAGAATTTTCTTACTGATTGTACTTTTTAGATATCCTATGTACACATATCATCTTTACCTTAATATATATTATATTCTTTGAAATCGGAGATGATGTGAGCAGTTTTATGTATTCTTTATAGTTTTACTCTAGTCACAATGAGACTGAAAACTTTAAAGCAGGTATAATTATTTCCACCTTGTAGCATATTTCAGAGGTATGAATGACCCTGAAATGTAAACACTTACCTTGGTGCTCAGCAGTTCAGTGAATAAACTTACTGTTATTATTGTTGTTAGTATAATTATTGGTATGCCAGCAATATATTGAAGGCTTGTCCCCTTCATTTTAGTCATCCTTCTTAAAGACATTTTAATAGAATAGCAGAAATTAGGGAGGCATAAGTGGAGGAGAACCATAAAGCAAATATTTCCACTGATGATGTTCTCATATTTTCTCCACTCCCTAGTACTTTAAGCCCTGGTGTGTTATGTCAGCATCAAATAAATTGGCTAATTAAAAGCCCTTAATTTGCTTCCTCCTAAAAGAAGGATTTTTCCCCTCTCTGATTTGAGTCACTGACATATTTGTGCCTTACTACTTCACTTCTTGATGAAGAAGATGTTTTCTAGTGCATGAAGCTTCCCTTAAGCAGAAGTTTAAGTACTGCTCTCCCATTTTACCCTCAGCCTTCACTGGGAATGAGACTTTGCAATGTTCTGTTTCTGACCAGGATATGTTCTCTGGAATCTATTACTGGATTGCTTTTCCTCTGTGTATTTGAAACTTAGGTGTATATCAAAATAACTTTGCCATGAAAAGCAGTATATTTAGTACTTATAACTCACTTTAATTCAACTTTGCCTCAACTCTTGGAGAATATGATAATGCAATTTCGTGGATCTTACTGCTTTATTTTAGAGTGTACATATTTAAGTACTTAGAACTATTTAAAAGAGATGCATCATAAAAAAGAGATAGATAAAAACATATCACACAATGACATTTTGTTGAAAAAATCTTTTAAGAAATTAAGTATGGGAAGAGAATCCTTTTTGATTCATTATTTTTTCTCCTCTTATGACTTGATGTTCAAGTTGCACAAATAATTTTGAGATATTTGTTTGACATGTAGGTGTTGTATTCATCACAAAATACTCATTCCTTTCTTTCACTAGTATTTTTGAAACCATGGCAACAGAGTATATTATTGCCTAGTCGAGACTGTCACAGGAGAATGCATTGCTCTTTTCATGGAGTGAGATTCTGTTTAGGGAATGATCCAGTCTCAAGAAAACCAATCCATTTTTCACCCAGATAGCCTTTGTGTTATAGCAGAGCACTCAGCTGTTGAATACTCCCCACCCTACCTATTTTCCCTGCATATGCCTGGAGAGCAAGGACATTTTCAAGTAACTCTTCCCTGGGGTGAGTGTAAGTGGAAAGGCAAAAGAGGTAAATGACAGGTTGAGTACTAATGGAAAGGTTTCCCCTTACAGAACTTAGAGTAAGAACCGTGGCATATAAATGATTCAGCTGAAGTTAATAACCTGAGGCATTGGTGCCTTTTGGAGTTAGAGTCCCTTTGGAATAAGTCTGCTCCTGTCCTTCCACAATGTCACCCTCTGAATGATTTCAGTTTGTTCTTTTGGTACAGGCTCAAGCTTAACGCGCATCCAGGAAAACTCCACTGAAAAGCGGAATTTGAAGTTTTATGGATGTTCAGGATGTTTGGTGGTTTTCAATTACTGATGGGATAATATCCTCCAGATCCTGATTATTGAATTTTTTAAATGTCAATTTTCTGCTTTATAGAGAGTCTGGTGTACATTTTCCAGGTTAAGATCTGGTAGAATTTTTTATGAACATCAAGGACATCTCATTACATAGGAAAACTTAAGGCAGTATTTGGAAGGTTGTGGAAGCTCACACGTCACTTGCTTGGTTCTCTTTCTTGGCTGCTTTAAGACCCCCTACTTCATACCTGCATACTTAGCCCACAGCAGGCTCTGCTACTAATACTATTCCCTGTGATAGCTACCGGTGGATGGGGGCGGGTGGAATTCCAGCTAACATTGAGGTGAAATCTTTATTAGTGTCACTGTGATTTGCTTTTCCTGTGCCCAACGTTCCATCTCATCGCTGGGAATTCTAACCAAGTTTGTTTAGTTGTAAGAAACAGTGATCTCCTTCAAACACCTCAAATTGTAAAAATAAAAGTGAATTATTCAAAACCAGCAGTCATCAGAAACCACAACAACTTCAGCAGCCAGCTATTCTTCTGTGCTCCCTCAGGGCCGCCTACGTTCTCTTTGTAATGGCATCTCTCTGTTGCCTATGAACCTATTTCATTCTCTACTCTCTGCTGACTAGTGAGTGTCCTCTAGTCCTTATTCATATTTTTTGCTTCCTTATAACTCCTGCCTGAAAATGGTTGCCTTGGTCTTAACTTTACCTCTGGGCATCCTTTCTGCTTCCAATGCTACCAATAGCTAAATACTTTTCAGGCATTTGCTTCTGTAAATTTCTGATAAAGTCCCTGTTACATTTTTGTGCAAGGCCGCAAGTTTCTATGTAGTTGCTAAATTTTCATCCTTGAATTAGGTGTCCATCCGTGGTTCAATCATGGTTGGATGGTGGAACAAAGGTCTTGTGGTACTAGCCATGGTGATTCCATTCATCTCTGTCACTTGGCAGGGACGTGGGTGGCCATTTCCCTTAAAAAGACCAATATGTTGTCAGCAACAAGAAGCCCACTGAGCCATTCAACACAGGTTCGAAATACCATTGTGAATTTGGCCTATTGAGTGCAATTTTCCTCCTCTGTAAATAGGCTAGTGACAGTATCTCAGGGCTTTTGTAAGGATTGCAGATGTAAGTGAGTAGCACAATGTTTTTCATTTTCAATCAAGAACTCTATGATTAGTTGAAGTAGAAGTGTTATTTGTAATAATATCCATATGATTTTAGTAGTAATAGTTGTAGTGATAACAGTAGTATTTTAGTAGTAATAGTTATAGCATTTGTAATAAGAAGTAGTAGGGATAGTGGGAATAGCTAAAAAGAATGAGTTTAGTGGAGTTCTGGTCAGGAGGAGAAGCTGTGTCTTTTTGCTCTTGTTATGTTTCTACCTCAAAGACCTGGCCAGAACTCCAGTTTTTCAGACCAGATCAGCAAGTGATGAAAATAGAGCTCAAGCAAAATTAATAGGAGGAGAGAATTGATGTGTTTGCCTTTATAACTGAAGAGTCAAGCCATAGTCTGGCTTCAGCTGGTGGGTCTAGTGGATGAACCAATGTCATAAGAATTCTGTAGACAGCTTTTATCTTTTGGCTAAACTTTCCTGTGGGGTGATTTTACTCTTGGTAGACTTTCTAGACATAGCAGGAAAGATGGCCATTGGCATATATAGTTTTATCTTTTTAGCTATTCATCCTAGAAGAATAGTGCATTCTTTCTACTCACCAGACAAGCATAACACCTATAAAAGACTTCATTCTGGCTGGATGCTATGACCATTCATGAATCTGTTACTATGGCCATGATCAGTGAGGACTAGGTACTCTTGTTTGATATGGGTTTCTAGGTCTGAAAGTGGGTTGTGGGAAGACTTAGTCCCACTTAAATCACATGGAGTTAAAATGGAATTAAACTGGCTAGATCCTCAATAGCAAGTGAAAAATAGGAGCAGGAAAGGAGCAGGTGTCTACCTCACATGATTTACAAGTTGCTGTAAAGTTTCCAGGAGATGATGCATACAAATTGCTGAATGAAGTAGCTAGCTTATAAGCAGATATATGATTAACAGTTATCCTTGCATTTTTCTTCCATCACATTTCTTATTGTTATGTCGCATTTGGCCTCAGCCCCACTTTTTAAAAAAATCATCTTCCTTGGTATAAATTAGATGACTACTTGGCATTGATTTTAAATATCAGATAACAGTAGGTTGAAGCCTTAAAGATTTCTTTTTTTCAACCCAAAATCTTTGACCCGAGACCTTGCTAAAGGCTGAGACATTGGTCCATGTTCTGAGTTACATAGCTCCAAGCCCCAAAGTCAACTCTAGCATCTCTGTCTCTTTTTGAACATTTTCTTGCTTCTACCCCTACCCTAAATATTTTATGCATTTTCTCCACCTGTTCCTATGGCTAATACCCAAGTTCAAGCCTTCATTGCTTCTTCTTCTTTTTTTCTTTTTTCTTTTTGTTTATTTGTTTTTGAAAAAGGAGGTAAATTGTACATAACTTAAGCCATTTAAAAATATATAATTCAGTGACATTCAGTACATTCACAATGTTGTATAGTTATCATCTCTATCTACTTAAAAACATGATCATCATCCCAAAAGGAAGCGCCATACCTATTAAGCAGCTACTCCCCTTACCTTCTTTCCTCCAGCCCCAGGTAACAACTAATCTATCTTCTGTCTCTGTGGGTTTATTTATTCCGGATATTTCATATAAATGCAATCAGACAATCTGTGATTTGTGTGTTTGGCTTCTTTCACTTAGCATGCTGTTTTCAAGGTTCATCCATATTTTATCACTTGTATCAGTACTTCTTTCCTTTGTACAGCTGAATTGTATGGCTATAACACATTTATAAAAATTCATTCATTAGTTGATTTTCCATTTTTTTAACCCTTACCTTGGCTACTGGTAGAGCCTCCTGTCAGGGGGTCTCTATTGCTTAACCACAAGGATCAATGTTCACATTTTATTCTGTATTCTGGGGTTGTCCAACACAGGGACTCTATTCCTAACCAGAAGCTTTGTCACATCTTATCTCAAATGCAAGGCAACTATGCTGGCTTTCTACCTTCCTAAATCTCTTTTTTGATCATATCGCCCCTTACTCTAAATCTGTTGATATTCTCTATTACTTATTTGTCAATTACAATAATAATAATAGCTATAATCTATTCTAGGTTTGCAACAGACATTTTCCATACTGTTTACATGAATACACATTTAATTATCAGATATATGTGTATATATATATATATATATTTTCTCATAAGTGAGGAAACTGAGTCACACTATAATTAAGAACTTTTTCAAGGTCACACAGAAGGAAAGTGTTGGAGCCAAGATAGGAACTCTACCAGTAGCAAACACATCCTAAAATGACTCCCAGTAATCTCTACCTCCTGGTGTTCATGCCTTTCTATAATCCTCTCTTCTTGAGTGCTGAATGTACCATGATTTGTTTCTGACCAGTAGAAAATGACAGAGGAAATATTAGGATGGGATGGGATGTCACTCTTGTGATTGCATTATGTTGTGTGAGTCTGTATTTAGCAGGCTAGAGCTGGAGACTCCCCTTCCAATCTTGATGAAGCAATTGGTCATGTTGGAGAGGCATACATGGCAAAGAACTATAGACAGCCTCTAGGACTTAAAGATGGCCTCTACCCTCCAGTCAGCAAAAAACCAGGACCCTTAGTCAGGCACTTACAAGGAACTGAATTCTGCCAAACTCTTAAATGATTTGGGAAGCAGATACTTCGTCAGTCAAGCCTCCAGATGAAAATGCAGCCTGCTGAATATCTTGATTACAACTTTGTGGTGGGACCCAGTTAAGTCATGCCCAGAGTCCAGATGCATGGAAAGTGTGTGATAATTAATCTATGTTTTAAGCTATTCAGTTTATGGCAATATATTATACAACAATAGAAAATGAATGTAGATTCTCGTAGCTGAAAGTGGAATACTACTGTAACAAATACATAAAAATGTGGTAGTAGCTTTGGAATAGTAGTAGTAGTAGGTAGAGGCTGAAACACATGTTGAGGAATATGAAAAAGATTAAAGCGTTTTGAACAGACTGTTAGTAGAAATCTTGATTTGGAGGACACTGCTGATGAGGACTCAGAAAGAAATGAGGAACAAGTCACTGGAAACTGGAGAAAGAAGTATGCATGTTATGTAGTGACAGAGGCATAACAAAATTGACTCCTGCAGTTAGACAAAAGCAGAGTTTGTAAATGGTAAGTCTGGATCTATAGCTATGGGGAATTTCTCATTTATTTATTAGAGACAAGGTCTTGCTCTGTCACCCAGGCTGGAGTGCAGTGATATAAACATGGCTCACTATAACCTCAAACTCTTGTACTCAAGCAATCCTCCCACCCCAGCCTCCTGAGTAGCAGGGACTACCAGAGCATGCCACCACACCTGGCTAATTTTTAAATGTTTTGTAGAGACAAGGGTCTTGGTATGTTGCCTAGGATGGTCTCAAACTTCTGACCTCAAGTGACCCTCCCACCTCAGGGTGCCGAAGTGCTAAGATTACAGGCATGAGCCACCACACCCAGCTGCTAGGGCCAGATATTATATATAATATATAATATCTCTCCTCCTCTTTGCCTGCAATGTGGTGAGCAGGGGGCATGTTTCAGCCCTGTTTGTATTACGGTAGCTTTTTTAGTCTAGATTAACGTAGTGTGGCAATAAAGCTCCTCTTCATCTTGCTCACCCTTCACTTGTTTGCATACCTTATTCTTCCTGGTCACAGGACAAGGACTCAGATGAAAAGGAGCTTTATTGAGCAATAGAACAGCTCAGAGAAGACCAGCAGTGGGCAGCTCCTCTCCATAGCCAGGGTGTCCCGATGAGTGTTCAGCTCCTAGCAAAGAGGGTAGTTCCTCTCTGCAGGCAGGTCCTCCCAACAAGTATTCAGTTCTCAGCAGAGACAGCTCCTCTCTACAGCTGGTTGTCCTATCATCTGCAGCTCTCAGCAGAGAGGAGGCCCTAGAGTGGTTGGCTCCTCCCTACAGCTGGTCATCACATCATCTCTGCACGCTCTGCTCTGCTCTGGCTGAGCCCAGGACTTCTATGGGCCTCAGAGGGGAGGAAGTACATGCCACTTGGTCCATGGGTGGCCATGGGCAGGCCGGAAAAGGCACCACAAGTCCCCAGTCTGGTCTGTGGGACTGGCAGCCCAGCTTTCATCCTTCAGGCCCTCTCTGGCTTGAATTGGGGCCTCAGAGGGGACCTGTCCCCTTCCACCTAGGAGCCTGTCTGCCTTCTGCCATCATTCATAGTGCCCAGGCTGCTCGCACCAAGGGACACTGTCAGGCCAGGGCCAAGCCACCCTCACCCCCATCCTTGGCTTCCCTCACCCTCACAAAGTCTGGAGGGGGCTGCGGTAGCAGGGCCCAAGCATGCAAACACCCGGCCGGGCTGTGACAGCACCTGAGCTTGGCCCCAACCCCACTTGGAGATGGAGCAGGCGCTGGAAGTGGGGAGAGGCCAGTCAGTGGGAGCAAGCACATCCTAGCCTGGGGGCGGGTCAGGGTTCCTGCCCACACTCCTGGCTGGTTTCCTGAAGTGGGTACAGCTCCTTGAAGCATGGCCCCAGCTCCACGCCCTGGGTCTGGGCCCTGTGCTCTGTGTGCAAGTGCAGCCCTAACCACATTGCTGTCCTGCCAGGCCACTCCCCTACCAGCAGGTGACCTGACCTGGCCCCACTGCAGTGGCCCCAAGGGGCTGTGTGCCACCTCCTCAAGCCCTCCCTGCAGCGACCAATGCAATGGCAGCCTCTTGAGGCAGTGCACTGCTGCCATCAGCACTGGTACAAAAACAGGCACATGGATCAATGGAGCAGAATACAGAACCCAGAAACAGAGCCACACACCTACCATCATATGATCTTTGTCAAAACTGACAAAAGCCGGCAATGGGGAAAGGATTCTCTTCAGTAAATAGTGCTGGGATAACTGGCTAGCCATACGCAGAAGAATGAAACTGGGTCCCTTCCTTTCAACATACAAAAATTAACTCAAGATGGCTTAAAGACTTAAATGTAAGACCTCAAACTGTAAAAATCCTGGAAGAAAAGCTAGAAAATACCCTTCTTGACACTGACCTTGGCAAAGAATTTTTGGCTAAATCTCCAAAAGCAATTGCAACAAAAACAAAAATTGATAAGTGAGACCTAATTAAACTCAAGAACTTCTGTGAAGCAAAATAAACTATCAACAGAGTGAACAGACAGCCTACAGAATGGGGGAAGGTCTTCACAAACTATGCATCTGACAATGGTGAAATATTCAGAATCTGTAGGGAATATTTGCGCATTTTAAAAACTGGGTTGTTTGCTTTATTATTAGTGAATTTTCAAAGTTATTTTTTGAATGGAAGTCTTTCATCAGATACACTCTTTGCAAATATTTTCTCCACACCTGTGGCTTGTCTATAATATTCTTAACAGCCTCCTTTCAAGAGCAGAAGTTTTTCATTTTGATGAAGCCAAAAAAAAAAGCAGATTTCTGGATTTGTCTCTTTTGTTAAGCTCTATTTTTCTGGTCCTGTGTCCTGCAATTCTAGTTGACTTGGTCTCCCCTGGATCTTAGCTTTATTCTCTCTACTCAAGCAGTCTAATGAACTCTGCTTTGTTCCTCATTCCCTGTACTATGACCTGGAAACTATCTCAACACAGTGTGCTGAGGAAGTGGTAGGGATTACTTCCCCTATTTCCCAAAAAATCAATGTCCTTCATTAGTTTATGACCAATGTTCAGAAATCCATTGGTTCACATATGATTTTGGTCTTCACATTGTTTCAGGCAAGAAGATGAATCCAGCCCACGTTGCTCCATCTTAATTAGAAGTAGAAGTTCTCAATCATAAAGTTCCTGAATGTGGGGAGCGGGTCTTTCATTATCTGTGTCCTCCACCTTATGTAGTAAAATATCTTGCACATGCTAAATATTTGTAGAGTAATTGAAATTTGCTTAAAAAGTGTAAACTAAAATAGTGTCACAGCTTCTTTGTGTATCCATAGCATCTTTCTCTTAAAAGTAGAGTACAATGAAATGAAAATTCAGGTTACTTCAAATCCTAGTCTACTAGGAATTTAGTTACTGACGCTTTGGCCATTCACCCTCAAGGCAGATCTTTATAACTACAGAACATTTTACATTTCTTGTAATTTGAATAAACATGATTGTTTTACTGTACTAAAATCAATAACAAACTTAATAGCCTTTATGCAAAATTGTTTTAATGATAAGCAAATGGCTCTTAGATAAGTTAGAGTATTCCTCTGTCAGTAGTTTTCTTGATCTAATTTATTAACTCTTCAACATGAGAAATACAAGAGTTTCAATGTTTTTTCCTTTTTAAAATTCATAAAGATTCAACCATACTGACCTGTTTAATAAATTGAATGACACACAGTTAACATCCTAAAAAGCATATTCTCAACCAATGTTTTATTATTGGGATAAAAGGCAGAAACTGTAACTCGGGATTTTCTTTTTGTCATTTTATTTGAAGGATGGGATGGGTATAAGGCAATACTTAAACTACACATTGTTTTTCAGGTAAGTTTGTTCAATAAATGGTATGTATTTCCATTACCTAACATAAGGTCTAGCGTATAGCAGGTATACAAAATTGATAGTACTATTTATTATTATCAACACGATCATCATTTATCAATATTAGTGTTATTGGCTATACTGATGAGTTGTAGTGATTCTATTCAATTTTGAATACACATTTTGCCTTCATTTGGTGCTGTGGCAGGGCTGGCTACCAGTGCTTTAACTCCTAGAACTGTTCACCTCATCTCTCACCACAGAGCTCTCACACAAGCTGTTTTCTCTGTCTGAAAAACCTGTCTCCCTCTTCTCCTGGTTACCTCCTACTCCTCCTTCAGCTCTCAGATTAAGAGTTACTTTTAGAGGGTAACTTTTCAGAGCACCTAGTCTAAGTCATATTTCTTTACTTATATACTCAAAGAATTGTTTTGTTTAATCTTAATTTGGAACAATAGTTCCATTCATGGGACTATCTGATTAATAGCTGTCTTCTTGACTTAACTGCAAGCTCCATGAGAGTACAAGTCTGGGTTTTGTGCACACAATGCTTAGCACATAGTAGGTCATCATTAAAGTATTTTCTGATATGCCAGAAATAAAAATGAAAGATAAAAAGATTTTTGATGTAATTCCATACCTCCCAAAAGCTACTCACACATAAGAAGGCTTGTATTTGTCAGTTTTCTGTAGCTTCTGTAGAAGGACTTGCTGGTAGGGCTTACTTCTCAGAGAAGTTTTGCAGTCAAGCATGGGGTGCATGTGCTGCCTTTGTTACATCTGGGTTTTCCTATAAATCCTCCTTATTTGGGTTCTATGTTATCTTCCATTTGTTTCCTAATACCTTCGCTGCCAGTAGTATCTCTTCTCTCTTTGATGCTTACTGGGTTTGGACATTTGTTTGGATCAATGGGATGTTGGGTGTCCAGCAAAATCGGTTTGTCTCATTAGAGACAAGGAAGCTACAGAAAATAACTAACAAATACAAGCCTTCTTGTATTGCTCCCTTGCTGATGCTGACTGCGTCTCAGTCTCCCTGTTCACGGCCTCTCAGTTGCACTGCGCTGAGCACTAAAACCAACACCCAGGCTCCCTTGCCTTTCATCTCTTCTAATTGAAGACTTTGGGTTTGTAATGAAAATTCCCTTCATGTACTCATGTTTTGATTACATAGCATAGACTGATACCTTTGAAAATAATATTGTGCAAAATAAAGTGACATGCACATTTTGAAATCTGTTTTAACTCCATAGTATCATCATGATGGCAGTATTTTATCACAGTAGCACTTAGAGATTAAGATTTTGCTCTTTTCAATCTCAGAAAATGTAGGCACTTTGAAATAGTTGCCCAATTTTTTAGTAATCTCTTCCTTCTATTAGTTTGTTTGTCATAAGGGTTATGTTGAAAACCGTGGAGGGCACATTCTAAACTCAATTCTTGCTTTTTATAAAAGGGTTAGGGTAGGAGATCTTTATTCGATTACATTTCATTTTTTATCCTTTATTTTGGAGAAAATAGAGTGGAGCATGGGGTGAGACTTGAACAGCATTGGGTAAGTACCAGAAGTTCAAAAAATGTTCCTCAAATTGAAATGTGTCAGGCAATAGAAGCTAGTTAATTTACTTGCACTTTCTTTTGCTTGTGCGCTAACATTTGTTTGAAGAATATTACCTTAACTCTTAGTCTGAGTCAAACATGGTAGTAGATGATTAGAATTTAAAAGTTAATTCTACCTTTTCTTTTTAAGGCTCACAGTCTAGTTTGGGTGTGGTTAACATGAATGTAAGGAGGTGTTTCAGAGTTTTCAGTGAACTTTCTAAAGTGCTTTTGTATGCTTTTTAGGGGATGGGCTCTGAAGGGAAGAGAGAACAAAAAGGAATTCGGCTTCTTCTACTACATATAAAAGAAATCTTCAACCCCTTCCTCCCCTCCCTGCCAAGGATTAAGAGCTGTTGGTCTAAGATAATATAGACAATGCAAATAAAAAAACTAAGGCATCCTACGATAAGTTCTTAAAAGGTGGTATGTACAAGATGTCCTTTGTGCAGCGAAGAAAGGGACCTTGAAACTTTCTGGGTGAGTCAGGGAAGACATCAGAAAGGAAGGGGAGCAGATCTGTCTGTGCCACTTCATGGAGGGAGCAGTCACTCTCCCATCCCTGTCCTCTCTTCAGTCCATGGAGAGGAGAACTTCACAGAGATGACAGTTCCCATCAGGAAAGATCTGAGGACTAATACTTCACTCCTTTCCCAACTCACCGATGCTTCCCCATGATAGAAGCCTCTTGTTCTTACCAGTTAGTGGTAAATGCCTGACACATACTGAAACACGCTTGCTTGTAGGCAGAACAGCTTTGCTTCAAATGCAGAGGAAACAGGCTGAAACGTGCCTCTTGATGATTCATGGGTGATTGCAATAGGGCAGCGGGCTATCTTCTGTTTCCTGCCTCCTACAGTGAGCACCCCTGGGTCAGAGCTCAGGGCCTAAAGTCAAAAGCAGAGCAGAAGCCTGCTGTTCTCCTGTAGGTTTTGTTCTGGTGGCAACTGGGGTCAAGAAGCAGGCTTTCCATGTTCCAGGGAGATGACTGGGTAAGTTTTCTTAACAGTGGAGGACTGAGCAGTGCACATCCCATATTTCACATTCCAGATGTAGATAGAGGAAGGAGGCCCAAAGCCTTCCCTTATTTAGTCATTAGCATAGCTCCCTGGGTAAACCTGAAAATTTACTTTGGTCCTCATTTAGTTGTGTCTGTTCAACTGATTTTTTCCCAATGGGTAGAAGGTAGGGAGAGATGAGTAATTAGAATCCTAAGCATTGAATAGTTACTTTCTTACATAAAATTGATCACTTATTTTTCATTGTCCACAGTAAAAATTGATGACTTAAACATAGTCCCTTGAGCTCTGGGCCCTGCCTTCCCCCTCATCAACTGCTCACATTCTCTACTGAGATTCTTTCATGCACCTAATGTCTGTGCTTTTATAATTTTGCTGACTTAGACCTCTCTGCTTGGAATATTTTCCATCCCTTATCCTTACCCCACAAAATCCTTTCTAAGATATGTCTGTGGAAGTCTTTACAAAAGAAATATTTTGTTTATGATGATAACTATTGCTCTCCAAAAGGCATCTCTGCCATGAAGACTTTTTCTGGCTTTCTGCCCACCCCGCCAAGTCCAATGACCACTCCAACTTTGATCAATCCATTACTCCAAGAGCAGACTTCCAATGCATCACTTGTACACTTTACTGTTCTCACCAATTTACACATCTGCCTTCTCCTTCTTCACTTTATATCTCTACTGTCTCACATAGTAATAGAACAAATAAATTATTGAGAGAAAACTGCAAGGCTGAGGATGAATTTTCCATAAGAAAAAGAGGACAGTTCAGGTAAAATAGGAGTATGTATATGAGGGAGAATGATTTGTGTTCAGGAAATGTCAGTGATATGTAGAAAATGAAGCTAGAGATACACAGTGGAAACGTGTCATTAAAGACAAGATAGGTCAGGCTGAGAGGCATGAAGGCTAATTTATTTTGTAGATGGTGAAGAGTAAATTATAGGGTGATCAGAATAAGAATCTTATATATTAAAAAACATGATGATGATGACAACAACGATGATGGTGATGTTAGCTAAGATTTAGTATTCACTTACTAGGTGCTAAATTCTGTGCTAGAAGATTTACTTGCATATCTTCTGTAATCCATCACTATCCCTACGTCCATATAAAACTAGCTTTTATGATCATCCACATTTTGAAATGAAGAAAACAAGGTTTTGGAATATTAAGTAATTTTTTTAAGCCACATAGCCTGTTAACAGCAGAACCATGGCTTGAATGCAGTGTTTCGCACTCCAAAAACTGATTAGCCACTTCACTTAACAAAAAAAATGTGAGAAAAAGTAAAGAACACATTTCATTTGCATTCTGATAATCTCAATAATTTAGAACTTCCAGGCTGGCCATGTACATTAACTGTCTTGATTTTATTTTATTTTTTTGTAAGAGAGTACAGATGAAAGCTTCCATGAGATGTGTGACAAACTTACACAAAATCAATGAAAACAATTATGTAATAAATGTTTATGCAAAGTTAATAAAAAATTGTTGATCACTCCGTGATTGCTTGAGATATCAGAACTGGTTATAAACAAATAAACAAGAGCAGGCATTAGACTTTGTGTTTCCTTGCCTGCTTGTGCAGCACAATTAGCTGTAATTTGTAAAAATTAAAATATGGGGTCAGCATTCATTGTAGTAACAAAAACATCTGGAAACTATCCAAATGTTCACCACCAAATTAATTAAATAAGTTGTAATATTACTGTTAAGCAAAATAATTTAAACCCATTAAAAGATTGCTATAAACTTATAATTGCTGACTTTTAAAAGTTGAGCATGTATTATTAAGTGAAAAAAGCAAATCATGCAATGCATGAAAACATGTTTATATTTTGTTATTTTACACAAAGTGTGAGGACAGTGAGTGCCTCTAGTGACACTGAGGCAGGAAATTACTTGGTTTATTTTATACCATTCTGTACCACTTGATTTTTAAAAATAACAAAGTATATTCTTTTTGTAATACAGTTTAAAAATTCAGTTTTCCTCTAAGAGAAAAACAAGATCCTTTGGCATTTTCTGCATTTTAAGACAACGTATAGAAAGAGGCTGAGAGATCTCTTTAACATCCTGTCCAAATGTTTCCAGATATTACTGGAGACAAAAGTAATATAAACATTTACATGCAAAACTCTTATATTCATGGAGAAAAAGACTACTTTTTGTATGACTCATTTTGAATTATCTAAAGCATAAGGCAAATGTACAGGCCTTCTGTATAACTCACAAAGACATTTTTAAAAGCCATGGGAATATGTGTTTATTACGATTTTGGAAAAGTGTTATTATTGTGGGAAATCAGAGAATATTCCACAGTAGCAGTTTAATTTAGTTTCTTTGAAGTAGTAATAAAGTTCTCTGAGAAACTTGGTAGATGGTTTCAAGTTTAAATTTCATGTTGAATTTACTGATATATTGAGGTAGACATAATTTCATACAAAATGAGAGAAACACTTTTCTTATATTTTTATGGCAATTCATTTTTCTTGCAATTACTGAAGCAGAGTTTGTGAATACCCACTTTCTTCAATTAAAAAGAATTATCCTAAATTCAAACTTGGCTAATTAACTAAAACATTGGAAACTGTTTAGGAGGAAAATTTGACTCAGTGCTCTCAATTTCTGACATAGCACCTCCCCTCATTCTCAATTTATGACAATGCTGAAGGGAGTTAGTTTTCTCAGACTTCATATGGAACGTATGGTGGTTCCTTTCAATGATCAAATTAAAATTTCATGGCCAATGATAACCCCAGAAAATGATGATGTTTAATTTTTGAATCACTCAGTTTATTTTAAGAATATGAAAAAACATCACATTGCTTCTCAGCCACAATTATTTAGCTTATTTCTTGAGATTCATCTGACTTTCTGATATGGAGAAAGCATAAATTGATTCTGCAGTTTACTCATAATCTCCTACTATTGTCAGATGGTAGAAATTTCTGGAAGCTCAAAGAACAATGAAACAGTGAACATTTATTTAGTCTTCTTTAAAAAAGATGCTAAGTTTTCTTTTTATTATCTCATTAAATTTGTACAACAAATCTACCAAATGCTGTTATCCTCAATGCACATTGTTGTAGACTCTATTTCCTTCTCCAAAGTGTGGCCAACAATGGGAACTTAAGGCATATTTGTTGAATGAATGAGTGTATGAATCAATGAATGAATTTTTATTATAGCCTTTTGAGTAAAATAAAAGTATTATAACTTCTCTTATCTGATAGGCAAGAAAAGAACAAAAGTTAAATAATCTGCCCAGAGGGATTCAGGGGTGATGGAGATGGAACTTGAGATCAGATCTCCACCTTCTAAGATTGGGCTCCTTCTGATGTAGCAATCATTCATTATTTATTCATTCTATCAGTCACTTACTTATTTATATTTATTAATTGGGGGCCTCTACCTGTCAAGAATTATTCTAGAAGCTAAAGATATACAAAGGTTATAATGACAAAACATCCCCCCATGATCTCAGCCACTCATGCTGTATTTATGACAGAGACTCTTAGGCCTTGCAAATATTCTATATGGTCCCCTACATTCTCAATTTCCTTCATAATTTGGTGAGTGACCCATGACTAGTTACAGCCAGTAGGCTGAGAGTGGAGGTGATGTGTGTCCAAGTCAAGGCAATTAAAAGCTGGTGCATGTTCTTCAACTGAGTCATCTTCAACTCATTCTTCACCTATGTAACAATGTCCACATTCAGGTATTGAGACAGCGTGTCACAGTAATGGAAAATCCTTTATCACTATCTTTGATGAAGGAGAGTCCTCACTGACCCACAGTGGACTTGCATGAGCAAGTTCTAAGTCAATAATATTTAAGAATTCATTTGTTAGTATAGTATAACCTAGATTATCTAGTTAAACACACATATTTAAAAGTTTTCTATGTTTTCTTCAAAAAGTTATTTTCCTTATTGTTGTACTTCTAGATAAATGCTAGCAAAGGAATAACTTAGTAGACTTTTTATTCTGTTCATTGGTTATTTTTTAAAGTATTGTTTTATTGATAGGTGTATACCTAACTAGGAGGTACTAAAAGACAATTTAAGAAAATTTAAGAAACAGGGAAGCAAAGGAAAAACAGAATAAATTGTACAGAATAAGATGGAATATATGTTATCACAATAAAGATAAATGGACTATATTTAACCAGTTAAAAGACAGTGATTGCCAATTAGTAATAAAATAATTATCTATATGTTGTTTAAAAGAGACACATATAAAACATAAAAACAGAGAATATAAAAAAGAACATTGTAAGAATGAATAAGCTAATAAAAAATATATAACAGGACAATACTAACTCAACCAAACCATATCCATACAATTTCACTATTAATGGCATATAATAGATGGAACAGGTAAAAGTTTTAATTAGGGCTATACAGTCATGAAACCTATAATGACATTTCATTCAGTGATAAACCACATATATAATGGTGGTTCATAAAATTATAAAGGAGCTGATGTGGAGGTAGAATACACTGAAATTAATTATTCTGACCCTGTGGAGGCTTAGGCCAATGTGTATGTTGATGTTCTAAATTTTCACAGAAAAGTTTTTAAAAAAATAAAAAATTTAAAGTATAAAAAAGCTTATTTAATAAGAATATAAACAAAAATATTTTTGCAGCTTTACAGTGTGGTTGTGTTTTAAGCTAAGTGTTATTACAAGAGTCAAAAAGCTAAAAAAATAAAAATTTATAAAGTAAAAATGTCACCATCAGCTAAGGTTAATTTATTAATGAAGAGTTGTTTCTAAACAAATTTAATGTAGCTTAAGTAAGTGTGCAGTGTTTACAAAGTCTACAGTAGTGTACGATAATGTCTTAGGTCTTCATGTTTACTCACTACTCACTCACTGACTTTACCCAGAGCAACTTCCAGCCACCAGCCCTGCCTGCTCCATTCATGGTAAGTGCCCTACAGATGTAGCATTTTTTATCTTTTATACCATATTTGTACTATATCTTTTCTATGTTTAGATATATTTAGATACACAAATACCATCATGTTACAATTGCCTATAGTATTCAGTACAGTAACATGCTGTATAAGTTTGTAACCTAGAAGCAATAGGCTATAGCATATAGTTTGGGTGTGTAGCAGTATATACCACCTTGGCTTGTGTAAATACACTCTATGATTTCCCAAAATAAAATCTTCTAAGGACACACTTCTCAGAATGTATCCTCATTGTTAAGTAACACATGACTCTAGATGATCCCAGCTTAATGTTAAAAGGAACAATTCAAAAAAAAATTCAAATGTTAAACCTGCAAACACATCACTATACCTAAAGAAATTTGATAAATTACCAGCATGGGAAATTTTTAACACTTCTATCTAATAAAGCAGACAGAAAAATAGGAAAGATAGAAACAAAATTTAAACCACAAGATTGATAAGCCATATTCAACAGAGAATTATCAAAATCTGTATTCCACAATTTGAGAACATACATTCTTCTCAAGTCCACATGAGGATTAACAAAAATTGACCAGATTTTCATTTTCTAAGAAAAATGCAGCAAATTCATACAAATTAAGATCTATTACCGTATTCTCTGGATGCACTGGAGGCATGTGAACCACAGCAACTCCGTCTTAAATAGGAACTGGGTAAAATGAGGCTGAGACCTGCTGGGTTCATTCCCAGACGGTGAAGGCATTCTAAGTCATAGACTGAGATAGGAAGTCAGCATGAGATACAGGTTGCAAAGACCTGGCTGATAAAACAGGTTGAAGTAAAGAAGCTGGTTAAAACCTGCCAAAACCAAGATGGTGATCAGAGTGACCTCTGGTTGTCCTCGCTGCTATACTCCTATCAGCGCCATGACAGTTTACTAATGCCATGGCAATGTCAAGAAGTTACCCTATATGGTCTAAAAAGGGGAGGCATGAATAATTCACTCCTTGTTTACCATGTCATCAAGAAATAACCATAAAAAAGGGCAACCAGCAGCCCTCGGGGGGGCTGGTTTGTCTATGGAATAGCCACTCTCTTATCTCTTTACTTTCTTAATAAACTTGCTTTCACTTTACTCTATGGACTTGCCCTGAATTCTTTCTTGCATAAGATCCAATAATCCTTTCTTGGGTTGTGGATTGGACTCCTTTCCTGTAGCAAAGGCAACTACATTAAATTTTAAATATTCAACCAATAATTATTAACATTAAAAATTATATATGTAAACATCAAAACAGACTCTGAAATTATATGTAGGTCAAATAAGAAATCATAGTGGCAATTAGAAAATACTTAAGACAATGAAAATGAAAATACTAAATAAAAAGCTTGTAGGATACAACTAAAGCAATATTTAGATGAAAACTTACAGCTATAAATGCTGACATAAGAAAAGAATGGCTGAAAAGTAATAAATATTCAATTTAAAATTTTGAATAATAAAAATAGAGAAAACCTAAAAACAGGAAATAGAACATAAAGGTACAACAATTAATAGAAAAAAAAATGATGGAACCGACAACCAAAACAAAAAAATGTATTTCAAAAAGACAAATAATAAATAGACAAAATGCTGGCAAGATTGGTTATGAAACAGAAAGCACAAATGAACAAAATTAGAATTAAAAAGGATATAATCTTGGATAGAACAAAGATTTACTTTTGAAAAATTAGAGATTATTATTAACTTAATGCCATTAAATTTATTTTTAAATTTCCAACTTTTATTTTAAGGTCAGGGTATATGTGCAGGATGGGTAGATTTGTTACATAGGTAAACATGTAGTGCTATTAAAAATTCAAATAATAGGTGAAACAATTTTTTTGGAAAACTATAAAACGAATTCAAAGGAAAATTGAAAATATGAATAAGCTGTGTATATTAAGGTAAATTGAACTCACTATAAAATGCACAAACATTTCTATATCCAGATAAGAGAATTACATCAAACATTCATGGAATACAAAATACTTAGCTTGCCTTGCACAACTGTAGAAAATAGGGATTGACAGAATAGCTTCTATCTTATTTTAAATGACTGATATATGATCTTGATTTTCAAACCAGAGACTGTATAAGGAAAGAAAATGATAGGCAATGTTGCTTAAAGGGTAGCAACATAAAAATTTGAAAAAAAATTAACCAACATTCAACAGCACATTGAAATATGTCTTATGATTTGTTCATATTTATCCTACGAGTACTAGAAAGCTTTGTCATTAGACATCCTATTAATGTAAATATAATTCACCAGTTTAATTCAGAGATAAAACATAAAAAATTATTTAAGAGATATAAAAGTCTATCACAATACAATATCAATAGTGCTTCTTAGGACTAAGTACAGGGTGCTATGGAAGCACAGAGAGAACATGATATATCTAGCCTCCTAAGATTTAGAAAATATTTTCTAGAACAAGTAGCATGAATTCTGAGACTTAAAGGATTTTAATAAGATTTAGCTGAGCTTTAGGTTCTTGGGTTGCGCTGGAGGCAAAAGGATGGCTTAAGGAATAGAGGTGGAAGGAGATTTGGGAAGCAAAGTGCACCAAGTTTAAGGACAAAGTCTGAAAGGCAAAAGTAATTTTGACACGTTAAACAAGTAGGTAAATACCAGAAATTGTTCAGCATGGTCAGAGATAGGAACAAAATGAAGTAAGTAATGAAAGATGAGGTTGGTAAATAGTAGAGACCAGAACAAAAGGGATCTTCCAAGCCATGTTAAGAAGTTTAGACTTCACTCTTCCGGAAAAGAATTAATAAATTAAGTAGTGTGTATATGATTAAAACATTATTCTGACAGTGTAGGCAGTGAATTACAAGAAGGGAAAATTAAGATGAGAAGATAAAGGCAGCAACTATCATCCAGGTGAGGGATTAGGATGACATAAATATGGAAGTAATAGCAAGGATGGAGAGATGAATATATCCCGCTGATACTTGGAGGATGGTTGATGGTGTAGACCATGAGTGTGCAGAATGTCATTTGAAAGTGCTCTTGGGATCAATATATGAGGGGAAAGAGAAGGAAGCAGAACTATGGAGAGGGAGAAATGGGGCTCTAATGAAGACCTAAGGCATTCACTGGTAGTTCTGGAACTAAGACCGTCCCATAGAGTAGTCTGGAGTTGGGCCTTTAAATTCTCCATGAACTAGTCACTGGGCATGCGCCGTACTCTTGGCTATGGTAGTGCTCTAGGGTTGGGGAAATCCCAGAGAGGGCAGATGGCTGCATGCTCTCAGCCGGCAGCATTCTCACCAGCTGGAGAAATGTGCGCTTAAGTCCTGAAGGGCAATCTGGGCAGTACAGACAGCAGAGTGTTTGCTGCTATTCAATATTGAGAGTAAGGGAGTGGGAAGGGTGAAATGTAGCTTTAAGTTTCTGGCTGAGGCATTTGGTGGATGTTAATTCTCTCCAGAGAGATAGGGGACGTGGATGAAGCTGTTAAGTTGGGTAAAGAAGGGACTGGCTCAGGTTGGGTCATGTGGAGTTTGATTCATACAGATGGAGATTCACACTGGCAGTTAAACTTGTAAAGCTTGATAAAATTATAAAGATTTGCACTGTGCGTGTGTGTGTGTGTGTGTGCGCGTGCATGAATTTGTAAGTGTCATTTAGAGAAGGGCAATTGCTCACATATGGAATAATGTTGTATAAATTAGAAAAAGCCCTCCTCTAGGTAAATACTGGCCCTGGAGTGCACATCCTGGCATGCAGAACACAGACTGAATTTCTGCCCGCACTCACTCTCTCTTGGCCTAGCACTTTCGGGCAGTGTACAGACTGCACAACCTTACTTAGAGGCCATGAGTTAAATGACAAGTGAAGTCATAGGAATGAAATACATTGTCTAAAAAGGGTAGTGAGATGAGAAGGAATGTCTTCTGAAAGATGCCTAAGGAAAACCAATATTTAAGAAGTAAAAAAAAAAAAAAGCAGGTGTTACCCACAAAAATATTTAGAAAGACCAGTTAGAGAGGTTGGGGAAAATGTGTTATTAATACTGAAATTACAAAAACACTAATATTCAAGAAAGAGTTTGAACAGTGTCAAAAGCTGCAGAGAAGTCCAGTAAAATAAGACTGTGAAATGTTTCCACTGAATTTATCAACATGATGCTAATAAAAATGATTAAATTCATTAGCACTAAAACCCTTTTGATCAGCATTTATTACTTGTGGATTAAGAATCCCTTAGGGTCTTAACAGGTTAGCCTCAGAGTCATCAATATGAATATCACTTGTCAGGCACTGGCCATGTTGAAATGCACAGTCAAATAAAGATACATTAACATAGACTATGCAATTATTGGACGACTGAATCTGAATAGTAGCTATGATTTATCTGGCTTTCTTTGTATGTTAGACACTCTACGTAGCACCTTAATTAAACCTCGAAACCACCCTATGAGGTAGATATCATTATACTGATTTTACAGATGATAAATTTGAGATTTCGGAGCTGTGAGTTACTTGTCAAAGATACATAGTGATAAGTGGATGAATTAATTTTCTGCTCCACATCTGGTTATTCCATGGTCTCTGTCTCTTCCTCTGTCATTATGACTGCAGAATCTTAAGATTCCTTTTAAAGCTCCCCTTACCCTATAATATTCAAGTCCTGAATTCCTGAGTATCAAGCAGTACTAGCTAATAACTGCAGGGGCTTTTTAATTATTTAATTTTTATTTTTTTTTATTTTTTTAAATTATATGACCTCCCACCATGGAAGCCTGAAGTGACCCCTGGCAGATGACTGCCACATTCCCTATCAATCCAAATGCAATATAAACACAACTTGGGCTTGTTTTACAATGCAGACCCTGCCAGGCAGTCTAAGTAGTGGTGGTTATTTTCACAACTGCAGTGATTATTGTCCTTAAATCAAGAATGTGTTATTGGTGTGTATATCGAAGGTTGGATTTTAAATTACTGATCTACTAAGTTAGAAGTCAAACAGCACCTTAAAATGTTGTAAATTTTTCGCTACAACCAAATTCTTCATGAACACTGTACCTTAACTTTGCTCTCCAACATATTATCTGTACTAGGGACAGGTCCTAAATTTATTAATATGACTTCTGGGAAGAGTATTTAAGTCCCCAGCTCCTGTTATCCTGGAGAAAGGTTCTAGCATTGACCTATCAGACAATTACATGAGTAGATAAATGCCCTTTTATTCTTTAAACTAGTTCAAAACAGATAATTACTTTTTCCATTTTAAATGTGTATCATTTTTTAAAATCAGTTATTATGCCACTGACTATTGTATATTTCAATAGTATTTCATAGTTTAGAATTATGCTCCTATATGCAATTATTTCTTTTTAATATTTACCATAACCTTAACTATGTACTTTTCTTATATTTAAATTAATCATGGTTAATCCCAAAAAACACAGAGTTCAATGAAATAATATACCACAGTCACAGATTTCTTAAAGTTATTTAAATAAATCTTTTCCTAGGAAGACTGTATATTAAAAACTGTCTTCTTGTATAGAAAAGGGTATATAGGATGCTACATTTTTTATAAGAAATGATAAAATGTAAGTATAGTTATATGTATTTGATTATTTTGCAAAAGAAACACTGGAAAAAATAAGCCAGAAACTAATAAAGACCATTACTTTTATGAGCAAAGTGGTGATGGTAGTGGTGGTATGGGGAAAAAAATGGATGCAGAGATTAGGTTTGAAAAAAGGACATCTGTGAATGCATGCACCTTTTTGTATAATTTTTTGTTTTGAGTCATGTAAATGTTTTAAAATAAACATTTAATGATACAAATACCCCCTCTAAGAACTGCTTTAGCTGCATGCCACAAATTTTGATATGTTTTTAAATTTAATTTAAAATATTTAAAAATTTCCCTGTTAACTTCTTTTTGAACCTATGAATTATTTAGAATTGTCTTACTTAATTTCTAAATATTTTGGAATTTCCCAGCTATGTTTCTGTTTTTATTTCCAGTTTAATTGCATTGTGACTCAAGAAAATATATAGTCTATTCTTTTGTGCTTGTTAAATTGTTTTGTGATTCAGATTAAGTCTTTCTTGGAGAAGATTTCATGCACACTTGAGAAGAATGTATATTCCACTATTGTTGGATTGGAGTGTTCCATTAATACCAGTTAGATCAAATTGATTGATAGTTTGTCTATAACCTTACTTGACCTTATTTCTACTTGTTCTACAAATTATTGAGAGAGAAAGTTTGAACTCTAATTTTAGAGATCTATACTTCTTTTTAAAATCAGTTTTTGAAGTTCAGTTGTTAGAAGTATACACGTTTAGGATTATGTCTTCTTGGAGAATTGACCCATTTGTGGTAATGCAATGAGTTTTTTGTCTCTAATATTTCTTATTCTGGATTCTATGTTTTCTAAAATTAATAGAATTATACCAGCTTTCTTTTGATTAATATTTTCATGGCACATCTTTATTTGCAAAAGTTGTAGAGATAGGTGATTTAAAAATTAACAAGTTAGGCTATTGAAATATAAATCACTCTTGTACCTCTGGAAGCATTTTAAGTTTTCAGAATTAATCTGATTAGGAATATTTTTAAGTATGTGAGCCTTTAAGAAGACTGCCATCCTCCTGGGTTTATATAATGTAAATTAACATGGGATGACGGATAACATTGACAAAATTGCCAGAGTTGTTGAGGCAGAGAAAGAGCGTCACAAAGAATGTACAGATATCTCATAAGCCTTCATTCAGAGAATCACTGTTCAGTCAGTGATATTTGAAATCTACTTTGTGCCAGGCACCATTCTAAATGATGCGGATACAGCAGTGAATAACACAAACACAAATTCCTTTCCTCACGGAACTAGCTGTACATCCAAACAGGCTAGCCTCAGAGTCATCAATATGAGTATCACTTGCCAGGCACTGACCATGTTGAAATGCAAAGTCTAATAAAGATATATGAACAGAGACTATGCAATTATTGGATGATTGGGTCTGAATAGTAGCTACTATTTATCTGGTTTTCTCTGTATGTTAGACACTCTACATAGCACCATAATTAAATCTCAAAACCACCTATGAGGTAGATATCATTATGCTGATTTTGCAGATGAAGAATTTGAGATTTCAGAGTTGTTGAGTTACTTGTCACAGATGATAAGTGGATGAATTAAAATTCTGCTCCACATCTGAGCACACCAAACAGGACATTCAAATAGGAAGTCTAGCTAGGTTGTGATGCAGGACTGGAGTCTTCACTCTTCTACTCTGTCTGGGTACCAGTCTCGATAGAGCCAATGGGGCCCATTCATAGGTCAGTGGATCCAGTTAGGTTATTTAAATGGATTATTTGACTTGGGACATTTGGATACAACACAGGGATTTTTTAGATTCCTGCTTTGGAAAAGAAACTACAGTTCACAAAAATGTAACTATATGCCATGGTAGAACTCTGATGGTAATTTTCAATCCATCTTAGCTCAAGACCTTTATGCTGCTCGGGTGATGGGTGCACCAAAATCTCAGAAATCATCACTAAAGACCCTACTCATGTAACTGAACAGCACCTGTACTCCAATAACCTATGGAAAAATAATTTTTTAATAAAAGAAATCTTGCTCTGAGTGACTGCTATAATCCAGCTAAGGTTTATTTCTAGTGTCATTTGGTATCTGCTGATCTTCCTCATGCTGCTTTTGTTTTGCATCATTCTATATCAAGTTGTTTCCTGATTGCATGAGGGACATTATTACTGATTTTTAAGAACTTTAGTCCTTCATCTGTAATAGCCCAAAGTTAATGTGTTAGATAACTGCTCCCTGTCAACTGTTTTTAAAGGAGGCTTTTAATCACTCAATATGCTCTGAAAAGATGTCTTCTGCTAGTTACTTCTATTTTATAAATATTAGCTTTGTCTTCTACTGACTGTTTTTCTTTTTAACTGTTAAGTTCAGGGTGTAAAAGTGCAGGTTTGTTACATAGGTAAACTTGTGTCATGGGAATTGTACAGATTATTTCCTCACGCAAGTATTAAGCTTAGTACCCATTAGTTATTTTTCCTGATCCTCTCACTCCTCCTACCATCCACCCCCTGAAAGGCCCCTGTGTGTGGAGTTCTCCTCTATGTGTTCTCATCATTCAGCTCCTATTTATAAGTGAGACTATGTGGTATTTGGTTTTCTGTTCCTGTGTTAGTTTGCTAAGATTAGTGGTCTCCAGCTCCATCCATTTTCCTGCTAAGGACATGATCATGTTCTTTTTTATGGCTGCATAGTATTCTATGGTGTAAATGTACCACATTTTCTTTATTCATTACTGACTGCTCTTCACCCTACCGTCTCCTGTTAGTCTTTACTGCATATTTTTTCCTGTTTGCTCCTGATGACCTGTAAAAGTACTTATATCACATATGTTTGGGGTCTCATGGGGAGATAAACTGATTTTGGGATAGATTTGTGTATGCATATATGCATTAGTGCTTTTCCCCATGTTTTTCATTTGCTTGTAGTGGGCAAATATATTAATATTTATGGGAAACAAACAAGAGAAAAAACTTATTACAACCCCAATCTCATAAAATTAAACTATTTTCACATTTTCACTTCTTCTTTCAGTCGGTGTTCTTTCTGCATCTCTATATTATTCTATCTTTCCGTTATTTTATTGAGCACTAGCTCTGTGCTGGGCACCAGGGTGCCACAGTTGAATATACTTGATCTTGTCTTGATGAGCTCAGAGTCTATTATGAGAGACAAATAGTTAAACATGCAATTTAAATACATTGTGTGTCAGGATACCTAAAACAGTCTTGATTGGCTAGGCATAACTTTCAATATGATATAGTGTCTGTCTCAAGACCTGAAGGGGAAACAGACATTATTCCAGATGAAGGGGTGAGAGATGAGAGACCTCCATGAGGCTTAAATGACTCAGAATAATTGGTTTTTCAAATGTGTTTGTGGGGTCCAGATAAGGTGAAAGGAATGGTGCAGCACATAGTGAGAATAAAGCTCTCTATGTAGGCCAGGTTTCTTGGGAACATCTAAATTTTCTTTTGCTAGTTTTTTTTTTTTTTTTTCACTGTTTAAGAATTTTTTTCTTTTTTAAATTATACTTTGAGTTCTGGGATATAGGTGCAGAATGTGCAGGTTTGTTATATAGGTATATATGTGCCATGGTGGTTTGCTGCACCCATCATCAACCCATCATCTACATTAGGTATTTCTCCTGATATGTTTTACATATTATTCTTGAATTGATTTCTAAATATTTTAATTTTTGCAACCAACAGAAAAAATTGGGGTCTTTTCTGACATTTTCTGTTTTGCTGTTTATATAAAAGGCTGCCAGTTCCTCTATATTAATTTTATATCTGGTCACATTACTGAATTATTTTATTTATAGTAGTTTTCAATTGATTCTCTCAGGGTTTTCAAATACCTAATCATGATATCTGTAAATAAGAATAATTTTACCACCTCCTCTTCAATTTTAATATTTTTAATATATTTCTCTTGTCTAATCGTGTTGGGTAATACCCCTAGGACAATGGTAAATAATAATGAACATATTAAATAGTAGTAAACATCCCTTGTTTCTGACTTTCGGCCTTCTCTCTTCAACACCATAATTTGAGTATATTATCACCACAGTGTTCACTTTTATACTATTAGCTATACTTAGACTCCGATTGCTTGATTCTTGGCTTACCTTCTATTTTTATATTTTTTCCTATTCATCTATTAGTTGAATTAAACTAGTCATCTAGGATTTTCTTTGAGGACTAATGGAAATAATTCTCTGATGTGTTTCATGTTTAAGAACAGTTGTATGGGGCAGGGCGCGGTGGCTCATGCCTGTAATCCCAGCACTTTGGGAGGCCGAGGTAGGTGGATACCTTGAGGTCAGCAGTTTGAGATCAGCCTGGCCAACATGGTGAAACCCTGTCTCTACTAAAAATACAAAAATTAGCTGGGTGTGTTGGCACGCTGGGTGTGTAGTCCCAGCTACTCGGGAGGCTGAGGCAGGAGAATCGCTTGAACCCAGGAGGTGGATGTTGCAGAGAGCCGAGATCGTGCCACTGCACTCCAGCCTGGGAGACACAGCGAAACTCCATTTCAAAAAACAAAAACTAAAACAAAAACATTTGTATGTTGCTTTTATACTTGAATACAGTTTGGCTGGATATAACATTTTTATGTTGTACATCTTTTCCTTGAATATTTAAAATGTATTGCTTCTTGTGATGAATGACGACTAATATTTTAAAGAGAAACTGATCTATATCTATATCAATAAAGAGAAAGATAAAAGAACAAAAGAGCCATAAAAGACAGGTAAGAAGGCTTGAACATAGACCCACTATATTTCCATACATGGTTATGTAGGTTAGGACTTTACAATGCATAATTAGAGCCTCTTAAGAAGAAAATTCAAATGAATAAGCAGAACAGGTTTTTAAAATTACAATGAAAAAAATGTCAAAGATTTAAAAGATGCACAAGTCCAAGGAAAGACTGACTCAATAGTCAATGCCAAGAAATATATACACATATATGTACATATATACTTACATATTTAAATTTATATTTAATTTTACCTTCATTTATGTTTTTCACTCCTCCTCCTTCATGTGTGCAGCTCATGTTTTATCTCTTCTTATTGTATCATTACCTATTCCCCAATGTTGTGTACTTTGTTTTGTGCATTTTTAAAATAGCTTCATTAAATTTTCTCTTTTTTAAAATCTGTGAATGTTGGTCAGTGTCTTTAACGACAGAAAATAATTTATACTAGATGATTAAAGCAAAAGGGGTTTGTTAAAGAGTATTTGGTAACTCACAAACTCTCCTAAGGAGCCAGTGAACTAGCCTTGAATACTACACATTGCCAGGGGCAATGCAGCTGGGACAATGCCCAAACACACATCCCCAGTGTCCTAGCAGAAACTGCTTGCTGCTCTCACCCATACTCAGCACCCAGGGCACTGAAGACTATGAACCAGAATCTCCACCCCAGTGCCCTAGAACCAGTGCCCTCCATCCACGTGCTTGCCAGAAGACCATTGCTCCATAGGTGGATTCCACTGTTGCTTTCTTTTCCAAATCTCAGGTGGTGATTTTCCTCAGTGGATCTTTGTCATAGGCAAAACTTGAGCTACAAGTCTGAGAAATTATACTGTGTGGTTTCTCAGCCAGCTAGAAAAGCTAGAAGGGAATGAGAGTGAATATTGTTTTAGCCAATTTATGATATCAGTCACATTCTAATAAAATATTTGATCACAATTTTTATCTCTGTGGCTATATTTTTCTGATGAATGTTTTCTAGATATCATAGGCTTTCTCTGTTTCTTTCATCTTTTTGTTGTTTTATTTCTATATAGCACTCATTGTGCTTCCATATGTATTTTAAGCAGTTGACTCTTTCCTGGATCAGCTACTTGGACCACCTGCTTATGGTGAAGAAACACAGAAGTATTCCAGGTTAACCAAAATTTTCCTTAGGGCCCGTTGTTTTGAGTTCTTTTAGTTTTTATTTCTTTCCACTCATTAGAGACAGCCATCTGTAGAACTGTTCAAAATGCAAACTTCCTCTTTTACCTTGTACCCATTATGTGATTTCTCATTTAGTTCTACCACATGTTTCTTGATGAAGCAGCACCAGCAGTGCTCCCATTGCTGGATGTGCACCTGGGGACCAGGCTATGCATCCCAGAAAAGTGCACCGTGATGGCTCTTTCCGAGATATGCTATCAAGAGTTTCACCTTTCTGCTTTCTCCTATAACCCTGTTCAATACTCAATTGCTTTTGGCACACTTTTGCCTGTTTTGTGGTTATAACTATTTGCTAATTCCATTAAATATGTGCTTTATGGCTTGCTTTTTATTCTACTTTTTTGATTTTATGTGACATATAGGAGGTAAGGGAAAAGGCTGATTTTACACCAACATTTTCCAAGCCTACTCCCTTCCTAATGCACTTTCTTCCCTCTCCTCGGTGTCTTCACTTGCTACTGGTTACTACTTCTCAGGCACTTTTGATGGATTTTATGTATTTTTCTAATCTCTAACTGCTGGAATAGTCCAGGATTCAGTCCTTGGAACTCTTCTTCATCTTTGTTCACATGAGGTTCTGGGGATTGATATGTGCTGATAACTTCCAAATTCGCATCTGCTTTCTCAGCCTCTTCATTGAGCCCCAGATTCATATACCCCTCTACCTACTCAACATTGTCAATTATTTATCATGTCCAAAAGTAAGCTAAACCTTACCCAACTTAGAGCAATTTTACCTAGTCGCTCAGGCTCAACCTTAGAATCATCCTTGACTCGTCTCTCTTTTTTTCCCCCTTCCATGTCAATGCTGTTAGCCAATTTTGTCAGTTCTAGCCTCAACATAGATCTGGAATTCTACCACTTCTCACTATTTCCACACATAACTGTAGTTTATGTCAATCTAACATAATTTCTCCTTTGGCCACTATAATAATCTCCTCTGTAAGTTCCTTTTTTCCATTCTGCTCTGCTATGGTCTATTTTCCACACAGCAGGCAAAGCAATTCATTAACATACATCAAATTATATGATTTTTTTTTTTTTTTAGTATAATGGCTTCCCATCAAGTGTAGAAAATAAATCCAAGCCACTGGCCTCTAATGCCCTTCACAACCTGTCATCTCTTTCATTGAGTCATATTCTGCTACTCTCTACAGCTCATGTCTGCCTCCGTGCTGATGCTTAAAGAACCCCACGTGCTCCTGTCTCAGGTCTTTTGCTCTTGCTGTTCCTTCAGCCTGGAGCACTTTTCTCCCAAGCATTAACCTTGCTGTCTCCTTCACTTCCATCAATATCAAATTGGTTCTATTTATAGGGAACTTCTCTGTCCATTCTATATAAACATGTATGCTGATCAAGCTCTATCCCCTTAAATTATCTTGCTTTTTTTCCCTAGAGCCTGCCAAATAGTAGGGTTTCAGTACAATATTGAAACAATAAATGAATAAGTATGCACGCCTTGTGTTTCTTACCTATGAAATTTGATGGTAGACTGTTGTGCAAATCTTGGATTCTTTTTATCTTTATTTTAAAGAGTTGGCCACCTGAACCAAAAGCCTTTTTCGAATGCTAAGATGTTTGGCTAAAAGTGTAGAACATTGGCAGTTGCCCTTTCTCTTAGCATCTGTGAATGGCTGCACCAGAATTAGAACCCAGTGATTTAGTGGCGCTTACATGTCTATCCACTGTTCCATCCTGCCTGCATCCTTGAAGCATCAACATTTCTTGCTTGGATGGTTTTAGTAGCATACCTTAACACCTTATGTCCATCCAGCCTCCTAAAACCCATTCTACACCCAGAAATAGTGATCTTTCTGACATGCAAATCTTGTCATGTCACTTTGTTCCTTAAAACCCCAATTTAGAACTCATCCCATTAAGAAGATAATCCAACCATAGCGTAGAAAGCCTGAATCCCCATGACCTGGGTTTCACAATCTACCTATCCTACCAATCCCACTACACCTTTGGGGTGTTGACAACCTTACTAAACTTTTCCATGCATGCATACATTTTCCCTCTCATTCTTTCTTCTCAGGGACCTCACATTTGATGTTTCTGCTGACTGTTTCTTTCTGTCCATTTGTATCCCACCCACTCCTCCACTTATTATCTAAATCCCATCCTGCCTCGAAGACTTAGCTTAGACACTATCCCTTCTAGGAAGCCTTCCCTTAGTGTTCTTCTGCTCCCACATACAGCACATACTGAAAGGGAGAGAGAGAAAGAGAGGGAAAGAAACCACAATAAACAAGGGAAGAATAAAGGATGGTAACAGAAGAAAAGAGAGGAGGGAAAACTAGAAAATAAAATGAAAAGTTGGAAAAGGAAACAGAATGAAGAAAACAAGTCAGGAAAAACTAAACACAGCTAATGTGGTCTCAGAGGCTGCCCCTGGATTTTATACAGCTTGAGAAATGACTCATCTCTGAACAACAAATCTTTGTGCCTGTGATGTCTTCCTAGGCTGTGAGCTCTGTGGAGACTGTGCTTTCCTCATCGACAACTCTGTGGCAGCAGTGCTTGTGCACACTCAGCTCTGTTAATATTTCCTGACTGAAAGGATAAGTAAAGTACCATCAGAGGGATCAGAGAGAGGAAAGCATGACTTCTGGGGAAGAAGCAGGGGATGGTTGTGAAAGGGTTTTTAGAGGAAGGGGCATTTTAGCTGAGAGTTGAAATATTTGCAGGAGTTTGCTAAGTGTGCATGAAGAGCATTTTTGAATGGAAAGGAGGATGTCATTACAATAAATGTTAACATTTTTTAGCACTACTATGGTGCAGGTACTCTCCAAAGTACTTTTTGATGAATTCTCTGATTAAATCCTTGCAATAAACCAGGAAGATATGCTTCATTACAGTTAGCATTTTGCGGATTAGAGAACAGAGGCAAGGAGAGGTTCCCTAATGTGCCCAACGTCACAGAGCTAGGAAGTGGTGATGGAGACTTCCAACCCTGATGGTTGCCCCAGGGCCACGCTTTATTTCATGTCTCTGTTCTGCCTCTTCTGAGAGTAAAGCACTTTATGCAGAGCGCTGATCCAAAGGTGTGGTAGTGGATGGAAAGTTTGGGGTCTATTGTTGAGGAAACCAGACTTCTAACCTTAAATTTATTTTCAGGCCAGTGTTATTTCTACTCCTCTATGCTGCCTCCTGCATAAAAATAATATTCAGAAATTAACCAAAGAAAAAACCCAAGTCAATAATGATTATATGAGCAATGTGATTGATATTATTTACACTAGCTAGATTAAAATGTTCCCTAGGAAAAAAAAAATCTACAAAGACAATATGAGCCATTATATAAAGATATCTGGAGCCATCCAGATAGTAAAATTGATGTTATAAATTATTTCTGCCTCTATGGAGAAGGTAAGTGTCCTTGTCAATTTAGCAAGCTTAGAAAACAATGGAATTACAGGGCTCATCATATCAGGTAAAATTCACCTTGTTCCAGAACTTCATGCCTCTCTCAACACCCTTCCTAAGTACTTTCCTTTCAGGGGCCACTAAACCAAGCATGAATTGGAGATCTTCAGGGAAATATGTGGGAAAGAGAAATAAAGCTACTTTCTCTAACTCTTATAGAACACTTGATGTTAAACAAAAACAAAACAGGCCAGGTGTGGTGATTCACGCCTGTAATCCCAGCACTTTGGGAGGCTGAGGCAGGCAGATCATGACATCAGGAGATCGAGACCATCCTGGCTAAAACAGTGAAACCCCATCTCTACTAAAAATACAAAAAAATTAGCCAGGCGCGGTGGCGGGCGCCTGTAGTCCCAGCTACTCGGGAGGCTAAGGCAGGAGAATGGCATGAACCTGGGAGGCAGAGCTTGCAGTGAGCTGACATCGCGCCACTGCACTTCAGCCTGGGTGACAGAGCGAGACTCTGACTCAAACAAAACAAAACAAACAAACAAAAAACAGGAAACACTGGAGGAATCTGACCTCAGTCACCAGACGTTCCTTAGGATCATAACTGTCAAGTTCTTGAGGGACATGTGCACATTTATTTTTCATTGTATAACCTGCTGCAACTGTCCCTGTATCCTTCATCCTAATGGTCCATTCACCTTCATTTCCCTCACCATATCCTCACAAATACCAACCCACCATATGCAAGCCTTTATTTTTTCCACTGAGGCGTAATCTCAATGATTTCCCTAGGCCTCAGAATGCATATCTTATCTTCCTGCTCTGCCCCCCATGAGACGTGTGTTTGGAGATGCAGCACCAATGTATCCATTCATTCACTGGGGCAAGGAAAAGGGCAAGGTCTTTCCAGGTGACAGAGAAACCTTGCTTCCAAGCCTGAATTTGCCCCAAACTTGTGTGGCCTTGGACAAGTTAACTCACTTCTCTGAGCCTCCGTTCTCCTATCTACAAAAAGAAGGTAGCAGTTTTTTCCACTTCTACACGATTATTATAAAGATTAGATGAGGCTTCATTGATGCACCAACATGTGTAGACATGCAGTCTACACACACACACACACACATATATATATATATATAGAGAGAGAGAGAGAGAGACAGAGAGAAAGAGACAAAGTCTCACCCTGTGGCCCAGGCTGGAGTGCAGTGGCATGATCTCGGCTCACTGCAACCTTTGCCTCCTGAGTTCAAGCAATTATCCTGTCTCAGCCTCCCAAGTAGCTGAGACTACAGGTGCATGCCACCACGCTCAATTAATTTTTGTATTTTTAGTAGAGACGGAATTTCACCATATTGGTCAGGCTGGTCCCAAACTCCTGATCTCATGTGATCCACCTACCTTAGCCTCCCAAAGTGCTGGGATTACAGGCGTGAGCCATTGTGCCCAGCCAACATGCAGTCAATATTAATTGTCTTCATTACTTTAAGATGTGTGCATCTCGCATTCACCTAACATATCCCATAGTTAGTGTTGTTTTACTGAGGAAAAAGATAAAATAGGATATGGTGAAATTTTGTGCAAACCTGAGAAATTACTGCTGTAAACCTGGGTTCTTTCTTGAGTTTTATTCAAAGTATCCAAAAAGAAGAAAATATGTACAGTTGGGAGGAACTTTATTATCCATCAATAAGGCAAAAAAAGGCTTATACTCTTTGCCAGTAACTGCAACAATTATTCCCCAAATCATTAAATTATATTACTGAAAGTCACAGTGAAATGATCCTTAGCTTTGTAGCATAAAAATTCATAAAATTATCACAAAAATTAAAGGGACTCCTTCTTTTCTGGGAAAAAAAAACTCGTAACTACAAAGGTATGGTTGTCCTTGCTACGGGAAGAAAGTTTAATCAGTCTTGCTTGGGTTGAAACCATTCAAGGGCACTCCTAGGTGGGTGGGTGGTTGATGAGGTGAAGTTGAGAATACAACAGATAAATGGCATCTTGCCCCAAACTCTATCTCCCTTGTCTTCTCTGAGACAGGGCTGACCCAGGTTACCAGCTGGTTGGAACAATGTTCTACTCTGGAATTTTTTTTTTTTTTTGTCCCAGATTCAATACTACCCGCGGAGAAAGTCATACAAGAACTTGTGTGATATTTGTATCCAGGACATTAGGACATTTCTGAAGTCCCAAGCATGGGTCAGGGCCACGAAATCTATGTGGCGTGGCTTGTCATCAGTGTTCCTTAATTAGATTTGCTAGAAGATTCTTTGGAGATGAGTTCTCTTGCCCATGCAGTGGAATTAAACTTGTCTAATTCCAAGTTTAAGTTGGACCATTAATCAATCTATGGCTGGAGACTGTTGTCCATCTCTCTATCTTGTAATTCTTGTGTCATTCCTCTTTCTATAGTTTAAGTTTTTCATACCTTAAAAGACAGCTTAGCAAGCAACCATCAAAATGATGAGTATGCAGTGGCTCTATTTAAGCTCACAAGCTATAGTTGGAGATACAGGTGGCCATGGGGGAGGTTTGACCTTTAGGCTTAAATGCCTCAGAGGGTGAGGGCAGTAGGCTGACACCTCAGCAAGAGGGAAACATATTGCTCTTGGGCAGATGTAAGCTGTAACCTGAGAATTCTCAGTTACTTCGCTATACTTTTCATTAAGTACTTGGGAAACCTGAAGACCACAGAAGCAAAGGAAATTGCTGGAGATCCCAGAGTTGGTGGTCAGTGTAGCCACTGTTTATTATGTGCCTGCCACATTCATTTTCTGTAATGCTCACGAAAATCCTATAGCATGTGAGTAATGGGCCCCATTTTGAGAGAGGAAAGCTGAGAGACTGTGGGTAAAGAGTGCAAGCCCTGTAGTCAAACTGCCTGGCTTTGAATCCCAGCTCTGCTTCTTACTGGCTCTTTGATTTCTGGAATAGTGATTAAGCTCCCGATGTCTCAGTTACTTTTTACATTTAGTGTCTGTGTGCCTACATGTATCCCATAACATCATGCTGGAATTCTCAAATACACACAATAAAATTTATTTAAAGAAAAATACAATAAAAAAATTAGCCCCCTACCTCCCTGCTTAGTGTTTTTAACACTGCACGAGAGGATGAGAAATGATCAATAAGGTTGGCTATCATCATTGCCCAGTGCCCACAGACAGTTCTTTTGGGATTTGGGATTCACTTGCACTGGCCAACAGCCATGCTCTTACCTTCCTGCCAGACTCCCTGAGATCCACCACGTGGCCTGTACCTCCTGCTGCTGCCCAAACGCTGCACTCTCCTATCTTCTAAACCGTCTCAGCTAATGAGTAGTATAGAAAGTGAAGCTGTTATCTGTTTTGTATTTTTCTCCATCTTCCCCTCATTTTACAGGGGAGCGAGAGAGAATGTGGAGGTACTTGTGGAATAAGTTTGAGGAAGGTTTACAATGGGATATTTGGGAAGAGGAGTGACTTGAGAGTTCAGAAAACCAAAATTTTAAAAAGCAATGTTACCTTTAGTGATTTCACTAGCACACATGATTGCATCCTCAGCCCTTCAAGTTCAATACTCCGAGAGTTGAACTGGCTTGGAGAAACTGACTCCCTAAAAGATCTTATAAGAGACTAATATACAAAAGGAAAAATGACCATTTAGTGACGTTTAGAAAAGTATGGTTGTTAGTTGTACAAGATGATTTTCTCTTTTTTTGGTTTGTTTATTTGTTTTGTTTTGTTTTGCTTTTGGTCCTGGCAAGGTTAAATTGCCCCTAGTAATCAAGTAACATAAGAAATCAAACAAAAATGAGATGGCTGCATGGAATGTATGAAACTCATTTTCTTATTTAACAAATATTTATTGAGACTTCTTTTTGCCGTGGACTGTACTATATTCTAAAGTTACAGCAGGAAAAGAGGTGTAATAGTAATAATAACTACATGCCTAAGTATGATTTTATATTCTATGTATGTGATTTCTTATGTTATATATAAATAAGTGCTCAGATAGTTATTCTCTGTCAGAAACTAAGTGTTTTGTGGTCAATAGCTTTTTAGATTCTCATCTCAGCTCTATGAACTTACTGCTGTCCTCATACCTAGTTCTCAGATGGGGAACCTGGAGCATACAGGCGGAAGCCATGATTTCTTCATTTACAAGGATTACAGGCACCTTGCCAGTGAGTCACAAAGGCAAGCAAGCAGTCCCATCTGATGTGCAAAAGGCAGACATGAAGGCAGGTGCTGGAGCTGAGAGCACACAGAAGGGGCACCCAGCCCAGAAAAGCGATATTCACAGGAAGAATTGAGGACAGTGTAACAGATCACCTGAGAAGCAGGGCAGGTGAGGATACCATAGAGGAGGCAGGCCTTTGTGCAGTGTGGCAGGAGATTATATCCAGAGGGGAAAGCAGGTTGGAACAGGTACTGCAGAGTGTGGCAGAGCCAGCCTATTAAGCCCTTGAACCATGTCAACGTATTCAGATTGCATACTGAACATAATAGGAAACCTATCTGAAGGGATTTAGGAGGAAAGTAACAAAAAATTCATAATTTAGAACTATTTCTCTGGCTGTGGTGTATAGAATTATTGGAGGGGAGATGGGGGTGGGGTGGGCCTGGAAGTACAGACAGAAGTGAGGAAGCTGATGAGGTGAGAAACACTGGTGACATGAAATATGGTGGGGGCAATGGGGATGGTGGAAGTGGACACATTTGAGGAATGTAGAAGGCAGAATTGATAAAAGATCAGATAAGTAAACTCATAACATGGAAACTCAGGCAAATTATCAGGAAATGCAACAGTATCAAGCTCTGAAGTGGCCGCCTGTGTTGGGAGTTTTCCTCCCCGGCAGAGTGGAGATGGCCACAACCATGTTAGCCATCTCTAGTCCCTTCTCCTAAGGGCGGTACCTGGGTGACCTTACTTTTGTTGTGCTTTGGAGGCTTACCAGTACCTTCTGATAAAATGTTGGTGCCTTTGGAAACTTTTACACCTGGGAGGTATTCTGTTTTCTTAAGGTGGCCCTGCATGACTGTGCATGATCCATTATGTATTGGTTTTGCAGTGTAAGTCCCAGAGGTAATCATAATTTTCTCATTCCCGAGCTCTTGGGGTCCGCCACATGCCAGTGTCTACGGCACATACTCTCTACATTGTCTTGGTTTCATGGACGTCTTGAGGAGCCACAGAATCATCATTGTTCCATGACTATTGCTTGAAATGTTCCTCTGCAAGGTACGCCCCACCCATTGCCTTCACAATAGCCCTGCAATAGGATAGATAAGTGTGGAATTTGGACGGGGCAGGGGAAATCTAAAAAGTTAAATAATTCCACAAATGATGTGAACAGTTAGTAGCAAGGCTCACATTTCAAAGCCCTTGCTCATTCCATCACAGTGTATTATATTGCTTGGCTGAAATCTTTAGGCTGGTCTCCCAACACATTATTTGGCTGAAAACTATGCACTTACTAAGCTCACATTTATGCATGTAAACATATATTTGAGTGTACACACACATATGCACATACTCATACTTGCTTATCTAAGTAAATTCTATGAGTGAAGAACATATTTCAATCATCTATCTCAACCATTGTTGCTCCCTAACACTTAACACAAAGCCTGAAACTAATATTTTGAAATGAATTATGACACGACAGATTCCATCATCCACCTTCCTTATAGATTTCGAGGTAAATTTTACATGAAAATTAGTCCCTATCCTAAAGGAAATTGCACGACAAATGTATGAACAACCAGTGCCATGGCTGAGTCTATAGAGATGCTGATGCCACTTTTCTGGGACAGTCAGCACATGTCTTCCCATCTCATCGCCCTTATGATGCCCAGCATGTGGTGGGCCTAAAATGGCTGCTCTGTGCATGCACCCATCTTTATTCATCTCCCTCTGCAAGTCCATAGACTCCTAGTCCTGACCTCCCTGCTCTGAATCACAGACAATCTGATATGCTCCACACAACATTTTTATTTCTGTCTCCCTATTATGATGGGAAAAGGTTACAGGCCCTCAGCTGTCATTCATCCTATGACAATGCGCTGCCAGGCTCTTGCCTGTCAGTCACCTCCCACAGCCAGGGACATTTATCAGTCTGGATTCCTGAAAGGTTACAGAGACCAATAATAGGAAGTGTCTGCTTTTTTACCATAGTGAGAACTATGTCTGGTACGGTTACAGTGTGCAGCCATGACACAGCTCAGCTCACAAAAATCCTAAGGAATCTCAAGAAGTACTTTGAACTGGAAGAAGCTGAATGAAAGGGGGTTATTCCTATGGGGCTGGAGCCTATTGGGAGAGTCCCTGGATGAGGTTCATAGTCCTGAGTTCACGGTCATGTAGTCCTGTAAATGTCAGGGAGCACGGACATAGCATCGACCCACAGATCAAGGATCAGTGGTTCTAGGCTGACATTCATTCACCTTCAGGTGCATTCAGCAAGGTCCTTAACCCTATTGTTCCTCTAATTCCATTTGTAAAATGAGGTGAAGAAGGGTGTGTTTGGAAGATGAGAGAGGCTGGTTAATGGGTACAAATATACAGTTAGATAGAAGGAATAAGACCTAATTTTTGATAGCAGAGTCGGGTTACTATAGTTAACAACAATGTATTTCATATTTCAAAATAGCTCAAGAGAGGACTTAAAATATTCCCAACACGCTGAAATGATAAATATGCTCAGTGATAGCTAGCCTAAATACCCTGACTTGATCACTACACATTCTATGCACGTAACAAAATATTATATGTGAAATGGGAAAAGTTCCCTTATCCCCCTCACAGGGAGTGTGATAAGGGTGTGACTCACTTCTTTGGTGCCCCGCTGCTCAAACCTGTAAAGGGAGCATGCAGATGGGCAAGTTGTGGGGCGTGTGGGTTCCGACCTCCTGGAAGCATCTAGAAGTGAATGCTTACAGCTCCTGGGGCGTGTGCCCTTTTAGTTTTTCTGTCTGTGGGCAGCTTTTGTTAATCAGCTCAGTTTAGACCCTCTGCCTTATCACAAGGACAGACGGCTGCCTGTATCCCTGGGTTCTTGCCTTAGTGTACTGGAAAAATCGGATCACACGTGGGCTTGGAGAATGAGTTCAAGCTTTTATTGAGTGGTGAAGGTAGCTCTCAGCAGACAGATGGGAGCCAGAGGCGGGGTGGTCTTCCCCTGGAGACAGGATGCTCAGCAGTGGCTCTTCTTCGACTGTCCTCATCCGAACTTCACGTTGTCCCACCGTAGGTGGCCTGCCAGCATCTGCTGGTGTCTGCCAGTGTCTCCTCGTGTTTGCCGGTGTGTTCTTCTGCCCCTCTGTTTCTCTCAACATCCAGCCACTTGTGTGTTCTTCCACTGGTCTGTTCCTCTTGATGTCCAGCTGCTCGTGTTTGTGCCTGCTAGGGCCTCAGGATTTTTATAGACACAGGATGGGGGTGTGGCAAGCCAGGATGTTCTTAGAAAATATGACATTTGGGCGCAAAAGCAGGAGTGCCTATCCAAACCTAGGTCTGTGGGCACAGGCCCAGGGATGGAGCCCTAGCCAGGGACGACACCTTTCTCTACTCAGCACTTCCCTGCCCCCCTTCCATATCACATGTACTCCATAAGTATGTACAAATATTATGTAGCAATAAAAAAATAAGGGGGTAACACTAGATCTCTAAAGCCCCAGCCAGGGCTGACATTCCACTTTTCATTTCAGAGAACCCACAGGCATCATAAAAAAGAAAGTAGTCCCCCTGTGGTGGGAGTATCAGACCCCAGTGTGGTTAATGTGGAGAGGCCTAGAATACAGGTTTAGGTTCATATCAGGGCCTGCTTTAGGTACAAGCTCTGGATAACTGACCTCATCACACACAATCCTATGCACTAAAATATCTGGATAAAAGATTCTATTTCTCCTCAGCCCAAATTTTGCAGGAGAATCAGATGAAAGCCATGTGTGATAGCCTGTCACCCAGAGAATGTGGAGGCAGCCATTGCCTTCAGTGTAAGCTGCCAGCAGGGCAGATGAATTGCTGCTTTCCTGTCTGTGGTTCTGGGGAAAGTCGATAACTCATGCTCCCAAAGTAAAGGCCAGAGCAGGAGGAGGACGTGTGAAGCATTCATGAGCAGATCTATTAGATGTGTGTTACAAACTAAATGTTGGTGCCCACTCAAAATCCTTATGTTGAAATTTTAACCCCTAGTGTAATGGTGTTTGGAGGAGTGGCTTTTAGGAGAAGGTTAAGTCATGAAGACAGAGCCCTCATGAATGGAATGAGTGGCCTTATGTTATAACAAAACACCCTGGAGAGCTCTCTCTCACCTCCTGCCACGTGAGGATGCAGTGAAAAGATGTCCAGCTATGAACCAGGAAGTAGGCCCTCATTAGACATAGAGTCTGCCAACACTTTGATCTAGGATTTCCCAGACTCTAGAACTGTGAGCAATAAATTTCTACTATTTTTAAGACACCCAGTCTCTGGTATTTTTGTTGTAGCAGCACGAATGGGCTAATGCACTATCTTTAATTTACAGCTACCTTCTAGTGATAGCATACCACTTAATAAGACCTATGACATCATGCCTCCATTTCTCCCTTCTTGCTTTTTTATGCTATTACTGTCATATATTTTACTTATACATAGATCAAGTACAAATTCTGAATATACTGTTATTCCTTATGCTTTAAGTGGTCAATTATCTTTTGAATATATTTAAGTAATAAGAAAAATAGTATTTATATTTATTCGTGTAGTTATCATTTCTGGTGCTTTTTACTCCTTTGTGCAGAACCAGATTTCCATTTGACATTATTTTCCTTCTACTTGAAAGATTTAGTTTAATATTTATTATATTATATGTATGCTGGTGATTAATTCTTTCAGCCTTTGTGTTTTTGAAGGCTTCCTTTTGCCTCCAGTTTTGAAAGTATTTTCATTGGGTAAAGGATTCTAGATTTTTCTTTTTAGAATTTTAATGATGTTGTTCAACTGTCCTCTAACTTGCAATTTTTCCAACATGAATTCTGATGTCATATTTATTTTGCTTCTGTGAGATTGTTTTATTCAAGCATCGTTAAAGTTAGTTCCCTGGCTAGGGCTCTCACCTGGACTGGAGTTACAACTAGGATCTCAAGGTAGAACATGTTAATGATTATGCTAACCATGGGTTGAGAGGGCTGAAATCTGGCTATCAGATTCCATTCTACATCAGAGAGAAAAAGATTTTAGTGTAGGTTCTGTACAGTTATGGTAGAAGAATTAGATTATTCAAAGAATTCCATTTGATTTTGTTAGAAATATCCACCTCATGTATTACCTTTTGCTAGATATTGGCTGCCTATTTTCTGTGGGCTGGAGTGGGTGTGGGTTGTGGAGGGGTGGGGCAGGAAAAACCATATAACATTGTATTCAGCTGTCCAATATACTGACCTTCAATTATCTCTCTGTCCTCTACTCAACTTTTAATTCCTGCCTTTGTCCTCTCCGCAGCAACACATATGCTAACTCTGAACGCAGTGCCTTTCTGAGGTCCTTTGGGTAGGTGGGCTTCTACTGCCCTGGCGGCTCTCATGGTGTATTATCTGCTGGGCATTCTCCTTCCAATTTTATTTGTCACTTCATTTTATATCCAATTGTCTTTAGAATTCTTACAAGTATATATAAATAACATTTCTATCCTCCACTTCTTTCTCTTCGTCACTATTGTTTTATTCGTTTTTGTTCTTTTATTTATTTTTTTATTTCAGTGGGATCTCAGGAAAAAGGAGGTACATTCACATGCCTTGTCTTTGACCTTAAGTTAGCTCTGTAGCCTCTTTAAAATTTTTTCCTCTTCAAATAAGTAAATATGTTTCAAAGGAATTATAAGACAAGTCTAAGAATTCATAGTTTGCTGTTAATGGAATTTAGGCCAGATCCTTTGGCCACATCACTGGCCATCAGTGTGTAGCATTATGTAGGTTAGATCCATGCATTGCTCCTTCCATAACACTGGTCTGATCATTGAAGGTAGGGATAATTTCTGTTTCATCCCGGTATCTCTGATTCTTGTGAGATGCCTGGCACAGATTAACACCTCATTGATAAATTAATGAACCCTCATGGACTCAATGACCTCAGAGACTTGCTGCAGCAGTAAGGATCTGTGATCTGTCAATTCTACTTTAGAACTACATTAATTCTGTTATAGAGAATATTGTCTGCCTTCTCAATCTGGCTCTATGGCAAACTGTTTCTGTGTTTGTTTAGCACGCCTAACTTAGAAAAATCTCCTAAAGCAGCATATTTCTCCAACTTTGGCTTTTTCCACAAATAATGGGCATGTGCTTCTTAGTGGCTAACATTCCATCTTTACAATGAGATTTAGGGAGGACATAATGTAGAGAAATTAATTGATTAATTACATAGGCAGAAAAGGCTCTACAATAGTCTGAATTTATTTCTGGGCACTAGAAATACAAAACTGTATAAGATATATTTTCTGTCCTAAAGGAGTTGTTAGTTGAGATATGTAAAATGAGTCTAACTAATATAATGTCCTAAAAAATTAAACTTCAATTTGAATCAGCAAATTTAGAAGGCAAACAATATAGATAAGCAGTTCTCTCAGATGACCAGTTCCCCTGGAATCATCAAAACCAACAAGAAATCTCATGCATACCTGACATCTATAGCTTCAGAAATAAGTCAGATTTGGCACCTGTTTTCCCCAGCTGCTTTCTCGGAATGGATTTCCAGAGTACAGGCCAACTGAAGAGAAGGAGCTGAAAGGCTCCAGAGTGGTTGATCAGTGATACTAGCTATTGTGCCTTTGTTCAAGATCTGCTTAACTTTTAAACTAAGGTGAAATAAGCATACCCATTTCTAAGTTCTCTTTCTTTTTTCACAGATTAGATTTTAAATGATGATAGAAGAACACACAGCATATTCTGGATATTAGGAGTAAAGCTAAAGCTATCTATCTCTCTCTATCTCTGTCTCTGTGTCTACCTCTACCTCTATCTCTGTCTGTCTCTATGTACCTAAAGGACCATAAATGCAATGCAACAATGTGATAAGTAGGACCATAGGATCCTTGGACCCCGTGGAATTGCAGCTAGAAGAATCATATTTTACTACTCTACCCATGTTGTTTAATAGGAAGGGAATAAATTTTCAGATCACTCAGGGAAATTTTTCTCTCAGCTTTAATTTACCATAATGAACCAATTATAAGAAAGTATTTGTTAAGGGGGGCAGGAGAAAACATTTGGAAGTGATAGATATGTTTATGACATAGCTTGTGAAGATGGTTTCGTGGCGTATACTTATCTCCAAACTCGTCAAGTTGTATACTTAAATAGGTGTGGCTTTTTGTATGTCAATCATAGCTCAACAAATTGTTTTTTTTCTAAAGAATGCATTATAATTGACCACACTAAACTGATTTCATTTTACCTTCCATATCTAATCAGTAAGTTTCTAGACTTGTGGAAAGAAAGAACCTATTCCTCTGGAATGTGCTCTTAATTGCACTGTGCTGAGGGCATTGCTACTGGTTGTGTTAAATATTGCATTGCATAGTAGTGTACATTTTTTTTTACAATGAATATCACAAACATTTGCATTTTAATGTGCACAATGAATCTCAATTAAATCTCTCTTGAGTCTGCTTAAAGACCATTTTTTCCTCACATTTCAGTCTCTTTGGAAATATCAATGTTACAGCAGTGATAACCTTGAAAAGGCTGCTGGTGGGTAATTATGTTGACTTAATTACAGAAAAAGGCAAATTACCCCCAAAGGAACTCAGAGCTACAGACTTGAGACAGACAAGAAGTATCCTGAGTCGCACTTTGCTACATTGATGGGAGAGGAAAATAAGGAAATTGAAGAATTTGATTTCCTTTTTAAAATAATTTTGGAAGGCTTTACTTTTTGTCCAGCAAGTGTGACAAAGTAACCATACATTTACAAAAGATTCCACAGTCCAGCACATAGCCATGAAATAGAAAGAAAACCTCAGCTATGCTGAAAGTAGGAAAGGTCCCTAATCTCATACTACAAGTTCTGAGAAATATCTGTCAGATGCGGTCTTACTTTATTTTTATCATCAAATTGAGGCTGACCTGAAGCTAACAACAAACAACTCTCCTTAAACTCAAAATTGAAGTAAGTGTGAAGAAAAAAAGATTTCTGCAGGCCACTACTAATATCTCTATGTCCTATGCTTGGAGGTAATAAGCCCAGAGCTTAGGTAGACCACATAAAGGGCAGGGGAAAGAAACAAAAAATAATAATACGGAGTGCATTTCAACTTTTGTAGATGAGCAGAGATGGTCAGTGAGAGAAGAGATTAAATGACCATTCTTTACTGTTGTTTTCTCTGGTCCAACTTCCAAACAGGACAGAGGAAATAAGGACCTAAGTCAACCTCCTAGCAATGGGCCCATCCAGGGTAAACTAGACATCTATTCATCAGAGAGAAGAGGTGATGATGCATTGCTGCCCCCACTTCTCAACAAACTTGGTATCTGATTCATGGCTATGGGATGAAATCCATAAACCTAGGGGATTCTCATTCTTGAAAGAATGAGGTATGTACTGAAAACAGCAAAGGTGTTCTTTTATTTACAGAGAAACTCAGTAACAGAATTCCCTGGTTCAGTATTTTTCATACACCAGTAATCTCCCCACAGCCTAAATTAATGGCCTCAGAGAAATAAAAGAATAGTGAATATCCAGCTTTTTACCCAATGTCTAATGAAGGAGCCACTAATGACCTCTTGATTAAATGGAGAGGAATGTTAAGAGTATTCACCCTACTCTATTTTCAGGAAAATAATAGGCTGGGTGGTAACTGCTGCATTCAAAGATAATTGAGCAAAAACACATCAGTATGTATTTAGAAAGGGACAATAATGCCATTCAGTAATGCACTAACTGGGAACAGATGTACCTTCTGCCATAAACAACACATTTTGAAAATTGAGCTAGTCATTGACTTTTGATGGTTCTATTTATGATTATTTTTCAAGTTTACGATGTGCAAAAGTGATATGCAGTCAATTAAAACTGTACTTTTTTGAATTTTGATCTTTTCCGGGCTAGATACATGCAATACAACAGCCTCTCATGATGTAGGGCAGTGGCTGGCAGCAACAGCTCCCAGTCAGCCATGTGATCATGAGGGCAAATGACCCCTGCTCTGCAGTGTACTGTCTTTCCATCTGACTTTGCTCAACTGCAAGCTGATGTATGTTTTCTGAGCATGTTTTAGGAAGGCCAAGCTAAACTGTGATTATTTGTGTCCACAGATCTAACCAACCACGGATTCAAAATATTAGGGAAAAAATAAAAACAATAAAAACAACAACAACAAAAAATACAAATAAAACAATATCTTATAACAACTATTTTAACAGCCTTTATATTGTATTAGGTATTGTAAGTCACTTAGGGATGAGTTGAAGTAAAAAGGAGGATGAACATAGGTTGCTGATAAATGCTGTCCCATTTTACATAACGGACTTGGGCATTGGTGGATTTTGATATTTGCAGGAAATCCCAGAACCAAATCTCTACAGATACTGAGGAATGACTAAATATTAAATGAATTTTCAATTTACAGTATTTTCAACTTTTGATGGGCTTCTCAGGACATAACCCCATTGTAAGTCAAAGAGCTTCTGTAGTCAAACTGCTAAAAACAGGTAGCAATAAGGAGAAAATATTAAAAGTTACTAGAAGAAAGTCACATAAAGTAAAGAGTAAAAACTGAAAATAATCACAGTCCTCTCACCAGAAACTATAAAATCTAGAAGACAATAGAATATTTCTGCTGAAAGAAAAATATATTTTCACCATAGAATTCAATACCTAGTGAATAATATTCTTCAAAAATAATGGTGAAAAATTATTTTCAGGAAAGGAAAAGGTTAGCAAATTCAACTTTAGCAGATATACATTATGGAAATACATAAGAAAACTTTTAGGAAGAAGAAATACGATATCAAAGGGAACTCTAATTTATATAAAAGAATAAAGAGTGCTAGAGATATTGAGTAGACTGATAAATATAAGAAATATTTTTCTCATTTAAAATTATTTAAAATATAATTGCTTAAAGTAAAAATAATAACAGTATATTACAGGGTTTAAAATGTATGTAAAAGTAAACTAAATGACAATAATAGCACAGAAGATAAGGAAAGAGGAAAATGGAACTATATTGTGGTAATGCTTTTACATGATAAGTGAAGTGGTAAAATATTATTAGAAGCTAGCATGTGATAAATTTTATATCATACTGTAATCCCTACAGCAACCACTAAATAATAAACAATAAGATATAGTTAATAAATCAAGACAGAGATACAATTGATTACAAAAATAATGTATTTAAAAGAAGTCAGAAAACAGGAAAAAGGAGCAAAGAAGACATGGTTTAAATTTTAAAAATTTATATATGATAGATTTAAACCCAACCACATTGATAAGCACATTAAATATAAATGGTCTGAACACTCCAATTAAAAGACAGAGATTGTCAGATTGAACAGGAAAAGTATGACCTCTGATTTCAACTTCAGCATGTAAACAGTTTGGAAGTCATCACTCTAGTCATCACAAGAAGAAGGAAAGCCAAGCAAACTAAAAATCCATGTCATTTCTGTGATCTGTCAGAGGATAAAGATCACAGGGCAAACTACTACCCTGACATTTGGAGAGACTGGCACATACGAAGAACCACAGCCAAGATTAGCCCAAGAGCGGAAGGAACTGCACTCAGTAACTGGTAGGACCACCTAAACAATAATTTTCGTGAATTGCTAAAGGTAGACTGCAGACTAGCTTGATACTTGAATGCTCCTAAAGAACCCAGTGTAAGGTGGTCCTCAACACCTAACAAGAATTGAGTGGTTAGTTTGCCACCAGAACACCCACCAGGTTCTCAAGGTGAGGATCAGAGAAATATCTCCTATGTTGCAGGCAGGAGGAGTGGGTTAAAAAACATTCTGAAATATATCCAAGAAAAAAGAAGCCATTTTGAAATATTACTAGAGAATTCTGTATAACAATAGCCTGTCCTCTAGGGCAATATACTGCTTCACACCTTGGGGAAAGGCAATTAGACATTTTTGGACCTCTCCAGCCTTGTTTCATGCAAAGGAGGGGAAAAAAAATGCCCAAGAAACGCTTGTAAAGCTCTCAGCCCAGGAATTCAGGCCCACTAAAAAACTAATATTTAATCATAAGAATATACAATGCTTCTCTTTCTCAGCAGCTTACCACAACACGAACAGGACTCCAGTATAATAAAAATGAATTACAACAGAGAACAGCAAGCCATTGACTGTATTTATGAAGAAGTTCTTAGGGAAACCCAAACAACAGAGGAGAAAAAAAACAAAATATACAAGGAAGCTGGAGGATACCAACATCTCTGGAGCCTGAAACTACAACAAATGAACACATTGCAGCTCCTTGGCAAATTAACATTACACTACAAAGCCTAATTCACCTCATTTCCTATTACCCAATACGGCATGTCCACTTGCAATTAAAAATTGTAAGGTATGCTGAAAGAAAGGAAAAACACAAGAAGAGGGAAAGCAAGCAGCAGACTTAGAGATGAGACGGCTTTTGGAATCATTGTATAGAGAAATTATGATAACTACGTTTAATATGAGGGGACTTCAAAAAGCTCATGAAAAATGCATATTATGAGAAAACTATGCATGGATTTCTAAAACTGTCTGTACCAATTGTCTTGTAATGGCTTTGTACAACATGTCAGAACAGGATCTAGCCTGAGGCACTCAAAGAAGGATAAGATATCAGTTTGAAAAGAGACCCTATTAGAGCAACACGAATTCTACTAAAATTGAAGCAAGAATAAGCATCAAATCTATGGTGAAGCTTTGGTGGAAGAATGGTGAAGTCACGAGTGCTTTACAAAAAGTTTATGGGGACAGTACTCCAAAGAAAACAGTTTACAAATGGACAACTCATTTTAAAGAGGGATGCGACAATGTTGAAGATGAAGCCCACAGCAGATCATCCACATCGGTTTGAGAGGAAAGAGTTAATCTTATTCATACCCTAATTGAAAAGGACTGACAATTAACAGCAGAAACAATAGCTGACACTACAGACATCTCAATTGGTTCAGCTTACACAATTGGGATTGAAAAATTAAAGTTGAGCAAATTTTCCATTTGATGGTTGCCAAAACCACTACACCCAAATTAGCTGCATGCAGATAAGAGCAGAACATTCAATGGATTTTTTTAAAATGAGACCAAGATCCTGGATCCTGAAGCATTTCTTTGAAGAACTGTAACAGAAGAAGAAACATGGCTTTACCAGTATGATCCTGAAGACCAAGGACTATCAAAGCAATAGCTACCAAGAGGTGGAAATGGTCCAGTTAAAACAAAAGTGGGCCAGTCAAGAGCAGAGGTCATGGCAACAATTTTTTGAGATACTAAGGCATTTAGCTTGCTTACTTTCTGGAGGGCCAAATAATGATAACATCTAGTTATTATGAGAATGTTTTGAGAAAGCCAAAGCTTTAGCAAAAACAAAACAAAACAAAAACAAAAACAATAAAAAAAAAAAAACTTTGGGAGAGCTTCATCAGAGAGTCCTTCTCCACCATGACAATGCTACTGCTCATTCCTCTCATCAAACAAGGGCAGTTTTGCAAGGGTTTTGATGAGAAATTTTTAGGCACCCACCTTATAGTTCCATTCGGCTCCTGACATATTTTTGCTTCCTAATCTTAAAATACCTGCAAAGGGCACCCATTTCTCTTCAATTAAAAAAGTAAATAGACTACATTGGCATGGTTACATTCCAAGGGCCCTTAGTTTTTTAGTGATAGACTAAATGGCTGGCATCATTGCTTACAAAAGTGTCTGGACCTTGATGGAGTTTATGTAGAAAACAAAGTTTATATTTTTTATTTTTATTTTTGAATTCAAATTTTCCATAAACTTTTGAAGTCCCCTCATATGCTAAGGGCTTTAATGGAAAAGCAGACAATATGCAAGAACAGATGGTTAATCTAAGAAGCAAGATTGACACTTTAAGAAAGAATCAGAAGGAAATGCTAGAAATAAACACTGTAACAGAAGGCTTTTAAAAATTTCTTTGATTGGCTCATCAGTAGGCTAGACATGGCTGAAGAAAGTCAGTGAGCTTGAAAAGATGCCAAACTGAAATGCAAAGAGAAAAAAGAAATGAAAAATGGGACAGAATATCCAATAACTGTGGGATAATTACAAAATGTATCACACGAATATAATGGGAATACCAGAAAGAGAAAAAGAAGCAGAAGAAATATTTGAGTTAATAATGCCCGAGAATTTTCCAAAATTAATGCCAGACACCCAACCCCTAATCTAGAATGTTAACGGACCACCAAGCAAGATAAATGCTGAAAGATCTATAGCTAGGTATACTATATACAAATTAGAGAAAATCAAAGACAGAAAACAGTGAAAGTGGCCGTAAAATAAAACACCTTATTTAAAAGAAACAAGGATACAAATTGCATAAGACTTCTATTCAAGAACCATGCAAGGAAGAAAACTGTGATTTTTTTTTTTTTTTTTTTTCTCGAGACAGAGTCTCACTCTGTTGCCCAGGCTGGAGTGCAGTGGCATGATCTCAGCTCACTGCAAGCTCCACCTCCCAGGTTCACGCCATTCTCCTGACTCAGCCTCCTGAAAAGCTGGGACTACAGGCGCCTGCCACCACGCCTGGCTCATTTTTTTGTATTTTTAGTAGAGACGGGGTTTCACCGTGTTACCCAGGATGGTTTCGATCTCCTGACCTCGTGATCCGCCCGCCTTGGCCTCCCAAAGTGCTGTGATTATAGGCTTGAGCCACCGTGCCAGGCCTGGAGTGAAATATTTAAAGTGTGACAATAACCCACCAAGCTACAATTATTATCCATAGAAATTATCCTTCAAAAGTAAAGGAAAAACAAAGACTTTCTCAGACAAACAACAACTGAGAGAATTTGTTAGCAATAGACTTGCCTTGAAAGGAATGTTAAAAGAAGTTCTTCATAAAGAAGGGAAATTATGGAAGTTAGAAACCTGGGTCCACATAAAGAATAAAAAAAATCAGAGAAGGAATAAGTGAAGGTAAAATAAAATATTTTATTTTCCTTATTTTTAATTAATGTAACAGACAATTCTTTAGAGTATTAATAGCTATCAATGTGTTGCATCATTATAGCATATAAATACCTGAGAGAAATGACAGCAAGGGTATTGGCGATGAAAGAGAGACACTGAGAATACTCTATTACAAGGCACTGGCACTACCCAGGAAGTGCTATAGTGATGCTTGTAATGGACTAAGATTGGTTGTTAGTGTATCCTGGAAACTCTAGGGCAAACATGGAAGAAACAACTTAGGGCTCTACCCTTCACAGAGAAACTATACCAGTCCTGCAGAGTTTATGTTTATGTGAAGGAGAAATTAATTTCAATTTTATTTACGCCTTATTTTTTTGATGGTGACAAGAACATTTAACATGAGATTTAGCCTATTAACAAACGTTTATGCACAATGCCGTGTTGTTAATTGTAGGCACAATATTGTGAGCAGAGCTCTAGAATTTATTATCTTGCATAAGTGAAACTACATACATTGAGGAGCAGGGGCCTGTTTCTTAAAGTTGTTTTGTTTTGTCATTCACAGCCAAATAAAACTAATACTAATAATAAATAATAAAAACTGGCTTATGAATATATAGAAAAACTGAAGGGTTATATAACTATTAAAAAATTGAATCAGTGCTTTAGATCTTCCCACAGGGATCAAACAGGGTGCAAATGAATAAACAGGTGAATTCTACAAAACTTTGATAGAAGAAAGAATTGCAGTCCCATAGCAACAATTTTAGGATGTGTAACACAGAACACTCCCTAACTGAGATCAGGATAGCTTTAATAGAAACTTCTGAAAAGAGCAGTATAAGGAAAGAAAGTGCCAGGCCACTTCTAATGATAGAGGAAAATCCAAACAAACTCTTGGCAAACTGAATTGGACAATGTATAACAAATTGATAATTAATACTTTATGATAAGCTGTCTTTATTCCAAGAGTGTAAGGTTGGTTCAAAATAGGAAATCTTTTCATGTGATATGCCATATGTATTAGTTTTCCATTACTGATGTAATAGATCCTCACAATTTATCATATTATAGTTCTGAAGCTCAGAAGTCAGATGCAGGCCTCACTGCACTAAAATGAGGGTGCCGACGAGGCTGAGTTCTTTTCTGGAGGCTGCAGTGGACAATTGTTTCCTTGGTCATTCAGATTGTTGGCAGAATCCAGTACCCTGTGGTTGTAGCACCGAGGCCTGTGTTCTCTTACTAGCCATAAACTGTGTGCCGATTCTAGCTTTGGGAGGCCATGGCATTCCTTGGCTCATGGTTTCCTTTCTCCCAGCCAACAATGGTGGGTGAGTCCAATACTACATCTCTCTGACCCATTCTTTTCCCCCTCTTCCATTTTTGAGGATCATGTAATTAGATGGGGTTCACCTCTATTACCCAGGATGATATCCCCACCTCAACATCTTTAAACTTAATCCCTTCTGCAGAGTTCCTTTTGCCATGTGGGCTGACAAACTCACAGGTGCCAAGGATGAGATCATGGACGATGTGCCTACTGCATCATACTAAGAGACAGAGGGAGGAAAACTGTGGAATCATCACAATGAATTTTAAAGTAATATTTGAAGACATTAAATATTTTATCATTATTAATATCTCTTACAAATGGATAAATGATGTATTTTAAAGAATTCCTTCAGAAAATATCATGCTCAATGATAAAACACTAAAAGTATTCCCCCAAAGATATGAGGAAAGACAAGGATACCAGCTATCCACTCTTCTTTTAACCATTTACTGGTTGTTCTAGCCAATAAACTAGTATAAGACAAAGCAGGAGTATGAGGTTTGGAAAAGAGAAAGTAAACTATCATTAATTAGAAGTTAATATAATTGTTTTCACAGAAAAGTCAAAAACACCTATGAAAATTGTTTAAGTTAATAATTTACATTATTTTTTCTAATATTAATGAAAGACAATTGTATTTTATACACCAACCATAGTTTTAAAACATGCAGTTTCAATTAAATACATCATTTGCAAGTGAAGTAAGGAAATACAAGGTATTCAAATCTGTATAAATCTGTGCAAAGTATGTAGAGAAAAGTTATAAAATATTTTTCAAATACTTTTTAAAAAATGCTAAGTAAATTGGGAGACATATGTTTGTGAATAGGAGCACTTTCCTTCCTTCCTGAGGCCATTTGGAGCCATGGCTGTGATTTGTCACCTTTGCTTCCAAGTGGCCTTTGTCCAATCAGTTGGGGAGGAGCAAAAATGGACTGAATGGGAGGGGGATGGAAAGCTCATGGAGCCACAGCCTCACCTCAAATTCCTTTCACTCCTGGGCTCAGAGATTTCAGAAGATGAGGCCCTGAGGTTAGAGGATATCTTGAATTTGATTTACCCTTGTGCTTTTGGGTTTATTCCAGGAGTCAGTATACTTAATATACGCAAATTTTGTTTTTTACTGATTCTTTGTAATCTTCACTCCAGAGTGATAATTAACTTTAATCTTCAGTAACAAAGTTCTTTGAAATTATTTGCCCTGAGACTGAAAATCCCCAGCAAGGAAATCTCTGTTGTCAGAATATAGGCTTTGCTGCCCTCTGCTGTTGGACGGGGGCAACTCTTCACCGAAGAAGACTGTGGAGCCAGGAGACCCTCAAAGGGAGGCAAAGGCCAAGGACCAGGAGTCAGGAAGAGGAGAATGGCTCTTATTCTGGACACTGGCATAGGTGATGCAGCCATGCACATATCTTCCATGGAATGAGGAGGAATTTCTGCAAACTTTCAAGGACTTCATGGATGTTTGATAAGAAATTTGCAAAAGAATATATTTCCAACTAGAAAGTGCAACATAATTTTAAAATATGTAATACCAGTATGCTTATTAATAGTTGCGTTTTTTCTGTATCACAAACTAGCACATGCTCCATCCATTTATCTTTTGGTCCACATCTTAGATCCACCTCTGACACCAACTGGATTGACTGGATTATCTGGAGATCGTTATGAAACAAAGAATAGCATATCGATGGTTTATGGATGATTACTCTCAGAAGATGCACCTATGAAGAAGTTACACAGGCAGAATTGTGCAGAAAGAGAAGCCAACCAACAATGAAGTTAGAACTGATGCCTCAGCCAGTCCCGTGGGGAGCTCTGGAGCTGGGATGGCCTTTTAGAATTGTCCCAAATTAAGGGAGACTGGGCCTTTGTGTCCCTGCATTGGCCAATTGTTGGCCATAGGCGGGCTCCTGTGAGGTGTATAACCTTGGACAAACCAGTTCCCTAAAGTCAAGCGCAATTTTCTGTCAGGGTCACATTATAAATTAGCAGCTGATATTTCCAGATGCTGAGACCCAGGGTATGTTTGCCCTGAAGTGGGGATCTGGACTGTGTAACACAGTATCTATTCAGTGAGTCTTGTTAGGAAACTATGGAATCTAAAAATTAATGAAATCTCTAGTTGAAGGGTGTCTACATCCCAGTGTTAGGTTTTATTTGGTGTTACTTGAGCTGAGCTTGGAGAAATGGAAGTCTTTGCACAAGAGGATGCATTAGAGAAGGTCAGGCATATGATGTAAATGACATAAAGGGGCAGAGGAAGAACATTACAGAAGTCTCTGCAACAGCAAAATTCTGAACAAACAGGTAACTCTTGTGAAGAGGAACAGGAAGATGTAAGGTTGGTAAGATTCAGCCAAATCAAAGATATAAAATAAGTTTTGGAGATTGTTCATAGCTGACTGGAGACCACCATCTCACCCTACCACAGTATGACTAGCTGGGTGGTATTAGGCAAGTTACTTCATCACTGAGAGCTTCAGTTTGCTCATCAGTGTGAATGGGGAATAATAATAGTACCTTCCTCAGACAGTTTCAGTGAAAATTCGAGACCTACATAAGGCTGGAACCCCAAAGGCTACAATTTAGTGTTAGGGATGAAGAGCAAGTAAATCTGTGTGTGTGTGTGTGTGTTATATGTGCACATATTTACATATGCATATCTACAGCTATGTAATGTTCATCTGTATCTATATATTAGTGGTTTTCAATTGCGGGTGATTTTTCTTCCATGGAGATATTTGGCAATGTCTTGAGACACATTTGGTTGTCGTGGAGTGGGAGTGTTGCTGGCATCTAGTGGGTAGAGATCACAGGGGATGCTGCTGAATACCCTAAGGTACACAGGACAGTCCCTATCAGGAAAAAAAATGACCCAACCCAAAATGTCAGTAGTGCTAATGTTGAGAGATTCTGATCTATTATCTGTCTGTATTTCACATCAGGGGCCTCTAATCCTCAGGTCACGGACCAGTACCAGTTTGTGGCCTGTTAGGAACCAGGCTGCACATAGGCAAGGGAGAGAGGCGTAACCTGTATTTATAGCCACTCCCCATCGTTCACATGACCGCCTGAGCTCTGCCTCCTGTCAGATCAGTGGAGGCATTGGTTTCTCAGAGGAATGCGAACTCTATTGCAAACTGCACATGCGAGGGATCTAGGTTATGTACTCCTTATGAGAATTCAACTAATAATGCCTGACGATCTGAGGTGGAACAGTTTCATCCTGAAACCACTCACCCCCCAATCTGTGGAAAAACTGTCTTCCACAGAATCAGTCCCTGGTGCCGAAAAGGGTGGGGACCACTGTTTTACATCATATCTCATCTGTCACTGTGTATAACCCAGAGTAAAAAAAAAAAAAAAAAAAAAAAAAAAGCTATATCTGTAATTATTATTCTGATGATTCCAGGGAATAGAAGACACTTCCAGGTTCCTACTGCAATATCTATTCCCTAATTCTTCCTTACTAACAGAGCCCATTTTTCATAATGCAACATGTCCAGCTCATTTCTCAGTTTTCTTGCACCAAGGGTGGTCATGTTGCACAATTCTGGTGAATGAACTGTCAGTTGAAGTCTTCTAGAAATGCTAATATTTTCCTGACAAAAAGGAAGATACTAAAATAATACACGTTTTTTCTTTCCATTGTCCTTTCCATGCCTTCCTGCCTGCAATGCCCAAAAGACTGTTAGAGGTATAGCAGCCACCTAAAAATCATGCAGGTAAAAGCCAAACACAGGACCAATAGAGCAGGAAGAGAAAAAAAGAACCATGTGGGGCGGGTGGGAGGTGGGGGGGGGGTGGATTCTGTTCCCTGCAATATTATGCACTAGTTATCCCAAAGGCAACACCCCAAGAAAAAATAACTTTTAAAAATCCATGTAATATGTTGGAAACAAAGATCTCTTCCGTTAGCGCATTCTGCAGGAAAGTAACGATTCCTTAGAAACCCAAAAATAAGTGAGATAAGTGAATGCTGATCCTAGCTTTTATTTCAGGGAATCTGTCAAGCCCTGTTGCCTTTGAACTTCCATTTTTGTGGTTACATGTGGTTCATAAAACAGGAAGTAAACCCAAAGCCTGTTCAAGGTGGTGAGTCAACTAGGAATTGCCCACATTAAGTTGAGACCCTAGAGAAACACATTTTTTTTTGTGGTAAACAAAAACAAACCTGCAGCACAGAACAAGATGGCAAGAAAACACACGTATTTCAATGTTAGCATTGCAGGAAAATAATGTTTAACCTAAGAATTTATAATCATAAACCATTTCTCACAAGCAGATAATTTGCATTAAAGTTGACTTTGATTGATAGTGTTCCAGGAAACTGGAAGAAACAAACAAAAATTCCCTCTGGAAAAATGCAACTTCAACCCAAGCCTTAAAGTATTCCCAAAGATGAAGTTATAAAGAATGTGAACTCATGGTGAAAATAAAATAATCTATCATGAATAAGAGCCAGCAGTCACAGATAATAATGTTAGATCCACAAGAATTCCAGAAGCCTGTTTACATTTCTTTAACAAAAATCTTTGGAACTAGATATGTTCCAAAATTCAAATCTTTTTGGGATTACAGAAATGTAATAGAGTTTATTTAGGGTAGGTTCCAAAAGAGCTTGCATGGGGTCTGTAGCAATACTACATAATCAAAAACGTCAGAGCAGAAGTGGTTAGAAACAGAGCCTCTAAATAGCCTATGGCAATGCGGCTAGAATTTTGCTCATGAACAAATATTGTCCACCCTCCTGATGAAAATGAAATTGTATTTTCAGAACTTTTTAATGGAAGAATCTCACATAAGCGGTTGTGAAGTTGAATTGGAATATCAGATGCAGGATGTAAAATAAGTATATTTAACATGTTTTGGTAATAAAGAAGAGACTTGAAAATATGAGCAAGAAACAAGAGAATATTAAAGCAGATTTGTAAAACAACCAAATAGAACATCTAGAAAAAATATAAATGAAACTTAAAATATAATAGATTAATTAAACCAGAAGGTTAGTCAAAGACTAGTCAAAGAAAAAAACTAGTAAATTGGTTTTACTCAGGAGGAAGGTCAGCTAATTAAGTTTGTTAAGTATGCATATGAAATTATCTAAAAATAGTTACAAAAGCATCACTACCAAATTAGCTTAGGGAGTAAAAGTATAATTAGAAAAAGCAAAAATAAAAGAGAAATACAAAAGAAGGAAAAAATTCCCTTTCCAAACAAAACTGAAAAACTTCAAAGAACAATTTTAATTACCACAAATGTAAATGGATCTTACTTTCGCTAAAAGAAAATGACTTTTAGACAGTATTTTTAAAAACTCAACTATGTGCTGTTTAAATAAAATACCCCTGAAATATAAGGACGGAGAAAGGTTTAAATTAAAAATTTAGAAAAACAAATATACTAAATAATACTAACCTAAGTAAAACTGGTGATCCTATGTTAATATCGGGCAACTGGGAACTTCAGCTTTTGGCTATAAGGGAGCGCCTGGTTTCAGACTTTCCCTCCACTGCAAACAACCAGACAACTAAGCTTTTAAATATATGAAATAACTACATTCACACATTAGACAACTGGCAGAATTAAACTGGGACCGCGGAGACAAGGGAAATAAGCAAAGTAAGCCCTGATGGCGCCACCTTTCGGTACGGAGGCACTTTCTGGGCAGCAGTACGGAGGAGAATGATTGCAGGAGGACAGCGGACTGGCTGAGATGAGGAGACAGGTATTTGAAACCTGGGAGGCTGAGTTGGTGGTAATTTCCAGGACAGAATACAGGACAGGAGGAAGGTATGCAGAGAAAGAGGTCCAGATATCTGCAAAGGGGCTTCCTTGAGTTTTTGCTAAATATTAAGCTGTAAACACATAGGCTAGGCAAAGAAGGAATACCAGGTTGTAAACTGAGTAAATTACTCCACACAGGACTGCTGGGAAATATTCAAGGTGCCACCTCTCAGTAACTGATAGAACAAGTAGACACAAAATTGATGAGGTTCTCAGACACCTGAAGATCAGTATCAAACACTTTGTTTTTATCAACATTCAGAGGGTGATACATCAACAACGAGATACACGTTCTTTTTGAGAACATATAAAACAATTATGAGAAAGATCATATGCAAGTAACTATACATTTTAAATGGCCAAAATCAAAGGGAGTATTTTCTATGACTTCAATGGAACCTAATTAGAAACCAGTAACAAGAAGGTATCTAGAAAATCTCCAAATATTATTTTAAAAAATACAACATGCTTCTAAACAATCTATGGGTCAAAATGAAAATTATAAGGGAAACTAGAAACTGTTCTGAATGCTCATGAAAACACACATATCAAAATTTGTGGGATAGAGAAAATGGTGTCTAGAGAAATTTGTACCATTAAATATTCACATTAGAAAAAAAAGAAAGGTCTGTAATCATTGATCTAAACTTCTACCTTAAGAAGCCAGTAACAGATAAGCAAATTAAACCCAAAATAATTAGAAAGAACTAAATGATACAGATTATAGGAAAATCAATGCAATTGAGTACCGAAATTTAATAGAGAAAAAACTATGAAACCAAAACCTGGGCTGATCAGGAAAAAAGAGAGAAGACAGAAATTACCAATATCAGGAATAAAAGAGCATGACTACAGACCCTAAAGAGATTACTCAGATAACCAGACAATAGTCTGAGCAAATATATTGTGTCACAAAAAAAATCTGACAACTTAGATGAATTTGACAAATTCCTTAAATGATACACATTTTAGAAACTGGTGTAAGGATAAATAGAAAATTTGATTCACTTTATATCTATTAAAAAACTTAATCTGTAAATGTTCTCCTGCAGATAAATATTTTATTGTTTCAATTTTTGCATTAAATATTCAATGAATCTTTCTGTGCAACATCTGTGCAGTTTGGCAAGTTATCTCTGAACATCCTAGAATTGTCAAGGTGATTAACATTTCACATATTGATATGTATTATCAATGCTCCTCTAGAAAGCTGTACCAACTTACACTCCCACCAACACCTATTGGAAGAGGCAGTTTCCAATGTTTTAAATTTTTCTCAGCAGATGATAAATTATGACTTTTGTGTTTAATTACGTATCTTGGATTCATAGTGAGATGTAACTTTTTAATTATATTTATCATAAATTTACCTTTTATAATTCTTTTTAGTATGGACTGAGTCTTCTCCTTTTCTTTTGGGTATTTGTTATTTTCTGAAAGCTCTTTGATTAGGGATATAACTCTTTTTTCATATATACTGCAATTTTTTTAAAAAAAATTATTTAAATGTCAACCTCACAGGTGTGTGTGTGTGTGTGTATGTATGTGTGTATGCTACCATATCAAAGTTTAAAAAACATGTAGACAAGTTTATCAGCCTTTTAATTTATGATTCTGGTTTTCCTAATTTTGAGTCACTTTTGAAAAACGCCAGATTCTTGGACAAAAATCAGGCCTGTCTTCCATATGTGCTGATATTGTTATAGTATTTATTTTCATGTGTCTACTTTCATCTGATAACTTTCAGTTATTTTTCAAATCAGTTTTATTTATTTAATCTCAGTGTGGTAGATAAAAGGCCCATTTTTCTTATTAGCTTCTTCTTTTTTGTGCTTACCTCTTCTTTGATACCTAGATAAACAAAAGAAAAAAAAAAACTTAAAAACAGGGTCCTTGATCCCTCCCAAACTGATCCTGTGGTGTTTTTAACCAGTCTTTTTTGAGTACTGCTTATTATGTGTTAGTCCATATGCTAAGCATCGTACTGGTGTAAGCATGAATGAGATGTTTTCGCAAACACATTATTACCTTATACTAGGAAGGTGTGTTCTGTTCTCTATGTGGGGAGTAAGGCTCCAGCTCCAATGTGTCACTTCCTGTAGGAAGCCGAATCTAAGACTCTAATACCCACTGCTTGTGTTTATTACTCTATTATTTCTTAAGATAACCTTCGGCAATTGTCTGTATCCCCCATGAGACTGTAAGAGTATAGAAAGCTTGTGTAATTTACAATTGTATCTCCTGTGCCTCATGAGCTCCTCACACACAATCGGCCTCGGTTTGTGTTGAATGAATTAGTGAATAAGGAGGTGCAGAGCCTCCGGCTGACTCACAGGTGGATGAAGGATCAGCTTCTCCACAAACGCACGAACAACTGTGACGGTTGGATTATGTCCGCCCCCACCAACATCATCTGTGGAAGCCGTAACGCGGTACCTCAGAATGTGACTATATTTGGACATAGAGCCTTTAACAAGGTGATTCAGTGAAAATGAGGCCAATAGAAATCCTACTCCCATATGCTTGATGTCCTTATATAAGGACATTTGGACATACAGGGAAAGGACCAGGCGAGGACATAGCAAGCCGGCAGCCAGGCCTTAATCTTAAACCCTCAGACTTCAGAACTGTGAGAAAATCAACTTCTGTTGTTTAAGCCACCCAACCTGTGGTGGTGTGTTATGGAAACCCTAGCAAACTAATGCCCGAGACCATCTGAGATCAGCCCAGCCACAGCCTTGTGTCCCATGAGTAAATAAAGGCGGATCATTGTAGGCCGGTAAAGTTCTGTGGCTGTTATCCCACATTTTTGTGGCCACAGTTAGCTGATAGCTACTTTATCTCTAGGAGCCTCAGCTTCCTTACCTATAAAGTGGGTCTTTTATGTGTGTTCTATTGGATTTGGGGGAGTATATTTAAGAAGTCATTAAATAAGCCATGTTTTGCTTAACACTTGGCACACAATAAGCACGAAAATATTCTTATTATGGCAATATTCTTTTTCCTAATATTAATCATATTCTGCCCAATGTTTTCCTGAACTTTATGGTGGGGTTACTCCGCACTCGGAACTGTTGACTCCTTCATAGTCTTCCTATTTCCTCCAACCAACCACTGGAAAGCCACAAACAGTAGACTTTGCTTGGGTTGGATAAAGAAAATGTGATATATATGCACCATGGAATACTATGCAGCCATAAAAAAGAATGAAATAATGTCCGTTGCAGCCACATGGATGCAGCTGGAGGCCACTATTGTATGTGAATTAACGCAGGAACAGTAAACCAAATACCACATGTTTTCACTTATAACTTGGAGCTAGCCACTGAGGATTCATGGACATAAAGATAGCAACAATAGAAAATAGAGGGGGTGGGAAGGAAGGGGCAAAGGTCAAAAAACTACTGGGTACTAAGTACCTCGGTGACAGGATTTCATACCTCAAATCTCAGCATCATGCAATATACTCAGGTAACAAACCTGCACATGTACCCCTTGAACCTAAAACAAAATTTAAAAAGAAATAAATAAGAGTAGAATTAGCACTAGCAACAATAGCAGCAGTGGTGGTAATAAAGTGACAATTGTTCTGAAGAAAGTCTCAGAAGAAACAGGGAGATGGGAAGGAGGGAAATATCTCAGGCTGAAGCCTTAGGGAATAATGACAGTTTTGTGGAGCAGGAAGCATTTTAGTTGAACTTTGATGGATGACTAGAAGTTTGGGAAATTAAGAGGGTGCAAGTAGACAGGGTGGTGGCTATCAGTGAAATGGGAAGCAGTGATTGGCTCCTTTGGGCTGGAGGTCTTGGAGTAAGTGCTGATAGTTTTGGGAAGATTTATCTGGAAGTGTAGCCCAAGGACATACTGCAGAGGCGATGAGTTTCAGAGAAACACAATTCTCCTCTTCTATTTTCTGTAGGATCCTAGGGTAAGGCTGCAAAAGGAGTCTGAGAAGATGACTTACTGAAATCAAGTTACTTTCTTAGTCATTGTGATAGTTAATTGTAGGTGTCAGCTTGACTGGATTCAGGGACACCTAGGTAGCTGGTAGAGCTTTATTTCTGAGTGTGTCTCTGAGGATGTTTCTAGGAGAGACTGGCATTTGCATCAATGGATTGAATAAGGAAGAGTCATCCTCACCTAATGTGGGGGCACCATTCAGTCCACTGAGGGCTCCGATAGAAAAAAAAAAAAAGGCAAAGTAACAGTGAATTTTTCTCTCTCTCTTCCAGAGCTTGGATGCCCTTCTTCTTCTGCCCTTGGACATCAGAACTCCAGTTTCTCTGGGTTTTGGACTGTAGGACTCACACCAGCATTCCCTGTCCCCACCACCTCCACCACCCACCGGCTCTCAGGCCTTTGGCCTCAGACTGAGAGTTACATTGGCTTCCTTGGTTCTGAGGCCTTCATACCCGGACTGAGCCATGCAACTGCCTTTCCTGGTTCTCCAGCTTGCAGACAGCCTGTCGTGACACCTCTCAGCCTCTCTTACAAAGTAAGTCAATTCCCTTAATAAATCCTTTCTCCTCTCTCCTTTCTGTCTCTTTCTAGCTTATTGGTTCTATCTCTGAAAAACCTTGACTGATTCAGTCATCTTCCTAAAAGAGTTCAGCATTTAAGAAAATCCCTTTTCCACAGGCCTAGTCCTCTAGGCTGGTTGCGTTAAGGGATAGAAAGTCTGGAGAAGACTTTCCAGTCGGATTTTGGAGCGCGTCAGTTGCATGCGTGAAATTGAAGTGAGCAGGAGAGGGCGCTGTACCCAAAGCTTCAGGGTCTGCGGATGCTCAGAAAGTGCTGTCAACCTGGTCCAGGCACAGGAGAGAAGAAGCAGTATTCTAGGTGAGGGGACCCAGAAGTCTGGAAACAGCCAGTGTACCCTGGTAAGGGTGGGCAGGAGGCGCAACGGCAGTCCAACGAGCACAGAGGGACTGTTGAGGAATAACTGGGTGGGGCAGTTACTGGGGGTAGGAGGTGAGGGAGAATTGTTTGTGACCTACATTGCACAGTCTCCTTAGAGTTTTCCAGAAGCGATTCCTAAGAGGAGGTACATGCAATGACCAGTCATAGCCACTAGGGGGAAGCATTTGCTCGTGAAACCAATGACGTGACCGACCAGTAACAGACTCAGATTCCTATTACCATGCCCTTGAACTATCCGAAGGAGCGGGGATTGAAATTTTTGAATGAATTATAAACTAAGAGACACTACTGCTGACTCCCCAGGCTAGGATTCTAGTTTAGTCGCAGGATGACCACAACAGACGACCCTCGCCTTCTATTTGCCGGTGAGTAGTCACACCCCGGTGATTTAAGGTGCATCCCGGGCAGGGTCTCAGAGGTCAAGGTCTCTGAGCTGTCCTCTTTACTTATTGGCTAAGGGACTGTCATCCTCCTTTACATCCCGTGGGGGCAGCAACATCCAGCTGCTGTTTGAGAAATCTGAAAGGGGACAGACATAGGCCCAACTACTGTTGGGACAGCTGTTTTTGTGTTTGTTGTTTGTTTTTGTTTTTGTTTTTGGGGGTAGCTGTTAAATGAATCTCAATGACAAACTTCAGCTCTTCGATTTAGTCCCCATCTTGGCTCTTAGGGAGTAGGATTCACATTTCAGCTTTGCTATTTACCAGCTACATGAACTTGGATCCATCTCTTAACTCTCAAGCCTTTGGTGTACTCATTTAAAATACAACCACGGAGCTGCTGTGAAGATTAAATTAGAACCATATATGTAAAGCATCAGCACATAAAAAGAGCTCCAATGTGAGTACCCTTCATTCTTTGAATGATTTTCTCAACCAATCAGCCTTCCCTTAATGGGCTCAGCCTGGTGCTGTTGCTTCCAGTTATGGAAAGGATTATTAGGTGCTTGTGCACGTCTCAAGTTTCCCTGTGGATGAAGATCCCGTAATTTTCATTAGAGTATCACCTCTCAAACTTCAGATATTTTGATACCAACTTTATAATTGTTGCTATGTTTGCTATCCATTTGCACATTTACTAAATATTGTTTTGAAATCAACTCTTTTTTAAAAAACTTAATTTTAAAAGGAAACTTTATATCACTTTTGTAACTGGAAAACTAGTATCACATGCAGTAAATAAAAGGTTAGCATAAAAATAACCATTAAAAGAAACCAAGTGATTAAATAGTGCATTACGTAAATAATATATACACCAATCAATATCTTAAAATATTCCTGAGGCTCTGCAGTAAGTTGTGCCAGCCCTAGGTAATTTTAATAAGTCATTTAATACATAGATACAACAATTAGTACATTTCAGTAATCATAACATGTCACAAACATGCTTACTGTTGTAATTAAATAAATTCAAATAAAATATATATTTACTGTTCTTTGATAACTGATTTCATCTTTTGTATATGCTCCTCTCTGGTCAATTCTGTTCATTTGCATAATTAAAGCTGCCTCTTCAAATAACTCTGTTTCTGGTCAATAATCCAAATAAACTCTCAACTTTTGGGTGTTTTCTTTCTTCCTCTGTTTTTCTCCAAGCTGGCAGCTGAGTTTATGGCAGAGGGCTGTGTCTTTGTGATTTTGTGTTGATGGCTATGGGAGCAGGATATGTGTGAAGTGTGATACTGACTCTCTGCTCTTTCTGATTGTAAAGTAGTTGCTTGGCTGGAGTCTGGGTCCACACTGCTTGGCTCAAGCCTCAAAGGCCTGACCCTGGCCTTTGCTCTGATCCCATACCTTTGCTGGTACACCAGCCCTTTCTTGATATGTCTGTGTTCCTTCTTCAGAACATCCAGTGCTTGATCACTTTGCTCTCCTTTCTCCCTTTTTTACCCAATAATCACTGGCCACAAAGGGCATAGTTCTCACCTCTTCTTCTTCTAGGCCAATCAGTCTTCCTTATGTAAAACTCTACATTGGCCAGATGCGGTGGCTCACACCTGTAATCCCAGCACTTTGTGAGGCCGAGGTGGGCAGATCACTTGAGGTCAGGAGTTCAAGACCAGCATGCCCAACACAGTGAAACCCTGTCTCTGCTAAAAATACAAAACTAGACAGATGTGGTTGCATGTACCTGTAGTCCCAGCTACTTGGGAGGCTGAGGCAGGAGAATCGCCTGAACCCAGAGGCGGAGGTTGCAATGAGCCAAGATTGTGCTACTGCACTACTGCCTGGGTGACAAAGTGAGACCCTGTCTTAAAAAAACAAAACAAAACAAAATAATTCTATATTTAAGTCACCCAGGCCAAGTTAAAGATGGAGTTTGCCATTAAATTGTAGATTTGAGATAGAGTCAGAAGTTACCTTTTCCTTTCACTTCACATTTTTACTATAATGGTTATAAACATCTTTGAGGCAAATGGATATCCTTGGCAGATTGAAGATTGATCAGTTCAAGAAACTGTTACCCAAGTGACATTGGAGAAAAGACCACTTTTATTAATTATACATCAAGAGCTGTCCAACTTTTAAGGAGCATATCTCAAAGATCCAAATAGAAGAATACACTAAATTATGTGCACATGAAGACTTACATGTGTTGCTGGGTTTCTTCTGTTGTTGTTGTTTTACTTGTTGTCCTGTGTGTTTGGGGTGATTCAGAACACTGGATGTTCGTCAACACATTAAAAGGCGTAGAACCTTTTCTGCTTATCATGTGACACACAACTGGACAAGATCTTTGCAAATAGTTTTGAAAATGCATAAATGAGGAAACAAACCTATGATCATGAGAGAAGAACCAGAAGATTTCAATGCTCAACCACGAGTCAGTAGAACTATGCAGAAGCAGGGGCGCTTCTCTCTGGAGGCCCCACTTCATGTCAGTCAGACTTGTAGGAAGGGACTTTATTTCATGTAGTTATATGGGAAAGATTTGGCTTTCAATCCATCTTAATTTCATCAAAAAATGGCCTTTTAGGAAAAGCCATAACTCAGTTTGTGCTAAAACCAACTAATAGTTGAATCTGAGTGGAAAATAGAAGCCGTATAGAATGTGTTACCCTAAATCAAAATTCATTCTTAATCTGAAGCCTGCAGCTTGTAAATCAGGAATTAAACTCATGTCAGTAAATCCAGGCAAGTGCACACAAACCTGAGAGTTAGCACATCTGAAACAGAAGCTTGAAAGGCAAACCTGCATAAATCAAATCTCTAAATCAAAGCGGGAAACAATGATTTTTCTTGTCCTACAGAGCAGGAGAAACGAACTCTCTAAACCCCTGTATGCAGATAAAAGTTCTGGTTTTTATACAGCTTGATGTATTTATGTACAGAGGAAGCACAGCCTGAAATTAAGCAAGAAGAATGAAATATTGTAATGACCACTCCAGAGCAGCAGCCCAGCAAGTAATTCCACAGTCGAGTCATTAACAAGCACTTTGAGAAAATATGCCTTTAGCATTCAGCTGTTCTTTGCCAAGAGATGGCAGGGGGTGAAATGTTCTCAGAATCCCTAAAAGGTGTTTGTTAAAGAAGCTGCCCAGTGGTCAAGAAGGGAAAGGGCTCCTGTAGGTTTGGCATGAAGCTACTATTCCTGATAGGTTTGACCATCCCCATCTTAAGAGTGATCTAAGTATTTGCTGTGCTCTGTATAGATCCCTACCTGGCTCAGAGACTCTGCAGTCTCAAGGAGGTTCTGGTGCCTTGGAATGTTAATGTCACGTTCATAATGTAATTTTCTCTCATTTTAGAAATTTTTTAAATCTAATTTACTGCCTGGGGTTTCCGCAATCCCCTTATTAAGGGAGCCAGATGCTCAGATCACTCTAGTTTATTGATTAAATGTTAAAAAACTATGTGCACAGAGAACTCTGTTTTGGTAAAAACAGAGTTATTGGCAGTGGAATAAGCCAATAACGTTGCATAATTTATTTGCTTTAATTAAATTGACATTAAAGAAAAGTCTTAGTATTTTCATGTAATACATGTTTGGAAGCTGGGTCCCCACCAGTGCTTCCCATGTTGCATTTAATTTCTGATTTTGAGCTGATCTGTGCACACAAGTGTTTCTAACTTAAAATAAGAAACCGTGTGTAACAGAGTATGAGTGAACACATAAACCATAGACAGCATTTCTGTGGATGCAGGTTGCTTATATAACTGTGAAAAGGAGAGAGTTGAACTTGGGCCTCTTGCTTACCCATCACAGACAAAAATCCTTTGCAGTACGTGAAAACCAACTGCAGCTTGTTAATGATTCTTCTTTGTGAAGTGGCTTGTTTTGAAGCAAAGTATTCATCAAGTGCTGCAGGAACCTGCCCCAATTGTCTGCACTTAACACCCCTCCTAGAAACCTCTAAATTACCTAGAGTGTATGAAGAAAATGTTTGTTTAATTCATACATTTAGTCAAAAAATATTTAATGAATACCTTCTAGTGACAACCACTTTTCCAGGAGTTGGAGATACACCAATGGAAAAAAAAAAAAAAAAAGAAAAAAAACTAGACAAGTTTAATACCAGATCAACTTGATTTCCTGACTGAATCACTTTGAGCTAAGTATCTTCTTACTATGTAGATCAATAAACGTGATTCATCACATAACAGAACCAAAGACAAAATCCACATGATCATCTCAATAGATACAAGAAAGGATTTCAATAAAATTCAATTTGTTCACGTTAAAAACTCTCAACAAACTAGTGTTGAAGGAACAAACCTCAAAATAATAAGAACAATTTATGACAAATCCACAGCCAACACCATACTGAATGGGCAAAAGCTGGAAACATTCCCCTTGAAAATCAGCACAAGACAAGGATGCCATCTCTTACCACTCCTGTTCCACATAGTATTGGAAACCCTGGCCAGATCAATCAGGATAGGTAAAGAAATAAAATGCATCCAAATAGGAACAGAGGAAGTCAAAGTGTCTCTGTTTGTAGATAACATGATTCTGTATCTAGAAAATATTATAGCCTCAGCTCCAAAGCTCCTTAAGCTGATAAGCAACTTCTGCAAGGTTTCAGAATACAAAATCAACATAGAAAAGTCACCACCATTTCTATATAACAACAACTGCCAAGCTGAGAGCCAAATTAGGAACACAAACCCATTCACGATTTCCACAAAAAGAATAAAATACCTAGAAATACAGCTAACTAGGGAGGTAAAAGATCTCTACAATAAGAATTACAAACCACTGCTCAAAGAAATCAGAGATGACACAAACACAAATGGAAAAACATTCCATGCTTATAGATAGGATGAATCAATATCGTTAAAATGGTCATACTGCTCAAAGCAACTTATAGATTCAATGCTATTCCTATCCAACTACCAATGATATTCTTCACAGAATTAGAAAAAAAACTACTTCAAAATTCATATGAAACAAAAAAGAGCCCAAGTAACCCAGGCAATCCTAAGCAAAAAGAACAAAGCAGGAGGCATTATGTTACCCAACTTCAAACTATACTACAGGGCTATAGTACCCAAAGCAGCATGGTACTGGTACAAAAACAAACACATAAACCAATGGAACAGAATAGAGATCCCAAAAATAAAGTCACACAACTACAATAATCTGATCTTAGACGAAACTGACAAAAGCAATGGTGAAAGGACTGCCTATTTGATAAATGGTGCTGGGTTAACTGGCTGGCCATGTGCAGAAAATTGAAACTGGACCTCTTCCTTACATCATATGCAACATCAACTCAAGAAGGATTAAAGAATTAAATGTAAAACCAAAAGCTACAAAAACCCGGGAAGACTAGGCAATATCATTCTGGACATAGGATCTAGCAAAGATTTCATGGTGAAGATGCCAAAAGCAATTGCAACAAAAGCAAAAATTGACAAATGGAGATCTAATTAAACTAGAGAGCTTCTGCACAGCAAAAGAAGCTAACAAAAGAGTAAACAGAAAACCTACAGAATGGGAGAAAATTTTCACAAACTGCATCTGACAAATGTCTAGTATACAGCATCTATAAGAAAATTAAGCATATTTACAAGGAAAATAACCCCATTAAAAAGTGGGCAAAGGACATGAACAGAAACTTCTCAAAAGAAGACATACATGTGACCAAAAGTCATATGAGTAAAAGCTCAACATCACTAATCATTCGAGAAATGCAAATCAAAACCACAATGAGATATCATCTCACATCAGTCAGAATTATTATTATTAAAAAGTCAAAAAATAACAGATGCTGGAGAGGCTGTGGAGAAAAGAGCCTCTTATACACTGTTATACACAACACTTATACACTGTTGGTGGAAGTGTAAATTAGTTCAACCATTGTGGAAAGCAGTGTTTTTATTCCTTAAAGAGCTAAAAACAGAGCTACCATTCAACTCAGCATTCTCATTACTGGGTATATACCCAGAGGAATATAAACCATTCTACTATAAAGATGCATTCACACATAAGTTCATTGCAGCACTACTCACAATATCAAAGATATGGGATCAACCTAAATACCCATCAATGACAGATTGGATAAAGCAAGCATTGTTCATATACACTATGGAATACGATGCAGTCATAAAAAAGAATGAGAACATGTCCTTTGCAGAAACGTGGATGGAGCTAGAGGCCGTTATTCTTAGCAAACTAATGCAAGAACAAAAAACCAAATACTGCATATTCTCATAAGTGGGAGCTAAATGATGAGGACACATGGACACATAGAGGGGAACAACAGACACTGGTGCCTACCAGAAGATGAAGGGTGGGAGGAGAGAAAGGAGTAGAAGAAAAATAACTATTAGATACTAGGGACAAAATAATCTGTACATCAAACCTCTATAACACAAGTTTACCTGTATAACAAAACCTGCACATGTACCTGTCCCTGAACCTGAAAGTTAAAAAAAAAAAATCTTCTTAATAATGCTCCACCTTGTAGAAGAGTTACGTAATTCTTATTGTGCCTCTTAGGACATCTTATCCCCAAACTCCAACAGGTCCTTTTATTTGGTGATGGGGGTAGACTCTTTATAATTCAGAAAAATAATTAAAATGCACAAATTTCATATACTAGGGTAATAACTTTGGAAAATGATAACATGCAGACAAATATTTGGGAAAAAACCTTTAAAGTAAAAGTGTTAGGATAGGGCAGTGATTTTCAAAGTGTAAGCAGCAGCATCCTTATTGCCTGGAGACTCATTAGAAATACGAATTATCAGGCCCCATCTGAGAAATACTGAGTCCAAAACTGGAGTGGGGGATGAACACCAGTGCTTTCACAAGTCCTCCAGGTGACTCAGATTCACCCTGGAGTTTGAAAGCCACTGTTGTGAAGAAATGCTGAAAATTCTTTAACTTTTAAAAAATTATATAGTTATAAGTACAGTTTTTGTTTTGTTTTGTTTTAACAATACTTGCGGAGCTACAGACATAAAAAAGACCCATCTATTATTTAAGGCAGATCTATACAGGCAAAATGGAATTGGTGGCAAATTCAGAAATTTGAAATGTTTTTGGTTTAGAAAGTTGCTCTTTCTGCATCAGAAATGCCTGATTCAGGAAGTCATTGATCAGCATTGACCTAGGAGTTCAGACATAGGTGTTCCTGTATCACGTTCTTGGGCTGGTAAAACATAGTCTCATCTTAGGCTGATCAAGGCTTAAACTATGAAATCTGGTCCTCTGCCAGCTTGCTGATGGAATTAGAGAGAACCACTGAAAGAATCAATCAGCTAATGAAATTTTATACAACAACTTCCATGTGCTGGGCTCCCAGCCTGGTGTGGCTGGCTGGGAGGGGATGGATAGGATACAGTTCCTCTGCCCCCAGAAGTCACAGACAATTTAAGACTTTCATCTGTGAACAAAAGAACTCTGCACCCCAGGCTTTGTGCAGCTGGTGCAGGGTGACCCCTCAAAGGACACATCACAGTGGCTTGGGGCAGTCAGAGATAGCTTCCCAGAGAAGGTCTCATAGTTGGGCAAGGCGTTGGTAGGAATAAACCATTTGAATATGGTGTGAAGGTAGAAAAATCCATGGCATGTTTGAGAGAGAGAGTTCTGCCTGCATGTGGGAGAGAAGGCTGGAATTGTCTAAGCCAGACGGAAGTGAATATTAGATCATATCCCAAGCACAAGAAAGAAGCATTGTAGGTTTTTTTTTTCACAGGGGCATGGTAAGATGAAGATGGAGGTTTAAGCTGTCAAGTTAAAAGTAATTGTCTTCATTTTCCTCCTATGCCACACTAGGTTAATCTAGACTTCCTAAAGCAGTCATGAGGCACTAAGGCTGTGAAATGGGTCCATTTGTCAGGAAAGAGGGAAGGTGACAACAGCTAAGAAAACGTAGAACTGCAGGCATCCCAGTCAGAACCTGGCCCCAGAGTGAAAATGCACACATGTACTGCTTGAGGATGAAAAATGCTTTCCTTGGCCCATGCATCATCATCATCAGCCTCGGAGACAGTTCCCCCATCCAGGAAACATTTCTCTTGAAGGGAGAGGCTGGGCCCTGGGGAGGCTGTGGTGCCCAGCCCTAGCCTCTGGGTGATGGATGGTCCTGGGCTTCCCTAGGATGAGTGTGCAGAATGGCTGGAGGAGCGCAGGGCAGATAGTCTTCGCTTCTCAGCCAGCAGCAGAGAAATGCAGGTATAGCCTCCAAGTCACAATGAACATGTTTGCCTCATTCCATTGGGAGCTTCTGGAAGGTGGAATCAGCATCCTAACCTTGTTAACAGTACTGTCTACAAGCCCAGCACACATTTGGCTCTCGGTTAATGTTTGTTGGATGAATGTGTGAGTCTAATAGTTGGAACACAAAATGATCCCCCCTCTCCACCCCTGTGCTTAAACCGGAAACTTTAAGGGCCAGAAGTGTCCTCAGATATCATCTAGTCCAAACCCTTATGCGAAGATGGGGAAACTATCAGAGAATGCAAACGGTCCCCAGCAAACTAATAAAATTGCAAATTAGTATCATATGAGTAATACCTTGTTTTCTATAACACCTGGACTTCTAAAAGACATTTTTTTAAAAAGGGAGGTTCCAATTAGAATTGCCTCTTCCAGATCTCTGTGTAATTATCACCTTATCACTGAGACCTTCTATGACCATGCTATTTAAATAACACAGCCCTTCTATACTCCTAACTCCTGCCTCCCAACATGGCATTTCTTAGCTCCCTTCCTGATCTACCCTCCTCCATTTTTCTCCATAGCACTAGTCACTTTGTTATATTCTGAATATTTTATGTGTTCACCTTTCTGTTGTCTGCTCCAGACCCCAAGAATGTGAGCTCCATGAGGGCAGAGGTTTTGGCCATTTTTATCACTGTTCTGTCTCACTTATAACATGCCTGGTATGTAGCTGGCCTTACAAACACATTTACTGAGTGAATGAAGAAAGTAAATTAATTTTCCAGAATGCACACCATCCCCTAAGGATCATAGTTAATGATGATCTATTTATTTAATGTGGTGATTGTACCTTTACATTGATTCCTAGAGACTCTGGCTAAAAGCCCTACCTTGCAGGCTGTTCTCATAATAATGAGAGAGTTCTCATGAGACATGGTTGTTTAAAAGTGTGTAACACCTTCCTCTTCACCCTATTCCTCCTTCTCCAGCCACGTAAGACTTGCCTGCTTCCTCTTCGCCTTCTGCCATGATTGTAAGTTTCCTGAGGCCCCCCTCAACCATGCTTCCTGTACAGCCTGTGTAACTGTGAGTCAATTAAACCTCTTTTCTTTATAAATTACTCAGTCTCAGATAGTTCCTTATAGCAATGTGAGAATGGACTAATACAGTCTTGTATATTCTTCTGAGTTATGATTCTAGTGAGTGCTGAGTATCACACTTTAAAAATAGATCATATTTATTTAATCATGTCATTGCACGTTGTTAGGTGTATATGTTGATTTCAGATTTTTTGCTAATAAAAACAACAGTGTAATGCCTTTTTATGTACTCTTTGTGTACAGCTCTGGTTTATTATTTGGGCTTAAATAATATAAGTGTAGCAAAGGATATGAATGTTATTAAGTTTTCAAAAATTCACAACATCCTCTCCAACTTTCCTTGAAGAAATTATAAAACAAGGTTTTCATGGACAGCCTTTAACTGCTGGTTCCTGTGTTTATTGGCTCTTTAGGGCTCTTGCAGGAACCTCTCTTACCACTGTCCCTTCAGGCTTTGCAGATGCTCTTTCTCCTGTGCCTGGGTTGGATGGGTGAGAGGATAAGTTAGGGTACAGATAAGGAACACAAAATTTTAAGAAAAAGTTATAAGAAAATCTCAAACTACAGATATTTAAATAAGAGAGAAGGATGTTTCCTTTTCATGTGAAAACCTGAAAATAAACAGGAAGCATTGCCATTCTGTAAATGTGCCTTCTAAGATTGCCCTAGCTGCTACAAAATTGCACATAGTAGAAAGGGCTAGAGAACCCAGGATAGAAATCCTTCAGAAGATTATTTGCAAGTTGCACACATTGTTTCTGCTTTCTTTTCACTGGCCTGAAATTAATTCATGGCTGCATCTGGAAACAAGGAAAAAATTATCAAGTCCTATTAATCAGATGTACTGAGTATGGTTATACCTCAAATCTATCCACTTACCTCTATTTCTACTGCCATTTCTCCCTTCATGCCCTCTTATCTCTTGCTTAGATCAGTATAACTTCTTTCTAGTTGGCCCCCTCATTGTCAATCTTATCTTCCTCCAATCTTTCCTCCACAAATATAGCCAGAGTAATCCTTTTGAAATATAGACCTGATCACATCTCTTCTGCTTTAATTTTTAAATGGCAGAGTGCTGACTTCACAGAAAAGAAATTCAAAATGCCAAACACCTTCTATTGACATTCAAGGCTTTTCTTTTTGACCCTAACTCTCCAGCCTTATATTGCTCAAATGTCTGGGATGCAGCCAGGGTGGCACATGTTTGGTCTTTTAAGGTGGAAGAAATGGAAACTAAAAGCTCAGTCTTAGCCAACTTCCCTGGGACATGAATCAAGACAACACATGTGTTTTCGATCACTCTGACGAAGTTCAGCATTTGTCCTCTCTTGACATAAATGTGGAATCTACCCATTTTGAGACCTACAGTTTCCCAGGGCTTCCAGAAGCCTGGCTTTTTATTGTTTAGGCCTTTTTGGAATTTTAGAGATTACCTATTAGGAGACATGCCTCCCATCAGAGTTCATTGCTGAGACCAGGATGTAGACCTGACATGTCCCATGAGGCACTTTCACAGAAAATGGAATAGGGTTTGTGTGTATTATTTTACATGCAAAGCTCTGGTATTATTTCAAATAAAGAAGATTCTAATGGCATCAACCGGAAAGAGCCTTCATACTGCCCACAAGTGATTCTGAGTAAACAACTATTCGTCTTTAGGCCTCAGTTTTCTCATCTGTAAAATGAGATTATGGGGCTGAGTTGATCTCAGAGGTCCATTCTAGCAACCTAAGAAGGTCAGTTGGCTCATTCAATACTTATTTCTGAGTCCTCACTATGTGCTCAGAAGTGTTCTGTGTGTTGAAGATACATAATTGTAAAAGGATGGACAAAAAACCTAGGTGAGAGTTGGGTGGTCAGATAAACATAAATACAGGCAAATAACATGAGGCTGCCATGTAGAGAATTATTAGAGGATGGTGTGATCAACACAGTGGGCTGTCTCTGAGTGACATCTAGGCTAAGAGGTAGCCTTGTCAAGGTCCAGGCATGCAGAAAAACCACTAGGAACACTGAGCTTTGTGTGTTTCATGAAATGAAAGAGACTTAGAGTATGAGGTAAGGTTGCAAATAGTCCTAAAGGAGGAAAGAAGATGGTCCAGGGCCAGATGAAGTAGGATACTTACATCAGGCTACAAGATTGATCCTAAGTGCTATTGAATGTCTCTAAAGAACTTTACAGTTGGAACAGGCATAGCTTATTTAAGTTTTGAAAATAACACTCTTGGAATTGTATAGAGTATGGATTATGAGGGAGTGGGAGTAGTTGGGGATGCTATTTAGGAGGTTATTACAGTGGTCCAAGAGAGAGATGGAGGGACATGAACAAGAATGGCATCTTTGGATGGAGAAAAAAATGAACAAATATGGAACCAGCTCATGGAATGCTTGCAGAGATGAGTAGAAGAAAGGTCAAGGATACCAACTAGATATGGAGGAGTCATTTACTGATATAATAAGGATTGGGTTTAAAAGAATGAATAAAGAGTTCTTCTTTTTTAACATGCAAATTTTGAGATACCCATTCCACCTTTAAGTACAAAAGTCAAGTAGGAAATTGAGAGATTTCATTGCTGGAGAGGTAAGTGTAGAAGCCATCAGCAAAGGGATAGTTTTGCAAACTGTTGACTGGATACTGTAGGCTGGATATAATCACCAGAACTCAAATAGAGAAGAGAACCAGTCGGTTAGCGTTGGGTATTCTTTCATTTAAAGATTGGTAGAGGAGAATATTTCAGCAAAGGTCACTGACAAGGAGCAAGGTATGGGGTGGGGGCAAAATCAGCAGAGTGGCTTTATGGAAGTAAGAACAGGAAAGAGTTTCAAAAATTTATTTATTCTGAATGCTTCTGAGAGATCAAGGCAAAAACTAAAGAAGCTGTTGGATTTGACAGCTCAGAGGGCATTGGTGATGGAAAAATGCAACTTCAGTGGTATGGCAAGACAGGATCCCAGTTAGAAGAGACAAAGGATAGAAAGTGAGGTAAGAAGGAATGAGGAGAAAGAAGTTAAGAAAACTTTCAGGAATGACAGCAGATATGAGGTGTTAGCTCCATGGGGATTTGAAGACAAAAGACAGTTTTGTTTTGTTTTTGAAGATGGGGATATTATAGTATGATTGTAGGATGAATATAAATGATGCTGTAGGGAAAGAAAAGCTGATGGTGCAGGAAAGAGATTAATTATAGGACTCTCAAGTATTCAATGGAGATGAGATCCAGTACACAAGTCAGGGTGTTGCCCTCAGACAGAGACGAGCACACTTCTTCCCAGGTGACGGGATGAAGACAGGGAGTATGGGCATTGATACAGAAGGTTGGGTGATTTGGCTTGTGGGAAGATAAATGAGTTCTGCTGTAATAACTTTCATATTTTAGTAAATCTGGAAACAAGTCATTAGCTGTGGAGAAGTAGATGGGAAAGCAGGGCTAGTAGAGGAAGAGAGTCGAGGAGAGCCCATTTCAGAAACTGAGAGACTAAAGGGATTGATCGTCTCTTCTCGTTGTTTATTTACAAGTAAAATCAACAACATATTCAGGATCTAAAAACCTGCCTTGTCCTTTTCATATATTACATCTAATTATCCAATCACGATCCAAAAAGGCAGATGTTACCTTCACTTCAGCAGGATCAAATAACAGCCAGATCTTGTCAAGGCTTTTCTGAAGCCTCATTATCAAGTGAGAATGCCAGAGAGTTATCAATTCACTTCAGCAGGCGTTTCCAAACACCTATTATGTGCACAGCCTACCTCTATTCCTCCTGCAACTTCTGCTTCTCCTATTGCTAATTACTCTTGAAGACTCTAAGCTCCAGAAACAAAGCAGCTACTATGGCACAGTTCCTCCTTTCAAGGAGCTCAACTTAAATGAATAGGCAATGTGTGTGCTAGAATCATAATGAGCTCAAGGAGAGTCAGTGGGAGGGACCAGAGGAAAATATTGCTAAGCTCCAAGTCCTGTGGATGCTTGGGCCCCACTAACTTTCTACTAACTTTGTAGCCCATATGTAGAGGCTCAGCACCAACCTTCCCTGGTCTTCCCCACTGATATTCTTACCCCACCCTTTAGGGAGAGACTTTCCTGAAAGCTAATTCAATCAACATACTCCCCTGCCAAAGACCTTCCAATACAATTTCAAACCCTAATTCTTTAACTGAGCATGACATTCAAGGCCCTTTATGGGATTTCATCCCTTCCCATCTGTCTCTTCTATTTACTTTATCTTCACACCTCTTCTCTCATCTACTGCCCCCACCATCACCCCTTCCCACATAATCCTACCTCCAACCAGGACTACTTGTAATTTTTGCATCCCACCAATTTTTGCTATCTTTGGGTCATTTCTTCATATTGATCCTCTACCTGGCAGACCCTTTCCTCCCAGTTTCCACATAGCTACATTTTCTTTGTTCTTCAGGACACAGTTCAGATGCTGCATTTTCCTGGGAAGACTTTTCTTGCTGATACCAACTCCTTTCCCCTCTCCTTTTTCTTTTTTCCACCACTGAGAAAAGGACTCATTCTTTTCTCTGTCTAAATCTTAACCTACTATATTCAAATTATTTGTATGTCCATCTCTTCCACTGTATTGACTATTGCTTGATGCCAATGATGTATTGTATCAATTACCTGGTATGGTACCCAGCATGTAGTAGGAGCTCAATATATGCATGAAGAATAAAGAATAAGTTAGCAAATTAATTAATTAATTAATTAACGCTTATGGTTCTTCCAAACTAGCTCTGTGTTCAGAACCTTCATGTCTTTGAATTTGCTAGTCCATCTAATAAATTACTCTTTTTCCTTCTCAATCTTTTTCCAAGTTCACCTGGCAAACTCCTGTACTTCCTCAGACCCAAAAAAATTTGTGATACACCAAAACAAAGCCTGCTCAAAAAAACAAAACAAAAACAAACAAAACCACAAAAAGCAAAACAAACCAAAACAGGTTTCTTAAAAAAAAAATTGCCTTATTATAAACTAATTATCCCTGGATCATTTGGTTTGGGATCCTTGGAGAAACCTGGCTTTATTAAAAGTGGTTTTTGAACACTGAGTTTCAGTCCTTTTGGGCTACTGTTGCAGAAGTTTAGATGTGCATTCCAGAAGGTCAAGGATCTTTTAAGTGTCAGTACATACTTCCCTCCCCCCAACCAATCACTCCCTTGAGAATAGTCTACTTTACAAAGCATTTTTTTAAAGCAAACCTACACTTCTGGACCAATTCATCTGCAATTTGCTATACCTCATAGGGCTCAAAGCCCCCGCGTGCCTAAACTACTAGGAAAGATTTCTGGACACGTCAATAAAAGTATCCTAATGAACAACAGCTGCAAAGAACATGTCTTTAAATAAATTGATTCCAAATTTTCCTGCATGTTTCTGTGATTTTGCTTCTTAAATGGGCATCACTGACTTTTAACTTGGCTATCTAAAAAAACTGAAGGAAAATAATTATCCATTGTTGCAAAAAAAAAAAAAAATCATTGTCTTGCATTTCTTCACCGTTCTTTGAGGAAGCCAATGTACATTCACACCAATTACTTCACCTCTGCTTGTAATAGCTATTTGGAGCAAACTTAATATATCTTTCGTATTTTGCATTTGGGGAATTGCATGGGGTACAGAAAGTTACAGACTCATCCAGATTTGGGATTGGGATTAGAACTCAGGTCTCCTAATTTTGAGGATTACATTTAGAGTGTGGGCTCTCTTTTCTTTGAAAACAAAACTAAAAATTTCTTCCACCAGCAGAGAATGTTTATAAAGAGAATGTCTGTGTTATACCCCGTTTAGTCTCAATCAACTTTGTGTTTAAGATATATTAATAGTATTTGGTTCAAAGTTTGCATTCAATTATAAAATGAAATGAGATCTGAATTTTTCTCTCTAAGAAGTACAAACTCACCAATTTATTTTAATACATCAAAATTTTATATAAGTTACTTACCATCTGAAATCAAATTGAAACTTTCAGTGATATTTAAACTTTATAAGGAATAAACTTGTTTTACTAGTCATCAGAAAATAAGGAAGTAGCACTTGGAAGAGGATTGTGAGAGATGCTCCCATATTGGGTTTTAATAGCCTCACAGATGGCCATTTTTTTTACTTACACAGGAGGCTAGAAATCAAAATTTGGCTCTATAGACCCATGATATTCCCTCTCTGATCTACTTCTCTGGACATCTGGGTTTCCTGTGGATTGTGTTCAATCAGCAATGTTGAGGTAATAAATATTTCACCTTCCAGTTCCCCTTTTTTATTCTTAGTATATAAAAGGAGAGAGAGCATGGTAGATTCCTGTCTCCAAAATCTTCCTCCTGTCACCTCACACATATTGTCCTTGCTGTTAGAAGAAGCAGCTTGTGACATTGTTTTGCTAGTAGAAATTCATGGTAGTGGGAGTTAGGATGGAGGCAGGGAAGGGTTGAATTAGGACCCAGAAATTGTTGAACAGAACAAAATGAAAAGCTGTTCTCAATTTGAAAAGTGAGTTGACGTCTGCTACTCTGGTATGCAGTAAAACATGTTTCCCATCTAAGACATAATAAAAGCTGCAAGCATTTTACACTGCACATTAAGAGCAGCATCTTTAAGGGAACATCTTTTCATATAGAGCACGTACAGAGTTCTCTATCTGATGATACTTTTGAACATTTTATCATTACAGTAGAAGAAATTCACCACAATCATGGCAAGTCCCAAATGAACTGACAAAGCACCTTTGTTCAAATGACTGTTAGGGGTATATTGACATTTCATTTTTCAACTGTTTCCATAAATATAGCATTTCTGTACAAACTGTATGCAGAACTGGGCTGCATCATCAGGAAAGCATTAATAGAGTAGTTGGCTTCCATGATATGCAGAGGACCTAAAGAAACCTCTTTAAAGTGGCTGAAGAGTTTGAGGTGATAGTGGGAGGGAAGTGGGAGCAGAAAGCTTGTTCTTAATGTCTATAAATTAAAACAAATGCTTGTTCATGAGCATGAAGTCGAATGGTAAAGGGGTTGGGGGAAATACACCATCATAGAGCTGCCCAACTCCCTGAAGGGGCCATTTACATTGCATCCTATGTAAATAGCACCCCCTAGAGGTGTACAAATATAGTGTCCCTGTTGAGAAGAATGCAAACAATTTTAAACATCCATTGGGTGGAATAAGAAAGATGAATGTCGAGGAAGACATCTTTTTCCTGCTTCTGCCACTGTTTGTTTTTCAATTTCCTGCTTAGTTTCTTTCTCTGACAATTTTTTCTTTACCTGTTCTTTAAATATTGGTGTTCTCTTGGGTCCCTTACCTGACTCACTTTTCTTTGGTCCTTGATAATTGCTCTGCACAATCTAACCCACCTGTACAGTTTTAACTGCTAACTGTATATTGATGACTTCAAATCTTTATTTCAGGCTTGCCACTCCAAAGAAGTTCAACTCTACAAACATCAAGCCTATCTAAGTCTATCTGGATATTCCTTGGGTCCTATCCTCAGTATTTCCTAAATTAAACTAATGGTCAATCCCATTAGTCCTGCTTTTTACCTGTACTTCATCATCAGTTTAGTTTAGTCTAGAGATCCAGATTGCAAACTTAGGGGTTTTCCTAAGCCGTTTTCTGCCCTGTACTCTGACTATCTGATCAGTCATTAGGCCTAGGAAATTCTTCATGTTTCTGCTTTCTTCTCTACCCTTCTGCCCACTGCCTTAGTTCAGGCCTGCATTGTGTTTTGCCTAGCTTGGATAACTGCTTGGAATTCTCCAATCTTCTTATGACTTATATATAGCAGCATCTATGCTTATTGGCTGGCACATCACTGGAATTCAATTATTGTTATGAACCAGTGACTAAATTAATGCTGTATGCATTGATTGTTGTGCCCTTGATGCTTTCACAACCCAGAATATTCACCAATAATTAGATAATATTCATTCAACTTTTTTTTTTATTGAGCACCTGAGTAAATACAGTCCCTCTTGGCTCCCCCTGTGTTATATGCTTCCTAGTAGAAGATGTAGGACATTTCATATAGTGTCCAGTCCTGCACACATTTAAATATATAATCCACATTAAGAATACAAAATGGAAAAAGATAGAATAATGACTAATATAAGCAATAATTTGAATCACAAATTAAATTTTGGGTAAAATAAAACCAAGGCAGTCCAGAGATAAGAGTTTCGTATAGTTTAATGTATTCAAGGAAGGAGGCAGGATGTAAAGAAAAGATGGGCCTTGGTGAAGAGTGGTAGAAACGGGTGCTTTGAGGAAATTGGCTTCAGCCAGAGCATGAAGACAGAGGATTCATTGGTGGCACCATTAGTAAAATGGGGCAGTGGAAATATGTATGTGGAGTGTTGGAATGGAAAGATTAAGGAAAGAAGAGGCAAGAAGGCAGCTCTACAGTTGAGACAGGCTTATTGAGAGTAAACCCGAGAAGGGCTTCTGGCCAGCAGGGTCAGGAGCAAACTTTTCTTACAACCTGAAGCTTTTTTAAAGGGCCAGGTGGAGAAGTGTGCTTTGAAGCAAGATTCTGTTAGGGAGGGGTTGGGAAAGTGCTGGCTGTTCTGTTACAGTTAGGGCCCTTATGCTCTGTTGAAACTGTGGTCAGGGTTGACATTTGCAGTTTGGCCAAATGTCAACAGACAGTTCTGAGAAATGGAAACTTGATACTTTAAGATGGTGCAGTCTCGTTAAGATGGAGATACTCTTGTTCTATCATTGAGAATATTGTAAAAATAATGATGATGCTGTTGTGTTTGGGAAAAGCACTATGGTAAAGCTAAAGGGCTCTGGTATTGGATTAATTTGGCTTCTAATCCAAGCCCAGTACTTATTAACTATGTGACTGAAAAACCTCCCTAATCTCTCTGAATTTTCATTTTCTTATCTGTTTTTACAATTGATCATAAATGGCATTTAAAATTGCCTCTAATTTGCACTCTTCAAATTAATAAAGTGATTTTATGCACAAGGATGCATACGTATAAGGGTATTCAGTAAAACTTCACTAATTAAAGTTGTGCCAACAATAGTGGTTTCAACACACTAACAGATTTGGTTATTTAAAGAAAACCTGAGTATGCTACAAAGCTAAGAATCTGTTTTAAAATTAAATAATTTGATGAAAATTTTGTTTTTTTTAAAGTTAAATGTTTTGTTGTTTCTCTAAATTACCTATTAAGGAAAAGCTCTTTGCATTTTAAAGTATACTTCCACCCACACTATGCTTTCATCTACATGGAAATATATAACTTTTTTTTTTCTCACAATTGCTTGATCACAGGAAATTTTGCATCTCTTTCCTTTGGAATTCATTTTTTAATTGAGATTTTTTCGCTTTAGAGAATGTAAGAGTTGTATGGTATAAAGGGAATGGGCCTTACATCTAACAAAATTGCATTGAAATCCCTGCTCAATACTTTTAAGTTCTGTGACCACGGCATGTATTATTTTTTTCTCATCTCAGTCTTTCATTTATAATATAGCAATAACACTGTGATTCACATAAGACTGTTACGAGAAATTATTGAGACTGCACATGGGATGGTGCCTGCTGCAGGCACTCCTTTACGTGCTCATCCTCTCCTCTTCTAAACACTTGTGGACCCTGTGGACACCCAGATGCAGGAAGAACCTCAGTGCAGCTCATCCCAAAACAGGCCAGATGTTCACTTAACATTCACACACCCTTTCTGGAGAGCCCACCGACAGCCTGTGTGAATGATGTGATGTTGGTGGGAAGAGAGTAGATCCCTTTAATATGTTATGTTTGTAAGCTTGTTTATTTTCTTAAATACATGGCAAATCACAAACTCTTCTGGATGCCAAGCAATTTTTATTGAAAGACTATACAACAAAAATTATATAACTTTCTCTTTAAGATGATCTTTGGCTCCTCAAAAAATAAAATGAAGTCCACCAATGCAGGTCATTTCCAACATAAAAGTGCAAATAGATGAGAGTGTTCTATTTAACATAACAATACCAGCATTTGAACATTTTGAAAACCATATTTTATTAAAAAATTAATTCAAACAGATTGTTTCCTATGTTAAACCCATGAAAAGATAAATTTGTAAGGAGATCTACTACCTGACCAGGGCCTTTGCACCAACAGAGAGGATGTAATGCCTTATGGATGAAGCTTATTTATCCTTGATCAATTTTTAATTCCAGAAGGAAGGATAAACAAAAGAAGAAATTCTAAAGGCTAATCCAGAAGGACAGCAAAGTGTAGGCTGATTGTTTCCTTGTTGTCTTAAGACTTTAGAGTCTTCATTTATTTGATTTGCCTCGTTAGGTAATTTTTGGCATATTTTCAGGAGAAATATACATGAGAAATGTATATGAGAAAACTACCTTCCATGTGTTCTGAAGAGCCAGAATATGTTGGTCAGAATTTGAATTCTTTCTTTCACTTTATTTTATGGTATTAGTACTTATATGGAAAAACAAGCAAACAAACATAAAACAACAGCAACAAGTCAAAGCAGGAATTCAGGTTACAAGACAAAGACTTCAATTTTTGCTCAGTAAGTACAAAAATCCCTATATTACATCAGCTATTACTGGCTTAAGATTTATTTTAAAATTTAACTTATATAACAACTTTGCAACAAGCATTGCTATTTATTGAGTGCAATATTAGTCAGGAAATGGGTGTCCTGGAGTTGGCACTCATCAGCTCATGAGGACCAATTATGTACATCTTTTTGCAACTCCACGTTCAGTAATGTCACATTGGTAACTTGAAATTGGCCATGGTGGGAGTATTTACACCATGGAAACTGGCAAACACTACAAATCAGGAATCATTTTTCAGAATGCTGATTCTTAAACATTTTCCAGATTGTCATTGATTATTGCTCTAAGAAAGAATCCCAAAACCTAAGTAGCTTAATACAGTAGAGTTCTATGTACTCACTCAAATGATTTTCAATGTGGGGATTTGGCAGGCAGCCTTCATGCAGTGATTCGGAACCCAGCATCTTTCCATCTGTATATCTACCAATCCCAGGGCCTTGGAGTCCTCTGCTGGATGTCCAGCATCTCCAGCTAGCAAATGGAGGAAGAGAATGGAAAATCACACAAGAGGTTTTCACAATCAGTGCTGGATGTGCTAGACGTTACTTCTGTCCATTTTGAATTTTCAGTCCTTGGCCACACATAAAGGAAGACTGGAATGGTAGTTTAGGTTTATATTCCAGAGGAGAAAAACAGTTTGTAAAATAACTAGCTGGCCTCTATCATGAGTACTTTGCAATGGTCTAGGCACAGTTGCAAATATCTGTGAATGTAGTTTATAAATCTTTGTCCCCAAAACCCTTCAAGGTAGTTGCTATTATTGTTCATATATTATAAACAAACGAGGCTCAGAGTGATTAAGTAACTCCCTTTACTAGACACCTGCTAAGTGGCAGAGATAGGACACATTTCTATGAATTGATATACTGAACCTAGAGCTTTAATAGTAACAAGATTTACTGGAACCAGTCATTTTGAAAGCTGATCATATTGACATTACAGGATAATTCCTGCCAAAGGCAGATCTGAGAATTATGCTTAACCTTTCTGCCAATAATAAACTTTCAAACTAGAAACCTCAACTTATTTGTTGCATAGGGTAAGAAAGAGAAGGAGACAAATGTAGCCAGTGGTTTGAACTGTCTCATTATTCCTGGAAAGGCAGTGGGCTTCTCAGAACATCTTTTATTTACTATCGGTTCTAATCTCACTGTTCCTGTCTCCAAGATCATAAGCTTGGCTCTTACCAGTCATGAGACCCACAGCCTAACGAGAGCCTGAGAGCTGGTTTGAAGATGGAGAGCATGTACTAGAGATGAGAGGAGAGAATAGGAATATATTAGAATACAGACTTCATTGATGTGACAATTTCTTATGATGTCTATTTCTGAAATGCTTATCCTAGTAGAGTTAAAGCAGTTTTCTCATAATATCCATCCACTGAGTCCTTTATGTGCTTCAGACCTCTGGAATTAGAGCCACACTGTGTAGAAATGGATTGTGTGAAAAAGGAAAAAATGGTTAGCAGTAATGCATGAGAAAAGGATCATGAGCTTCAGAGGTCTACAGATCTGGGCCTGAATACTATTGCAACTTATATCACTGCCACCGTTAATACTATACTTCCTTATGTTTATTGAGCTCATATAATGTGCAATGCATAGTTTTGAGGACTTTGGACCATTATCTAATTTAATCCTTGCAACAATTGTATGAGGTCAATATTACCCTTATCTCTACTATACAAACAAGGAAACTGAGGCATTAAAGGCCTAAGTAATTTTACAAAACTTACATAGTTTATAAGTGGATAATTAAATTCATATAAAACATTAAGCATATAGTTAATAGCTGATTAACCTGAACCATGTTAATGAACCTCTATTAAATGGAGTTGAAATACCTACATTCTTTAAAGATTAAAACAAGACAGAGAAGTACCTTTGAGAGTGCCTAACACATAATAGGAACATAAGACATGTACACTGTTTCTCCCTCAATTGAAATAAATCTAGATAGAATAGAGTTTTATTTTTTATAGTGGCAGACATTGAACACTTTATTCCTGATAGAGGTTCGAGCATTTATGTAAAAGGAGGAAAGGAGAAGCCTAGGAACATAAGAATAACTCAGTGGCACATGGGGAAGAAGGGAGTCTCAGAGCATCAACTATTGAGGCTTCAACCAGGGTATAGAAAGGGGTTCACACCCAAAGTGATGGTGACCTGGCTCTCAGCATAGCATCAGAAGGTGCTTCTTCTCTGAGGTTCTTTTTCAGTTATCAATTTATTACCTGTCAGCTTCAGATTTACCCTTTGTTATCTATTTTGCAAAAATATAAATAGGTCTTTTAAATCATTATTCCCCCTGCTGTCTGGCACGATGTTCAATTTTGTCAGTAGGAGACACTGAAAAGTCCCTCTAGGAGGAAGCAATAGTCCTTTCTAGTTCTGGTGTGCTCTCTTGGCAGACTCCTGCAGCATGCCTAGGTCATGCAGTATACACAGCTTCCTTAGTGCCTGGCTTCTGCAGTGCATGGATTCTCCAGCAACAGGCTCCTGAGTATGCACAGTTTCCCCGGCACCAGGCTCTTGCAGTGCACAGCGTCCCCAGCATCAGGGTCCTGGAGCACATACAGCTTGCCCAGCACCAGGCTCCTGCTGTGCACAGCTTCCCCAGCACCAGGCTCCTGGAGTATGACAACTTCCCCAGCACTTGCGCGCTATCCTCAGTACTCAGCAGCAAGTGATTTTGTGACAGTGTCTCAGGCAAGCCACCTTTTCCCAGTACCCTAGAGGATAGATGAGTATGCATGGCAGAACTTTTCTGCCATCCTGTGAGCCATCCATAACCATGACCTCCACCAAGGTCTGGATTTCAGCCCTGGGGCAATGGGTGAGAAACTCTTGATAGGGTTCTCTATTTCAGCCCCGGGGAGAGTGGTTGCTCCTTAGCTCTTCTACACCTGTGTTCTGTAGTGTACTCTTTACCTCTTATTAGCTAATCCCTTACTACTTTAGTGCTCTGTTACAGCTAGTAATTTTTATATTAAACTTTCTCTGTTCAAATTTCTACATAGTTCCTGTCTTGTGATTGGACCCTGACTTATGCAGGTACTCCCAATTGTCCTTACCTAGGTTGTGGCTAAAGGGGCTCAGGACTGATTCCTAGGCCAGTGGCAAAGGCTTTAGGCTCAAAGCAAAGTCACAAAGCAAGTTAATCCATGACATCACTGGAAGCTTCTATAACTTCCTGAGTTCAAACACTGACATTCTGTCTTCCCCAGGAGAAGGGGTGAATTTAGTTCTATTTCTCAGGGTGATTGGAATGTTCTTTGTCTAATGTATGTTTCAATACTGACTTAGATCCATCTATTTCTTTGTTAGAAGGAAGATCCTGAGAAAGCTAGCTTTATAGATGAGGAAACTTTCTAAACAAAATCTCTGTGGCCGAATGGTATTAAAGTGTCCTCTATGGGCTCTATAATTCCAGCTGGCCGTGTCTTTTGGCCACTGAGAAAATCTGGCTTTGTATTTCAGTAAAACGTTGAAATTAAGTTACCTTTTAACTAAGCTTGAATTTGGAAAATATGATCATACTGAGTAAGTAAATCATTCTAAATAATGCTCTAAAAACCTTCTAGTTTTTCATTTCTATGGCACTGAGATAATCCATATAGGATTTCTTGGCTTTTGCAGTAGTGAATATGCCAATGTACTCTGATTAAATTATTGGAAAATGCAGAAAAAATTTCTCCTTTTGGAAATAATTGTATTAGGTCAGATTCTCATCATAAGAAATTTCTTGCTAAGAAATTTAGAAAAGCAAAACAGAAAAATCAAAAAGTTGTTTTGCTCTGTCCTTAAACTCTAAGTACATTATTCTATGTAATCTTAAGGAATGGTTACATAGAAAACATGAGAAAATATTTTTCAGATAGAAAGTGGATAGAGCTAAATAGAAGAAGAACTTAGTGTATTGTTTATAAACATGCACGTTAATGTAAAATATTGTCACTATTGGAGGAATATATATGGTAACTCAATTAGGAAGATTACCATTTTCTTATAATCTTTTTCTTTAAATTGAAATATTGGAGTGTAATTTAAACTTTGGAAACTTTAAATTCTAGTTGTTCTATCATTACATACAGAACAGTTTCCCCCCAAAATATTTTCAATTAGAACATTTTAAAATTTCATCTTACAATAATATCTAGGCTTTTCCCTATGCCCATTTCATTCTCTCAAAGAAAGATTGTCTGCTTTAGGAGTAAAAATAGCTCTTTCAGGTCTCATTAGCACTAATAACAATTTTTTAAAATAATGTTAAACAAACACAATGCTACATTTCAATGTAATGTTATTTAGTGCAAGGGCAATGCCTTGCAAACCTCAGAAGAGCCTAGAAAACAGCAGAATCTAAAATTTTAAGTAGTTAAGAAAATACTAGATTATACTGAATGAGATTATTCTAGTGAAGGGACAAACATATATAAAGCAATTTTAGAAACATTTATATTTGAAATAATGATTTTTTTAAAGTTTGAACCCTGTAACACAACTCATTCCCTAATGGGTTTCTGATACCTGAGATCTTCCCAATTAGCTTAAAACATGACATTTTTAACTATCAGTGTAAGTCAAAATAGTTACTGTTTATTGAGTATTTGCTTTAAAATAAGTTCTTTATACATATTATCTCACTAAATATAATTTCTGGTTTCTTGGTTTAGAAGTTGAGGCACAGAGAGGTTAAAACATTTCCCCAAAAGCACATAGTTGGTAAGTGGTAGAAATGGAATTTGGCATAGAAATATATGAAAATATGCACCTTTTCACTATCCTACGTTGCTTTTTCCTGATTCTATGGTTAATATGAGTCATTATGGAACATAGTGAGTAACTTGGTACTATAAAGGAATTTGCTTGTTTTTGAAAAAAAAAAAAGGTAATCACATTTCAAAGCAATGAAATTAGAAATATTTTTTAAACATCTTTTTTAAAGCAGAATTTTTGGTTCATTATTTGAGAAACTTAATGCATGTTTTCATTTTAAGTCAAAAAATATTCCGATTTCAAGATGTATTGCCTTGTCTAATGTAGCTATGAGCCCTTCTCGAAACTGTCTGGAAGCCTGAAGAAACTGTAATGCAACTTCCAAAAGTGTCTAACCCTACTAGGGAGTAGCTTTGGCAGTAGGAGAATTTGGCTCTGCAGATTTCAGCCAAGTCCCAGCCTAAGAAGTTCAATTAGCTAGGAAAGATTAAACATCTGAAAATGTAAATTATTAGTTCAGTTGCAACTCTATGTGTTACATGTGTAGAAATGCAAAAACACATTTGTTCGAGGGATTTATCATTAACTGCCACATTGGACAGTACGAATACTTAGATATGCTTGCATAAACACATGAGTCACCTTTTATAAAATACGATTTTCCATGTAAGCAAACTATTGATGAATGTGGAGTCTAAGACATTTTCTCTTTGGCTGTTGTAAAAATTTTCTATGAACGATAAGAAAGTACATCTTTGAATGCAATAAGTTCAAGAGGATAGCTTGTCACTGAGGGGAAGGGAAGCCAAGGGGTCCCAACATCTCTCACTCCCATGTTCTAATGCAAGCGTGCTTGCCAGGAAGCTTTCACTGTCTGAGATGAGTCATGGGTCTTGTGAGTTTCCTCCAGTTTAGGAAAAGATAGACACAGCTTCCTCCTGATGTCTTCTGAGGTTGACACTGTTTAAATGTGTCTTATCGTAGAATTTTGAGGCCTTTTCTCTTTCTTTCTTTCTTTCTTTTCTTTCTTTCTTTCTTTCTTTCTTTCTTTCTTTCTTTCTTTCTTTCTTTCTTTCTTTCTTTCTTTCTTTCTTTCTTTCTCTCTCTCTCTCTCTTCTTTCTTTCTTTCTTTCTTTCTTTCTTTCTCTCTCTCTCTGTCTCTCTCTCTTTCTTTCTCTCTCCCTTTCCTTCCTTCCTTTCTCCCTCCCTCC